>NC_067164.1:35571759-35914259 GCF_903995435.1 Acomys russatus | reverse complement strand
TCGTCTGGGAAGCGGGGTAGGTATGTGGCCAGTACGTGGAGCCTGATGCCTCTTCCCTTCCCAGAGCCGCCCACAGCCCAGAACCCCCACTGCAAAGACAAGAAGGAGTTCCTGTGCCGCAACCAGCGCTGTCTGTCATCCTCGCTGCGCTGTAATATGTTCGATGACTGTGGCGACGGCTCCGATGAGGAAGACTGCAGCATTGGTAGGACCAGGCACCGTGAGAGCAGAGGGGGTGGGCAGGCACCAGGGCGGTGCTCAGGGGAGGGGGATCCACTCTTTGTCCCCCGCAGACCCCAAGCTGACCAGCTGCGCCACCAACGCCAGCATCTGTGGGGACGAAGCACGCTGTGTGCGCACCGAGAAAGCCGCCTACTGTGCCTGCCGTTCCGGCTTCCATACTGTGCCAGGCCAGCCGGGATGCCAGGGTAGGAAAGCAGCATGGGAGATGGGGCAGAAAGCCCAGTTCCTAGACTCCCCCATGACCCTCGATGTAACCCCGCAGACATCAATGAGTGCCTGCGCTTCGGCACCTGCTCTCAGCTCTGCAACAACACCAAAGGAGGCCACCTCTGCAGCTGTGCACGCAACTTCATGAAGACGCACAACACCTGCAAGGCTGAAGGTGGGAGAGCCAGGAACGGACAAGAAGGGTGGGTGGGTGGGGCTGGGCCACACCAGCACAGAAAGTGGAGCTGGCCTGAAATGGAACATTCCCAAGCAGGCTTTCCTTGCTCAGGCGTGGACTCCCAGACTCAGGGTGCACCGGGACACCATAGCATAGGGGGGAAGGTAGAAGGTCCCAGGTGGCTTTCTGAATTTCTATGAGAGCAACACTCCCACAAGGCCCCTAGAGGGCCACAGCCCTTCTGGGTTGAGAGTACAGTTAGACTTAGTCACGCTGATCTTCCAGCACACCCCACGCCTTGCTCTTGACATGGCATTGCACCTTCCATGTGCCTGTGCTCACACACACACACCCCAAGAGGGCTCTCAAGCCATGCGCATACACCCCACGTAGCTGTACCCCCCTCGGCATTTATCAGACAGTGTGCAGCCGATCACGGTGATGCTACTCAGATACCACAAGGCAGGATTGCTGGAACTGTTGGGTGGAGAAGGGGAACAGAAGGACAGACTTCTGAAGGATCTGGTCAGTCTAAATCAATTTAGGGCACCGGTTAGAGCCCTCAGGGCTGACATTGAACACACCCCAGTACCAGACATATCCCTTCTGGCTAAAACGTGGTTTGTTGAGATCAGAGACTGCTGTAGGGTGGCTGAGTTTTGTCTGGAGGTCATCCTTTCTCCAGACTTGTCCATAGGAGTCCCAGGGACCGAACCCTCGCCCCTTCCTTTCAAGCCCGTCTGATAGTTGGCCTCTTACTCTGGCAGGCTCTGAGTACCAGGTCTTATACATCGCTGATGACAATGAGATCCGTAGCTTGTTCCCTGGGCACCCCCAGTCGGCCTATGAGCAGGCCTTCCAGGGCGATGAGAGCGTCCGCATAGACGCCATGGATGTCCACGTCAAGGCCGGCCGAGTCTACTGGACCAACTGGCACACGGGCACGATCTCCTACAAGAGCCTGCCACCGGCTGCACCTCCTACCACTTCCAACCGTCACCGGAGGCAGATCGACCGGGGTGTCACCCACCTCAATGTAAGTGCCCAGGCTGACAGCTCCGTAGGGCAGGGACTTGAAGAGGACAGTGGGAGCTGGCAGAGCGTACAACTGGCAGGCAGCAGCAGTCGGGGTTATCTGATCTGTTGGGCCCAAATAACAGCCTGAGCAATAAGAAGTTGGCCCTGCCACATGGCAACATAGGATGGCAGGACAGACTGACATAGCATCAGAGTTCACTCTGATTCTTGCTTGTCACTGACTCCTCCTCCATGTCAATATTGGCCAACTTGCTTTAACTATGTGGAGCCTCATTTTATCAATAAAATGAATAATACCTACACTAGGCTTACGTAGAGTTCAGTGGTAGAATTTTGAAGCCCTAGGTTCGGTCTCTAGCAACAATGAAAATATAATAACAATGGGGCTGGAGAGATGGCTCAGAGGTTAAGAGCACTGTCTGCTCTTTCAGAGGTCCTGAGTTCAATTCCCAGCTACCACATAGTGGCTCACAACCATCTGTAATATGATCTGACGCCTTCTTCTGGCCTGCAGGTGTACATGCAGGCAGGACATTCTATACATACATAATAAATAAATCTTTAAAAAGAAAGAAAATATAATAATGATAATAGCAGTAACAATAATGACCTTATAATAAAGAATAATTACTAATCCTATAAGTTCCTTTATACATCTGGTTACTTGATTTTTTAGGGCTAGAATTGAACTGAGGACCTCAAGTATGCTACCCAAGTACTTTGGCAATGAACTACACTCCCAGCTTCATATTTTTTAACATTTAGAGAATGAGAGAAATGGGGATGGGGGCATGGCTCAGTGGTTAAGAGCAGTCAGCTAACTGCTCTTCCAGAGGACCTGGTTCAATGCCCAGCACCCACATGGCAGCTCACAACTGTCTGTAACTCTAGTTCCAAGGGATCTGACACCTTCACAGACATACATGCAGGCGAAACACCACTGCACATAAAATAAAAATAAATAAATTGTAGCCAAGAGTGTTGGTGCACGCTTTTAATCCCAGCACTTAGTAGGCAGAGGCAAGCAGATCTCTATGAGTTCAAGACCAGCCTGGTCTACAGAGAGTGAGTTCCAAGACAGCCAGGGCTATACAGAGAAACCCTGTCTTGAAAAACTAGAAAGGTGAGTGTGTGAGTGTGTGAGTGTGTGTGTGAGTGTGTGTGTGTGTGTGTGTGTGAGAGAGAGAGAGAGAGAGAGAGAAAGAGAGAGAGAGAGAGAGAGAGAGAGAGACTATGACTATTATCACATATAAAGTCAGAGGACAACTTGAAGTTAGTTCTCTGTTTCTCCCATGAGTCCCAGGCTTGGCAGCAAGCACCTTTACCCACTGAGCCATCTCACTGCCCCCACCACCATAACCTTTTTAAAAATGAGGATTAACTGGGAAAAAAACATGAAAATGTGCCAGGCATGGAGGCTCATGTCTGTAATTCCAGCTGTATGAGTAGCGGAGGAAGGAACGCCAGACGATAAAGGTTAGCCTGGGCTATATCGGGGGCTCCAGGATCAGCCTGGGCTACGATAGAGACCTGCTGAACAGAGAAAGGTGCATAGAGATTGGTTGTAGTCGGTCTGTCTGGGTGACAGACGGGAGCAGGGGAATATGGGTAACGGAGCAGGAGGACAAGAAAGAGACCACGGTCCCTGAGCGTGTGACCTCACTTAGATTTCAGGGCTGAAGATGCCAAGGGGTATCGCCATCGACTGGGTGGCCGGGAACGTGTACTGGACGGACTCCGGCCGAGATGTGATTGAGGTGGCGCAAATGAAGGGCGAGAACCGCAAGACGCTCATCTCGGGCATGATCGATGAGCCCCATGCCATCGTGGTGGACCCACTGAGGGGGTGGGCAAGGGTCCTGGGGGGAGGCGGCTGGGCTGGTGTCAGGAAACCCTCAAGATAGGCAGCAGGCTCAGCATCCACGGGGGACCCCAGCCCTGGTCCTCAAGCCACTTCTGGGGTAACTGACTTCTGCTTGGCCCGCTGTCATGTGCAGCCGTGGTCTGCCCACCACCACCCCCGCCTCAGGGAGCGGCTCCGCCCACTTGGACACCCCTGATTTTAGCACATTGTAGTTTAAAGTAGATGATGTCACCGTGGGTCAGAGGTGGTTTCCTGGGTCTCCGTTGAAGGGACAGGGCATTTTGCTCACAATGCCCAAGAACGTCCCTACCGGGCCAGGATCCCGCTGTTCCAACTTGGGCTATCGCCTTGGCCCTGGAGTCCGACCTGCTCTCACTTTTCCCTCCCTAGCACCATGTACTGGTCAGACTGGGGGAACCACCCCAAGATTGAAACAGCGGCGATGGACGGGACCCTTCGGGAGACTCTTGTGCAGGACAACATTCAGTGGCCCACAGGTCCCTGGGGCAGGGGGTTAGGGTGTGGGAGGGGCAGCCTCTGACCACCACTGCTTCGGAAGTCGCCCCCAGGGCAGTGGGGTGGACCAAGGGCCATGGGAGTGTTTCCCGGATGGGTGACTGCGGGGGCGAGATCACATGAGCAAGGTGCTGCTGCCGCCTCAGACACCACACACAGTCGATTCTATTCTCCGCACCCAGCCTGGTGTGACAGAGGCTGAGCGCTCAGAGCATTCTCTCACCCCCAGGCCTGGCTGTAGATTACCACAACGAACGGCTCTACTGGGCGGACGCCAAACTCTCAGTCATTGGCAGCATCCGCCTCAACGGCACGGACCCCATCGTGGCTGCTGACAGCAAACGGGGTGAGAGGGGGCAGATGACAGCCTTGGTCCCCAGCCAGCCCATGGGCCTGAGCCACCTGTCCCATTTATTCATTCTCCTACCAACAAGTATCAAGTTGTGTGGAGTCAGAAGGGGGTGGAAGAATGTAGCAAATGAGAGGAGAGAGAAAGCTGAAGTCTCCTGTGACCCCAGAAGTCTTGGGATGAGGCCTTTTGCCAGGAGCGGGGGTTGGGGGGTGGGTATAGTTTGGTTTGAGCATGTTAAATCCGAGGTGCCGAGTGTCTTAAGAGAGTGGCTGCAGGGCCCATGGACCCGTCTTGAGGTAAAGTGACCCTGCTGCCCCGCCCCCCACCAGGCCTGACTCACCCCTTCAGCATTGATGTCTTTGAAGACTACATTTACGGCGTCACCTACATCAACAACCGTGTCTTCAAGATCCACAAGTTTGGACACAGCCCCCTGATCAACCTGACTGGGGGCCTGAGCCACGCCTCTGACGTGGTCCTATACCATCAACACAAGCAGCCGGAAGGTGTGGCAAAGGGTGTGGCCCAGGGCGTGGAAGGGAGGGCGCCAGCGGGGCGTGGAGTGTTCCCTAAGTCCACGGGGCCTTCAGCATCTACCCTCTCACACACCTGCAGTGACCAACCCCTGCGACCGCAAAAAGTGCGAGTGGCTTTGCCTGCTGAGCCCCAGCGGGCCAGTCTGCACCTGTCCCAACGGCAGGAGACTGGATAATGGCACCTGTGTGCCCGTGCCCTCTCCAACACCGCCTCCAGATGGTACGGACACCCTGAGACACCTTTTCCCTGTAGCCTCTGGCTTCCCTGACCCTCGGTATGAGTCCTGTGCCCTGATGAGATCTTCCCACAGCCCCTAGGCCTGGAACCTGCACCCTGCAGTGCTTTAATGGTGGCAGCTGTTTCCTCAACGCACGGAGACAGCCCAAGTGCCGCTGCCAGCCCCGTTACACGGGCGACAAGTGTGAGCTGGACCAGTGCTGGGAGTACTGTGGCAACGGGGGCACCTGTGCCGCTTCCCCGTCTGGTATGCCCCCCGCCCCTCCCCCGCCAGCCAGGACCGGCCCGCTCCCCATCGCCCTCAGCCAGCTACTACTTTGCTGCCTCCTTCAGTTACCCCAGCATCCCTCCCAGCTCTGCTGTAGGCCCAGGTGGTCCCTAGTGCCACAGACCCATTCGCAAATCCTCTCCCACCAGGCATGCCCACGTGCCGGTGCCCCACCGGCTTCACGGGCCCCAAATGCACCCAGCAGGTGTGTGCAGGCTACTGTGCCAACAATGGCACCTGCACCGTCAACCAGGGCAACCAGCCCCAGTGCCGATGTCTACCTGGCTTCCTGGGTGACCGCTGCCAGTACCGTGAGTGAATCAGCTCCCCTCTTTGACCTCCCCCCTACCCCGGAAGGAAGAGGGGAACAGGAAGGAACCCCCGTAGGGGCAAACCAAGAGGAGGGTGCAGATGAACCAAGCCCAGGCTGTCCACCATGTTGTTATACCTCCCTGATGCAGGGAGCCTCCAGGCATTGGGATTATTCAAAAAAGGAATGCCCTGCCTGAATCCTTAGCAGTATCCTTTGTCCTGGGGGCTGTGACAGGGCAGTAGTAGGGGGTTCAGGAGGAGGTGGGTGTCACCCACAGGTCCTCGCCCATACATGGTAGACCCTGAAGAAGGCAGGGCTTGAAGCACTCGCTGTCCCTTCCCAACCCCAGGGCAGTGCTCAGGCTACTGTGAGAACTTCGGCACATGTCAAATGGCTGCTGACGGCTCCCGGCAATGTCGCTGCACTGTCTACTTTGAGGGATTAAGGTGTGAGGTGAACAAATGTAGCCGCTGTCTCCAAGGTGCCTGTGTGGTTAATAAGCAGACCGGGGACGTCACCTGCAAGTGAGTAAGGCCCTGCCTCCACGCTCTGCCACTCCTAACCCCGGTCCTGGTCCTGTTTTAACACCAGATACCCTCCTGCTGGCCCCAGACCCAGATCTTGATTCCTTTTCACAGCTGCACCGACGGCCGGGTAGCCCCCAGTTGTCTGACCTGCATCGGTCACTGTAGCAACGGTGGCTCCTGCACCATGAACAACAAAATGATGCCTGAGTGCCAGTGAGTTGGGCCTGAGCCTCCCCACCCAGGAACAGGCTGTACCCTCTCCCTCAGGCCCCCGCGTCTCTCTGCCTGGCTTCTGTGTGACTACAGTGGTCGCAGAGGAGATGCCTGCCCGCTCAGCTTTGCCTGTCTGCCTTGCAGGTGCCCGCCTCATATGACAGGACCCCGCTGCGAGGAGCAGGTTGTCAGTCAACAACAGCATGGGCGTAAGTGGTGGGGTGGCGCCCCCCCCCCCGGGGGGGCTGGACTGCCGAGACTTAGGGCAAGAGCTTTGCTCCTCTCATTCCCCTGGGCTTTCGACCCAGTTTCCTGAACTTCTCTTTCCAGATATGACCTCTGTCCTGATCCCTTTGCTGCTGTTGCTTCTGCTGCTCCTGGTGGCTGGAGTGGTGTTCTGGTACAAGCGGCGAGTCCGAGGGTGAGCCACTAGGAGTCTGGGAAATCCCGCCTGTTAAAACTTCACAATCCAGTCACCTCATCAGCATCAGCATCACTGTTCCCTGACTCCCACCTCTCCCCTCAGGGCTAAGGGCTTCCAGCACCAGCGGATGACCAATGGGGCCATGAATGTGGAAATTGGGAACCCTACCTACAAGATGTACGAAGGCGGGGAGCCGGATGACGTTGGGGGCCTGTTGGATGCTGATTTTGCCCTTGACCCTGACAAGGTATGCCGGGTCCGAAGGCTTGGGGTGTGTGTTGGCTGTGGCTCAGAGGCAGGAGCTGTAGGGCTTTCTAACCACCATCTGAACCGCCTACTGCATCTCGTTTTCCACAGCCCACCAACTTCACCAACCCAGTGTATGCCACACTCTACATGGGGGGCCATGGCAGCCGCCACTCCCTGGCCAGCACAGACGAGAAGCGAGAACTCCTGGGCCGGGGACCTGAGGACGAGATAGGAGACCCCTTGGCATAAGGGCTCTGCCCCGCAACGGACGTCCCGAGAAAGCCCTGCCAGAGGAGTCCTTCACTGACCCCCCCCCCCTCCTCAGCCAGCCCTTCTCCGGCCCTGCCGGGTGTACAAATGTAAAAATGAAGGAATTACTTTTTATATGTGAGTGAGCAAGCGAGCACAGTATTATCTCTTTGCATTCTCCTTCCTGCCTGCTCCTCAGCAACCCCCCCATGCTGCCTCGAAGGGGCTAGGAGGGCTCTGTGGCTCAAAGATATGCAGGAGCCCCCCCCATGCATTCCCTACCACACACACCCCTGGAAGCTGGTGGCACTGCCTTCCGCCGTGCAAGACACTTGACGGGGGCCCCCCTATCCCAGCTTCCTCCTCCTCAGCTCTCTGGGCGCTACTTCTGGGGAGGCAAAGTCCTCTGCTGACCCTGTCTGAAAGATTTGGTTCTGGCCGAGGTAGGAAAAAAAAAGGATAGAGTTGTTTAGTTATTGAGGGATGCCACCCCAATCCCCAGCTACTACTTTAGGGGGACCTCTGAGACAACCATACTCAATATCTCTTCCAGACAGGCCCTCTCTCCCATCTCCAGTGCCCCCCCCACTGTGGCTCCTAGGGCTGTACACATTCTTTGGTAACTGTCCCCCCAGCCTCCCTCCTCCCCTGAGGACCAGGAAGAGTTGGGGCACACCAAGGAAGGGCAAGCGGGCAGCCCCATTTTGGGGACGTGAACGTTTTAATAATTTTTGCTGAATTCCTTTACAACTAAATAACACAGATATTGTTATAAATAAAATTGTAAAAAAAAGAAAAGAAAAGAAAAAAAAAAACACAACCACTGTGTCTGCATACTACTGTGAGATTTTGGGAGCTGAGGCTGTGCTTGCCTGTTTCAGCCACAAGAGGGAGCCCTGCTGCACACTGGAGGTGGGCCTGAGAATCCTAAGGTCCATGTCTCCAGCCCTGCTCCATCCTCCTGCCTTGCTATGGCAGAGAAGAGTTGTTTTTCTTGGTGTATGACCTTGAGACTTATGCTGCCCTGGCCCCCCACAACACTGCTCTATATCTCGTACTGTGCACCTGTCCCACAGAGATGCCACCCCAGAAGAAGTGAGTACATTGGGTCATGAAGGCCTTCAGGGTGGTTGGCTACAGCTCTCTGTTCCAGGCTCCTTTTGAAATGTTGACATCTCACTCTGAGCCCTGAGTAGAAGCCTGACAGTGAGGCCAGCAGGAAGGCTCTGTTAAACTGCTCTCTAACCTCCACATCTACAGTTTGTCACACACACACAACAGAATAATTTCCAATTAAAAATCTGGATTAGGAGCGGGACGTGGTGGTGCACGTCTGTAATCCCAGCACTAGGCAAGCGAACCTCCGAGTTCGAGGCCAGCCTGGTCTACAAAGGGAGTCCAGGACAGCCAAGGCTACACAGAAACCCTGTCTTGAAACAAAACAAAAACAAGACAAAACAAAAAACCTGGATTAGGGGAGGAGCTAGAGGGAAGAGCAGCTGAACAGCTGAGCCAGAGCCAGCAAAACAGTTTTGCCAGGCCCTCACCAAACACTGCAGGCATTCCAGGAGTTACCAGGAAAAGGCCAGACCTCCTTGACCATCTCCCAAAGGGGAGTGAACCTCTCGCAAGTTATCCATCTTTACTCCGTCCAGGGCTGAGGGTGAGAGAGGCTCAGAGCCTTGCTCTCCGGACAGCAGCAAACACAGTGCCTCCCAAAGGAACGATGCAGCTTCTTACTCCAGTGCAGTTCTCCCTTACTTCCTCTCTTGGGGGTGCTTATGGGTAGACGCACATCCAGTTTTCTCTCATCCTCAAGACCTCCATCTCCCACTTTACCCCCTGAAGCTCCCGCTCCAAGATCTTCCTAGCTTCCTCAGACTCCTTAGAGCTCTGAAGTGAGCAACCCTGCTGGGGGAAAAAAGGGGGGCTTCCTTGTTGATCCTCAAGCGATAGGCATGTGGCACCTTCTGGCCACCAGGTGGCGCTGGCACTCCTGTAGCACGGGTTATCCTAAAGCTCAGCACACTAATTGTGCACCTGCGAAGGACCCCAGCCCAGCCTCTCACTTCCTTCCCTGGGGCTATTTTATGCTGACCCTTCCACCTTCTGTCAGCCATCTTCTTTCCTCCCGACGCCCCCCCCCAACCCCCGCCAGGAGCCTGCTCGTTTCCCACCAGCAGCAGTCCCACCCTCTCAGCCCCCTCCTTCTGCCAGCCTGCATCTGTAGTCTCCCGGGAGCCACTGATTCTCTGCCTGTCACCTCAAGATCCTGGGTAGAGCAAGACAGGCCCCCAGCTGCAGCTTAGAAAGCACACCACTTTGGTTAGCACCCTCCCTCTACTGGCCAGGACCAGAAGGGTCCACCATCTCACAGCAATCCACCCTGCCAAATGGGAGGGAGTCTCAAGAACCAAAAAGACAGCAGACAGACACATAGACTGATGCTGAAAAAAGGAAAGGCAGATATGCTCAGACGGAGAGATTCAGGAACAGGAAACGACCCAGAGATAAGTACTGTGCACACGCGTGTATATGTGTGTGTGTGTTTTCTGAGAGAATTGGATGACCTGAGGTTAGCTAAAACGGTGATGGGGGGATCAGGTCCCCTAAAGATGAAGATTTTAGCCTTGGGCTCCTCTGGGCACCCAAGACTTGGGACTACTCTTTGCCTTCACTCAGCACTAAAGCAGACCCTGTGCTGGAGGTCAGCCCTGGATTCTGGTTGGGGCCGTTTGGCCTTATTCCTGACACTTTTGACACATGCTGCCTTCATACTCTTGGCTTTGACTGCAGCCAAATTGCTGCGCCCTGGTGTTTGTCTTTGTGGGTGTCACTGAGTCCACGTCACACCCCTCAGCAGCTCTGTCCTTTCCCTGACCCTCTTCTTGGTGTCTGCCACATCCTAGATGTGTCTGTCTGTTCTTTTCATATTCTTAGGCTTGCCTTTCAGATTGCCAGTCCCTGTGTGTGTGTGTGTGTGTGTGTGTGTGTGTGTGTGTCCAGCTCCATGGGTATCTGCCTCTGTCAAGGCAGGAGAGAGGGCTTTGAGGTAGCTTGTTGTTTGTGCATATCACTGCATGCTCCTGTGTGTATAAATCATGTGTGTCCATCTGTGTGTGCTTGTGTGCCTCTGCGTGCTGGTCTGTATATGAATGTAGTTTGGTCCAGGGTGGCAGGGGACTTATGGAAGTGGTGTATGCCTGGAGACAAATCTTGAGGTGAGGGCCTGTCTCTTCTATCTCTTGCTGTCTAGGTACCACAACCTCAGCCCCAGCCCCAGCCCCAGCGCATAGCAACAGCTGACAGCTGATGACTTCCTGGGCAGGGAAGAGAGAGACCAGTGGGAGGAGAAAACATGAAGAAGCAGCCCAGAGGATGAGGACAGAGACAGTGCTGGAGCTGGGGACAGAGACAAGGACAGAGATAGACAGGGAAGGGGACAGGATGAGAGAGAGAGAGAGAGAGAGAGAGAGAGAGAGAGAGAGAGAGAGAGAGAGAGAGAGAGGGCGCTGGGAGTGGAAGACGGGACTGCGGGAGGGAAAAGCAAAAAGCACAGGGATTGTACCAAGAGGCTGGGCAGACAGACGGCCCTGAGGACTTTGTGCCCAGCCCCCACGCAAGGGCGCTCTGGGTTGGGCAAGGGTCAGCAATGCGGGTAGAGGCGCTAACTTAAACAAGCCGGTCTAGCAACGGGGTCCGGGCCACCACAGAGGTGCTGTGGGGCGGGACGGAGGGCGGGGGCAGGACGGTGGGCGCCGTTTGTCAGCCCTATTGACAGACGTGATGGGGTTTCCGTCCGTGATCAATGATTCTCATCTCCAGGCCGAATGAGCCGCGGGGCGCCCATCCATCCCCGTCAGCGCCTCGCTTGGTGATAGTCACCCGAGGCTCCGCCCGCCTCGCCTCGGCCCCTGTCCCACTCTACCCCAGACCCACCTCGGACAGGAGCATAGAAGGCCCTCGCCCGCCCCCCATCCCGGGTATTGTGGGACCCTGGTCCTGCCGCGCCGACGAGCCTGCCGGGGCTCCTGTTTGGAGATGCCCCCTTCCAGTGCACAGTCCTAAGCCGAGAGCCCTACGCCCTGTCCTAACCCTCACCCGCGCCTACATCAGGCGTCTTCGGGGCGCCGGTCCCAAACCCCTAAACCCTCTTCAGCCTCACACCTGAACCAGGGGCGTGTCCGGGGCGTGTCAGGGTGAAAGTCACCTTCCGTGCCCCCAGCTGGGCGGGAGGGGGCGCGCGGGGCGCTGCCCGGATTGGAGCACGACGGAGCCCCGCCCCCCCCCCCCCCCGCCCGCCGACTCAGACCCAACTTTCTCCCCCGCCCGCGCCCCGCCCCCAGCGCCGCGCTCAGCTCGGCGCTCAATCCGCGGGCCGAGCTGCCTGCTCCAGCCGCTCGCGCCTCCGCCCGCCCGGTGCCCCTCGCCTTGCACCCAGTCCCGCCAGCCCCGGGACCCGCCCTGCCCGACCCGCTCGGCCACCCGGGAAGATGCGGCTGCTCCCAGAATGGCTCCTCTTGCTCTTTGGTCCTTGGCTCCTTAGGAAGGTAAGGGTGGCAGAGCCTAGGCACGGGGTCCGGGACACCAGGAACCCTGCGTGCTAGGGGGCCCCGTGCGCCCGGCCCGCCCCCAGCACTAAGCATCCCAACTTTGTGCTTCGTTGGGGACGCGGATGGACAGACTGCCCGCTTTAGGACTGGCACGCTCCCAGAACAAGTTGGCTGAGGGTTAGAAGAAGGTGCGGGGTGGAGGCCGGGCTTCAGGCGTGACGGGGGAGGGAACGAAGCGCGACCCGCCGAGTGCGCCAGACAGAGAAGGAGTGCGAGACAGACAGACAAGCCAGCGGGTGTTAACCTAGCCTTCTTTCCGCACCTACCTCGCTTGCCTTCCTCTCTGTTTGTCCTTCCACCCCTCACCTTCTACCTTCCCA
This sequence comes from Acomys russatus, assembly GCF_903995435.1. NCBI lineage: Eukaryota > Metazoa > Chordata > Mammalia > Rodentia > Muridae > Acomys > Acomys russatus. Next base: position 35,901,911 of record NC_067164.1, on the reverse strand, counting down.
TTTCTCTTCTCCTTACTTGTCACAATGCCAGGTGTGTTCTCTGACCCAAGCACACACTGCCCAGGCACACGCGCTTACACGGACCCACACCGGCAGGGCTGAACTTGGCTACACTCATTTCCCGCGGAGACACCCTCTCCCCTGCACAACCTCACAGACACACACACCCCCTCTCGCGCCCGGTGGACAGAGGTTGCTGCCTGGGAGGGGACTTCTCTCCTCCCACTTCCTCCCTGCCCCCACCCATTTTCTTGCCTCTTTTCTTGGGGTTTCTGGGTGAAGACCCCAAAGCCAAGAGGGCCCAGACCTCATCCTGCGAGACTTGAGATCTTCCGCCTATATACATAGTGTGCTCATGTGGAGCGTGTGGGTGAAAACCAATCCCTGTGTGCTAACATGTGTCCGGGTGAACCAAACCTTGGTGTTTAGCAGTGGGGCCCAGGGTGAAGCCTATGCTGGTGTGCCTTGGAGACACTGTCTTTGCTTGGGTGACGATGCTTGCTCCACACTACAGTCCTGGTGCCCTGGTGTGTGGTCCACAAGGGTTGTCTAGACCTTGGTCCCCAACTTCCATTCCCAACTATAGCCTACCTAGTAGTTTCAGGATAAGTAGTTGATGCCACACATCTTTACTCTTGGACCCCAGCCCTGGTGTGGTGTCCTCAAGAACTACAGGGGGGTGGACTGCCCCGCTGAGCAGTGACCTAGGAGCAGGCTCCTCCGATTCTCCCAATCCTGGCTGCCTAGTGACCTTGAGGGGGTGGAAGCTGGACTAAATAAATAAAGAAGAAGAAGAAGAAGAAAAAAGAAAGAAAAGCTCTGGGTGTAAAAGAATTACCGCCTCTGACAGGATCTCCTTTTGAACCCGAGGCCTGGTTTTACTCCTAGCAAGGCTGCAGTAGAGGAGCAAGCCTCAAACCACAGTGTGTAAAGGCCTGGGGTCACAGAGGAGGAAAGGAGGAAAGGAGAGCGCTGATACTGTTACCCTGATCGCCTCCACCCGCCCCCTCCCTCCATCAAATTAACTCCCCTGTGGACAGATCTGGTTTAATTTCCTTTGCCCCCTGAAGGGGAATGAAACATCTGGTAGAGACTTGAGGGAGAGTAGGCACAAGGATATGAGAGATGGGAATCTATCTGCTGTGAGAGAGAGAGAGCTGCAGCTGCGGGCTGGCTGTGTTGGAATCATCAGGAAACTGCCTGCCTATCTGCCATTTGGTCCAGCCTGTGGACCTGTGAGAGTCTATGCCTAATGTGTGGTGTATGGATAGGTGTGACTTTTCATAAAGCCGTGTTCACACTGAGTTAGGAGTAGGACAATGTATGCACATGTGTGAACACCCCCGGGGGGGCCTCTGATGTATTTGCCTGCCGGAGCACATCTGTTATTTGCCTGTGAGTCTGGGTTTGTGAGTGCACACTTGTGTGCTCACAGCTTTGAGTATAGCTGAGTGTGAGCATGGGTTGTGAGCTTCGGGTGTGTTTGCCTGAGTGTGCCTGCATTCAGGGATATCGTGATGCCAGTGTTGGGAGTGGGCAAAGGGCAAAAGGTGAGGCTGACACCAGGACAGGAAGTGGTGGACACAGTTTCCCAGCTCTTTGGGAAATCTTGGCCATCGGTGCTGCCAGCCCTGGGTCCCTCAGGAGCACTCTGCTTTCTTCCCCTACTTCTAGGCCTCTGAAACTCCTCTCAGGGGCTAGTACTCCTGGCTCCCATAGCTTCAGGGGTTCTGGCCTCTTGGCTGGCCTGGCTGCTTCAGGCTCTTTCCAATGCAGCCTTCAACCCCTTTCCCTCTGTATCTCTGTCTTCCTCGCCCCTTGCCAAAGTAGCTGCCTACTGGGAGAAACAGCAGGCGATCAATAGTCACTAATCACTAATTACTAATTACTAATTAGCTGGGGGAGGGCAGGGGCGGGGGCCCTCTGGGACCTTTCAGCTCTACCTTGCCTCAGGGAAGGATTAGACCTGCAAGCCTCTCTCACAGTCCAGGCTAGCCACAACCCTTGCGCCAACCACCGCCTCCACCTCCTTACCCCTCCTGGAGCCCCCTGACTAATCTCTGGCTGGGCCACTTAGGCACGAACAGCCTGGGCTTGGGCCCAGAGCTTCTGGCTGGGATTTGGGGGGGGGGGGTAATCAGGGGCCGCAGCTGGGCCAGGGACACTGGAGGAGGGGTCTACAGTGACAGTCCCTTTGGGCCAGAGCTTGCAGCCAAGCTTCGCATCCTGAGTGGGAGGGGCACTGTTGGAAAGGAGAATCTACCGAGAGAGGGTCACGGTTGGGCTGGGTGACAGAGCTAGACAGAGATCTCGGAGGTGGGTAATGTTGGAGATATTTGGTCGTGAAGCCAGCCGAGGAAGGTAAAGATGAGTCACTAGGGTCAGGGACCCGCAGCCGAAAAGCGGCAAGATAATCCTTGAAAGCCAGCGGGTAAGTGGAGGGACCGTCAGAGGCAAGAGACTAGGGAACTTTGAATAGCGAGAACCCTGTAACTCAGTAAAGGTGTGGTCTGAGCAAGGGGACAAGGTTAACAGAGAAGGGGTCAGGTTGCGATAAGAGGCCCTCTGGCTCCAGCTCAACGGGGTTCCGAAGATACACAGTAGAAGAAGCAAACCGGGATAGGGAGCTGGGAGCGCGGCCTTGAGCACGGGAAATTGGCGAGTCTCCCCTTCTCCCCCGCCTGCCCCTCCTCCACCTCCACCCCGCCCACTCCCCCTCCGGCTCAGGCTTCGGGAAATTACATCCCCACTCCGCGGTTCCCCCCCACCCCAACCCCCACCGCGCCCTGGAGCCAGCGCCTTTATAGGCACATTTATTGCAATAATAAAGTGAGGCGCGGGGCGGGGGGGGGGTGGCCGTTCCCGGGGGTACCGCGCCGGCTCTAGGAAGCAGGGAAATAAAATAAAATAAAATAAAATAAAAATTCAGATAACAGTGAGCCTTGCGCAGCAGGCCGCGGGCAGGCGAGCGGGTGGGGCTGCTGGGCGGGTGGGGGGGGGGGGAGAAGGCGGTTGGCCCAAGGACAGAGCCCACCTCACCAGCAGGCCCTCATCCCTGCTCTGCAGTAGTGGCTGGAAGAGGTACCTTTGCCTCCACTTGCCTGGCCCCTCCAAAACTTGATCCTGAGGTTGGCCTTCTGCCGTTCCCTCCATCTCATCTGAATACCTGTCCTCAAGCTCTTGTTTCTAACCGTATTGCCTATTACCTTCCTTGTTCCCTTTTCCCCAATCCCCCCCCCCAACCAATGGCTTCCCCCAGCCCATCTCCCAGGTCTCTATCCATCACAGCACCCTTGTTTCTGCTTAACAACCATCTTTACTCCTTTCTTTCTGTTCTGCCCCATCTTGTCCCTGCATCTTGTCTCCCTGTCCCACCCTCCAGTGTCAGCCAGTCTCCAGCTCATTCGTCCTCGCTGACCATGCCTGTCTCACTTTAGGTCCCATTCTCTTCCATACCCTATCTCCTTTCTTCCAGGTCCTAGCTCGTGGACTTGTAAGTCTCTACCTAGTCACAATTTTCAATCTCCTTGATCTTGTCCCCCATGTCTATCCCTGTAGCACCCTCATCTTTGTACCCTAAGCTCCTACCAGCCCAGTACCCAATCCTAGTCCCAGTGTAGGTCTGCCCTAATATTCAGCTCAGCCTGTCCAGTGCTGTCCACCCCCTCCCCAAATACATGCCATCTTTATTTCCAGCTCCCAGCCAGACTTCACCCCACCCTGACCTGACTGCAGTGATGGGCCTCTACTTTCGGGGGACTTGGTGTACCATTACTTGCTTCCCCACCCAGGCCTAAACTGTTCCTTCCTCAAACACAGGGTGCTTCCTACCCTGATAAATCTGTAGACTCGGTCTGACCCAAAGGGAAGAGAGAAGCAACGGGCTAAGGTGGGAGGCCCAGGAGAATGCACCCTGCAATGCGGCTAAAGGGGCCTGACAGCCTGATCCTCCCTCTCAATTCCCAGGAGTCCCATCCCCAAAGAGCCCCTGCCTCCCTCTGCCTTGGTAGGGTTTGTTTAGCATCAGGAAGATGGCCTCAACTCCCCCTCAGGTGCGTGGGCCTGCTGCCTTGGGGCAAAGTGTTCTTGGCAGAATTCTTCAGCAGGAGGCCTGAAAGAGTCTGCAGTAAGTGCCCCCCCCAACCACCACACACCTCCACCTCCCATCCCAACTGACAGCCAGCCGGCTAGCCTCTCCCCTTTGCAAATGTCACTGAGCCCAATTAGTTTAATTAAACTAGCTTTCAAGTTGGGGGGGAGGGAGGGTTCCTTGGTCAACACCCCACTCAGGCCCTCAGTTGCTGGGGGGGTGGGCTCTGGCAAAAAGGAGGCTCCCTCACCACCTTGTTCCCCTTATCCTCTATCCCCCATTCACTGCTGGAGACTGACAACCAGAAGGGCAGAAGGACAGAGCCAGGGTTAGAGAGACAGAAATGTCATACAGAGAGTCCCTCCTCAAACTGGAAATTAGAGGCAGAGTGGGGGAAGAAACTGAGACAGAGAGATTGAAAGAAGAGATGGGGGGAGAAAAAGAGAGGAAAAAAACAGTGAAAGATGAAGAGCAAGAGAGGGAGAGAGAGCGAGAGCGATCAAGGAAGCCAGAGGGAGGATTTTATTTTATTTTATTCCATGTTCCCATTTCTCGGCTCGTTTCTTCCCAGACTCTCTCTCTTTCTCTCTCTCTCTCTCTCTCCCCCCTCCCAGTCCGAGCTCCCCACCCCCCAAGGTCGCTTCAGCTGCCTATACCCCCCCAACTCTTCCTTTTTATCTTAGCTGCCTCCAGCAGTGGGTGGGGGCTGTAGGTACCAAAGCCCAGGGATTTGCCAGGATCACAGAAGCAGAGACAGCAATTTGTCTGGGATCAGAGGGGGGGGGGCAGCCTGGCACCTCTCTCTGCCCTGCCAAACCTCATTTCTACCCAGTCCTTCCTCTGAGAATGAGCCTACCAGCCCTGAGAGGTCCCAGGCTGGGTGCAGGACAGAGAGTGCTAAGATGTCCTGGGAAACTGTAGCTGGAGGCATTTGATGTCCTAGCTCTGAGCAGCGGGAGTGGGGTGGGGGGGTGGGGAGCGCTGTGCCAGCTGGAAATGGGACTTACTAGAAATAGGAGGGGTTTGGTCCAGAGGGGCAGAGATTAGGGGGGTATAACTTCAACAAGGCTTTCCCTGAAGCCATACCCACCCACTCCTACCTCCAACCCACTGCCTGGAGTTCAATTCCACCCCCTGGGGCTTCTTCCCTGGGCGCCCCCCCCCCCCCCGCATCCCATCTTAAGCCTCTTTCCCTAGCTCTACTCAGGTGCACCCTCTGGGTGTTAGATGCCAGCTCAAGCTTGTCTTCGTGAGTCAATCACTCTTGCCACCTCCACCCCCTTCACCTGGGCTGGGAGGAGGGCTGGATGGGAGAAGGAATGAGGGGGCAATAAATATGTATGACGAGCAGCGAGCGGGTGGCGGCAGCATTAATAACCTGGGATCGGAGAGCTGCAGGGACGGAGACCAGCCAGGAGAGATTCCAGCCCAGCTCGGCCATTCTTGTCCCTGTGGACACAATGTATAGACTCCGGTGTATGCAAACAGAGGGGTCACCCACGCTTCCAGGCTCTTTACCCCTCTACAATCACCCTGCAAGTCAGCATGCCTGTCATTCATATACAATCTGTGCAGGCTGTGCGTGCGTGTGTGTGTGTGTGTGTGTGTGTGTGTGTGTGTGAGACACACTCACTCCTGTGGTATGAACATAGACCACTGTCACCTCACCATGGAGATACCCTCATAGAAAGACCCTGACACAGGGACACACACAGGAAATGTGGCACCTCTAGACAATCACACAGCCACCCTGTACACAGGCATACATGCCATAGCTACACACAGGCCACCACCACAAACTGACACACGGCTTCACAGAGATCACTGCCCCCCCCAGGTAATCCACGCACAAATACACAATGGACAGGCAGCCACAGAAAGCAGACGGACAGGGACAGGGACACACACACACACACACACACACACACACACACACACACACCCTCCTCAGGCTGCTATACATAGGCATACACACACAGAGAGAGAATCAACACACACACACACACACACACACACACACACACGAGCCTTCACAGATTGAATATGTACAAGATAACCAAGACAGAACCGATGGACACATATACACAACCATTTCAAGATAACAACCACCTGGGCACCACAGGACTGCCTCTCCCAAGGGACTTGCAGGCAGTCAGGGCCACAGTAGCATCGGTGTCTAGCACAGGCTGACTGACACACTCTGACACGCTCTGCTCCTCTCCCTCCCGCTCCTTGTGCTGGAGCGGCGTCTCCATATTTCTTCCTCTCACTCTCCTGTCGCTCTCTCCCTGCTCCTTCACTCCCCGGCCACCCCCTCCACACACACCCCAAGATAATTGATGGCCCGGACCTGGCCCGACTGCTCCCGCCTCTCAATCCATCTTGTACTCGCATCAGGGCTGTCTCCCAGATCCCCTGCCACCGGAGACGACCAGCACCGTGGGCGTGGGCACGCAGGGTGACTCCTCCAGCCCTTCCACACCAAGGGGATGGGGACAGGAGGAGTGTCCCCTTTATTCTCCAAGCTTCAACCCATGGTCTCTGGGATTCTCTCTGCTCAGAGCCAGTCTCTGCAGAAGCCAGGAAGCTCGCTCAGTGTTAGAGGTGGCTAGGCCTCTCTTGCTTGCCCAGTTCAGGCGCATCGCCGGGAACATCACAGGCTAGACTATCAGGCGCTTTCCCCATTAACCACCAACACCAAAGCGGGCTTTGTCTTTATGCCCACCCTGGAGCTGTGTGACAACCCAGGATCATCAGGTCATTTCACAGGTGTATTAGCTAGGTGTAGAGCTGACTCGTCCACGATCACAGAGCTCCAAAGGGTTACAAGATCTGGCCCCAAACACACCCCTGAGCCACCGCCGCGGGCTGTCCAGTACAGCGTCTTTTTCCTTTCTTCCTACACAGGCAGTCAGTGGCCAAATCTCTGAGTCCGGAAGGCCGCAGTACCTGGAACTGCGCCCCGCCATGGCCGGAGGGGGCGCCCGCGGCCAGCAGCTCCCGGCACCCGGGTCTTCCGAGGGTCTGGGCGCAACCCGCTCCTGGAGCTGGGCCTGGCCCGCTAACCACACCCGGGCGCTGGCGAAGCCCGGGGCTGTCGGCGGCCTGCCCGCGCCGCGCACTAAGAGGAAGCCATCCATTAAAGCGGCCCGCGCCAAGAAGATTTTCGGCTGGGGGGACTTTTACTTTCGTGTGCATACCCTCAAGTTCTCTCTGCTGGTGACCGGCAAGATCGTGGACCATGTGAACGGCACTTTCAGTGTGTACTTCCGTCACAATTCGTCCAGCCTGGGTAACCTAAGCGTCAGTATCGTGCCGCCCTCCAAGCGCGTGGAGTTCGGGGGCGTCTGGCTGCCTGGGCCTGCCCCTCATCCTCTGCAGTCTACGCTGTCACTAGAGGGGGTACTCCCTGGACTGGGGCCCCCTCTGGGAATGGCGGGGCAAGGGCTGGGGGGCAACCTTGGGGGCGCACTTGCCGGCCCTCTCGGAGGCGCGCTGGGAGTGCCCGGGGCCAAAGAGTCGCGCGCTTTTAATTGCCACGTGGAATACGAGAAGACAAACCGCGCTCGCAAGCACCGCCCGTGCCTGTACGACCCGTCGCAGGTGTGCTTTACTGAGCACACCCAGAGCCAGGCCGCCTGGCTCTGCGCCAAGCCTTTTAAGGTCATCTGTATCTTCGTCTCCTTCCTCAGTTTTGACTACAAACTGGTGCAGAAGGTGTGCCCAGACTATAACTTCCAGAGTGAGCACCCCTACTTTGGATAACGCCCCTGTCCTGCCCCTCGAGCTTCCCACCAGATCGCAGCCTCGCTAGGTGGGACCGCCCCTTCCTGTACCCCATGCTCCTGTGACTGCCCCCACTTCTTCCACTACGGGTAGGGTGGAGGAAAACAGCCTTGCCCAGGACTATCAGCCAGCGTGGTTCTCCATTTCCTTGTGGCCCCGAGCGTCCCTGAGGCTGAGGTAGTCTCCTCCAGCGGTAATTGGAGGGGCAAGAGCGCAGCCTCAGAGTAGGCGGGGCTTGGAGGTTTTCTTAGGGTTCCCTACGAATACACATTGGTTCTCCTTTTGCCCACCCCGCAGTTTTAATGATTCCTGGCCTGGTACTTTCTTTCCCCAAACGGAGGTCCTAACCCCCCCCTCCCCAAGACCTAAGTGTCTAAAAGCCCTAGGCCACCTAGCCCCCTTCCTTTCTCGCGCCCCACGTCAGCCCCTTCCTTTTCTCCCAATCTAGCAGAAGCAACAGTCCTGATCCCGGGCTCGGCCTGGCCCCTCCGTCCCGCGCCCACAGTCCAGCTCCACCTGCCCCCTCTGGCTGTTTCCTCTGGGTGATATTTTTTTTCATCGCCAAAACAAACGGGAAAGGGAAGAAAATAAAGCGAAATCCAATACTCGCCTGTGTGAGACCTTTGTAGGAAAGGGGGCGGGCAGGTGTGGGGTTCTGTCTGGTGGAGGCTGAGCCAGGGCCTCTTTCCTCGGCGGCTGTTAGGGAAACCGAGGCAAAGACTGACAGACCCAGGTCCTTTGAGTTCATTCCGGACCCGATCAAGGAGAAACCGACCAGTGGGCGAGAGTCTGCCCAGGTGGGATTGTTTAAGGTGGGTGAATGGTAGAGAAGGCAAATAGAACTGGTATTAGATCTGAGGTGGGACTTCCCGCAGTCTGTTTGGATCCAGATTTTTAGGGGAAGAGGAGGTTTAAGACCTTGAATGTGATGGAGAAGCGGGGACAGAGAGCTGACAACCTGCTAAGCTCCACCGGGCTGGAGGGAAGTGGAAGGTTGGGAGGGAAGGGGAACGGTGTTTGCGGCATCTGGAGTCATCGATCTTCCTTTTCCTTCCTAATTTCGTGGGCGCTGAGTTTGCAGACGGACGAGGGAGGGAGGGAGGGAGCCTTGGGACCAGGTGATGGGGGAAGGGACAAGCGCAGGTTTGGAGGGGCGGGGCCGAGTCGCTGCTGGTAGCCGCTTGCACACAGCCCCCTTCAGCCAGCTGCCCTACCCTTTCCACCCCCGCCTTCAGCTCCCTCCTGCAGCCTTGGCTGCTAATTTTATCCGCCCCCAACCCTGGCCCGGGCGTTAATTGGCTGCGGCTTCATTAGCAGTTCTCAGCTCAGCAGCCCCCCTCCCCTTGGGACCCCCTGACTGGGGCTTGGGAGGGCGGGGTGCAGACAAGCTGAGGTACAGAGAGGCTGACTTAGTGGGGTCCCTGGTGAAGGTGTCCACAGGGAGGAGGAGAGCAGTGTCCTCCACAGGATTGCCTACAACTCAGTCGGACATTGGGTTCGAGGTGGATCTGACCCCCCCCCCCCACATGCCTGGGAGTAAAACCCGTCAGAAGATAAACGCCTGGAGCTGGGGTGTAGCTCTTGCGTGCACAAGGCCCTGGGTTCAAACACATGTTAGTAGGATGAGGAGCCTGTTGAAGAGGAGAAGGAAGATGGAAGAATGTAGCTGTTGCCCCGTTCGGGGCGGAGGGCGGGGCCTGTTGCGGCAATTACTTGAGAGAAGACTGAGGCCACTGGGGAGATCCAGGTGGAAATGCTTAGGGTGCCTATGCCTATGCCAGCAATCAGCCTGCTTGGGCATCTCCTCACCTGCAACTCTACAACAGCATACACAAGGGAGATCCTAGATTCTATCTCTAGCACTGAAAGGAAAACAAAACAGGGTCGGGTGGTGGTGTGGCGCTCATGCACTCTGGAGGCAGAGGCAGGTGGATCTCTGCATTCAAGGCCAGCCTGGTCTACAGAGGGAGTTCCAGGGCAGCCAGGGAGACACTAAGAAATCCATAAACTGTCTCAAAAAACAAAATCAAGCTGGGCGATGGTGGCACATGCCTTTAATCCCAGCACTTGGGAGGCAGAGGCAGGTAGATCGCTGTGAGTTCAAGGCCAGCCTGGTCTACAAATCAATCCTGGACAAGTAAGGCTACACAGAGAAACCTTGTCTCGAAAGACAAAAACAACCAACCAACCCTAAAATAAAAATAATTACAATAAAAAATAAAACCACGCAACACAACAACCCCCTCATGGTGGTAATTACATGTTTCCCCCTCCCATGCTTTGTCCATTACAAACATTCTTCCTCCAAGGCTGTGTCCTCTTCTCTCCACTGCTCCGTGGTCATCTGGACACATGGGAGCGAGGTGAAGAAGTGCTGCGTGTTGTTGCTGCTTACCTCTTCACGGCCCATCAGTCAGCACGTCCCTTGTCTCTCCAGGGCCGTGACAAGCCTAGCACGCCTCAATGTCCACTGCCTACTGGAATCTCCAATAGAGGCTTGGTTGTGTTTCTTTGAGAACCATTGAAGTACAGGCCTTAAGAAGATGTCCCCAAGCTCAGGCGGTGGTGGCGTGCAACAGTAGTCCCAGCACTCAGGAGGCAGAAGCAGGCAGATCTCTGAGTTTGAGGCCAGCCTGGCCTACAGAGTGAATTGCAGGACAGCCAGGGCTACACAGAGAAATCCTGTCTTGATAAAATCAAAACAATACAAAAGACGTCCCCGGCTCATTTACAATCTCCCCTGGAGAGGTCAGATCCTGTTGAAGAACTTGATGACTGCTGGGGAATAAGTCATCTGCAAACAAGTCATGAAATGCAACGAGTGTACAAGTGTGACAGGAGGAGAGGTGGCTGACACAGCTGTCAGCCGACAGTGGGTAGGTGGCCCTGGAGGAGGCAGGTCTGTGAGTCAATCCACAGGGAAGTGGTTCACAGGCCAAGTTTCATTTAATCCCTTTCATAAACTCTTTTATATGCTTGGGGGTGAATAAGGTGTGACAGGCTCACGTGTGGTCCTCTGGCCTCTTTGTGTCGTTGAGGCTAGCCTTGAACTCCTAACGCTCCCAGCTCCACTTCCCTAGCGCTGGAATGACAAGTGTGGCCCATCACAAGCATCATTGTTTTACAACGCAAGAAACTGTGGTTCTTTTTGCTGTAATCCTAAGGCAGGGATTTGGGTCTTTTACCGTTTGATTTTTTTTTTTTTTTTCGAGACAGGGTTTCTCTGTGTAGCCTTGGCCATCCTGGACTCACTTTGTAGACCAGGCTGGCCACGAACTCACAGCGATCTGCCTGCCTCTGCCTCCTGAGTGCTGGGATTAAAGGCGTGCGCCACCACGCCAGGCTTCTTTTACTGTTTGAAACTATATTGGTTTCTATATGTGTCTGGAACTCCCAGAGGGCCATAATGCTGGCTACTCGGTAGGTACAAACCAAATGAAAACAAACAAACCAGAAAGTACTTGTCTAGACAACTGATAGGAAAAACAAAGCAAAAACTTTGAAGAGCTTCAAGAAAGGCCATGAAGGAGCTCTAAGTCTCTTTCAGGCAAGGCTCTGTAAACCGGGAGGTACGGATGGGAAACAAGGCTGAAGGAAAAACTACAGTTCCCAGAAGGCCATTTTAGAGACCGGCATTACGCATGCGTAGACAACGCCCCTTTGACTCGGACCTCAAGGCCGTATTTTTCTCGCGCATGCGCTCTAAGAGCAGTCGGCTCCGACCCCCGTTACTACACCGATCCAGAGTTTAGTGGCCGGTGCTCCTGTGACCTCTGGTAGCGATGGTACCCTTCTCTTTGCTTTGGACCACTCGGGTAAGAACAGGGTTTCGGATACTGGATGACGAGTGGAAAGGCCCACTCCGCTTTAATTCCTTCTCAGAAAGTGGGGTTCCCCTGGCTCCTCGCCGCACGTGTTCGGGGGCCTCAGGGGAGCGGATGCTTAACCAGGAAATCCCTGAGAGCCCTGGGCGCACATGGCGGTGCGTGGGCCCCCAGTTCTGGCGATCAGACCTCCCAGAGTCCGGTGATCGCCCAAGTCACACGGTTCTTAGGGTAACGGTTCGCATACCCCGTGTTACCAGTATCCTAGCGAACAAGTGGGGTTCCGGGCTTCGCTAAGCGAGTTGAAATTTTCCCGCCAGCTCTGAGCTGTGATGATGCAACCGAGCCTCAGAGCTTTCATCAGACAGGGGTCCCGCCGCCGTGCGGGCAGGAAGGAGACCGAGAGAGTGTTAAGATTTTGGCTTCCCTCTGGGCAAACACCTTCACCCTACCCCCACTCCCACCCGCCAGCTCACACCTCTTTCCCAGAGCTGCTTGAAGTCTACCCTCCTACTTTCGTTGCTTTGGAAACTACCCTGACAGCCAGTGGTGTTAAGCCCTGTTGACTTGGTGTCTTTCCTTGTTGGGAAGTTCTCCCCTTTAGGACTGTTGCATTTATGTGTGTACCACATGCATGCCTGGGTACCCGCAGAGGTCAGAAGAGGGCATCAGATCCCCTGGAGCTGGAGTTACAGATGGGTGGGTGCTGGGAGCTGAACCTCTGTCCTCTACAGGAGCAGCCAGTGCTCTTAACTACTGAGCCATCTCCAGGCACAGGCTGGGCCCTGTCATTCCAGTGTATGGGGAGAATCTGGAACCTCAGTGTCTCTCTCCTGAATTGGGGGGACATGGGCTTCTGGAGGACAAGCTTTGCTCTGTGACTTTGCAGAGTCACTCAAGGGTGATGGGGAGGGAGATTTAGACAGGGGTGGTGGTGGGTGGGTGGTGGTGTTTGAGTAAAGTTGATTAAAACTGCCCTTTGGATAGTGATCTGAACCTTGGCTCTAGAACTTGCTTTTTAGGTGAGGGTGGGGGTGGTGAGATCTGAGTCTGTTGGCTGGACCAGGCTGTGTACTCAGCCAGAGGGCTCATCTGTACCCGCGGTCGAGGGCAATTGGGAGAGGTCTGGACAATTTTTAATTAACCCTAGCTTTTCTTTTTCTTTTTTTTTCTTTTTCAAGGCAGGGTTTCTCTGTGTAGTCCTGGCTGTCCTGGACTCTCTTTGTAGACCAGGCTGGCCTTGAACTCACAGTGATTCCCCCTGCCTCTGCCTCCCTGAGTGCTGGGATCACAGGCATGCGCCATCACACCTGGCTAACCCCTGGCTTTTCTACCTTGAGCCTCTGCAGAGATGTGGTCAGCTGATCTGGATGGCTTCTCGGGCTCAGCACAGCAAGGTGGCCCCCACACAGGCCGGGGAAGCAGCTGGAGGCTGGACAGGCCAGGAGAGTTTATCAGACAGTGACCCTGAGATGTGGGAGCTACTGCAGAGGGAAAAGGACAGACAGTGTCGTGGTCTGGAACTCATCGCCTCAGAGGTAGGACGTGAGGATATGGGTCAAAGAGCAAACCCACCGTTGAGTCATCCCCCTGTCAGACTCAAGAGCCTCCTCCTCTGCCTGTTTGTTCTTTTTATACTTTCCTCTGAAACATAAGGCAGGACCAATCCGGTTTATGGGGCTTGGGCATTAGGGAGCTTCTATAGCCACGTAGTTTCATGTCTTCCTTACCTACCTATCTCTTCTGTCAGAAGAAAGAGGAACCTAGGACACCCAGGTTGAATGGACAGGTGGCCTTATTGGGGTCACCCATCATGGCTGCTGAGTTTTTCTGAGAATGCTGCTTCTGGTCCTGCCTTATACCTGGCAAGGAACACATGCTTTTTTTGTGCAGCTTGTCTCACCCCTGCAGCCTGTGGGCTCTGGCAGGGGTGGGGCTGTGGGAGTCCAGGGGAAGGCCGGGCTTCGTTGCCTTCTGACATTGCCCCCCCACCACCCCAGAACTTCTGCAGCCGCGCTGCGCTGGAGGCCCTGGGGTCCTGTCTGAACAACAAGTACTCGGAGGGTTACCCTGGCAAGAGGTGAGGGCTAGACCAGAGGGCTGGAGGGCAGCATCAGGGATGGCACTCCCAGTGGCGGAACCTTCTGGAGCCCCATTAGTGTGTATGGAGCAGTGGCTGCCCAGTCCCTTGCTGATGGCCAGGGTTCCTTTGTCTGCACCCTTATGTACCCTCTCCACGGCAGATACTACGGAGGAGCAGAGGTTGTGGATGAAATCGAGCTGCTCTGCCAGCGCCGGGCCCTGGAAGCCTTTGACCTGGACCCTGCACGATGGGGAGTCAATGTCCAGCCATACTCCGGGTCCCCAGCCAATCTGGCTGCCTACACAGCCCTCCTTCGGCCTCACGATAGGATCATGGGGTTGGACCTGCCCGACGGTGGCCAGTGAGCATGCTGGGATGGATGATGGGTGTGGTGGGCGGTACCTGTCAGGTCCAAGGAAGATGGGCCACACCTGTCCCCTGATACACTGGTGGGAAGCAAAGCCCTAGTCCCCAGCACGGGGTGGACAAGCTAGCACCGGTGTTCTAGGAACAGGGAGGTGGCTGGGTAAGTCCAGTTGCATCACTTTGAGGCCTCCTTTCCTTTCTAGTCTCACCCATGGCTACATGTCTGATGTTAAGCGGATCTCTGCCACATCCATTTTCTTTGAGTCTATGCCATATAAGCTCAATGTAAGTGTTCTAGCACCTGGGCACTTGGCCCCGGTGGGTTGGTTTTGGCCAGTGGGAGCCCTGAGCAGCCTTCAGCCTCAAGGAGCACATGCTGCACTGCTGGCCACTTCTGGGCTTTAACTGGTTATCTGTCTGTCCAGCCCCAAACTGGCCTCATTGACTACGACCAGCTGGCACTGACTGCTCGGCTTTTCCGGCCACGGCTCATCATAGCTGGCACTAGTGCTTATGCCCGCCTCATTGACTATGCCCGCATGAGAGAGGTTGGTGAGGGACTGGTGGGGGTGGAGGGCTGGGAAGAACAGCCACCCTGTATATACCTACTCGGGGTCTTCTCCAGGCTGAGGCCTGTCTCTCTACTTGCGCAGGTGTGTGATGAAGTCAAGGCACACCTGCTGGCAGACATGGCCCATATCAGCGGCCTGGTGGCTGCCAAGGTGATCCCATCACCTTTCAAGTATGCGGACATTGTCACCACCACCACTCACAAGACTCTTCGAGGGGCCAGGTCAGAATTCCCTGGGGTCACACTTTGCTAGGGGATCTGAGGGTGCAATGAGGCTGGTCCCTCTGGGATCCAGGACAGCAAAGAGAATGGAGGGAGCGGACTCGGAGCCTCTCCTTGCCACATTCCTCCCATCACTTGTCCTTCATTCTAGCGTCTGATCTCTGGTGTTCCCCACAGGTCGGGACTCATCTTTTACCGGAAGGGAGTACGGACCGTAGACCCCAAGACTGGCCAAGAGATCCCCTACACTTTCGAGGACCGGATCAACTTCGCTGTGTTCCCATCCTTACAGGGGGGTCCCCACAATCATGCCATTGCTGCGGTAGCTGTGGCCCTCAAGCAGGTTGGGGAGCCTTCCCTTGTGTTGGGGTGCATTGGCCCAGAGATTCTGCTCCCTTGTAGCTAAGGCTGAGGCTGACGGAAATGGCTGAGATGGGAGGTGTCTTGCTCAGTAGGACAACAAGATGGGGCCTTTCCTGAGCCCTGGGGTGACAGGTGCTACTGTCTCATCTCTAGGCCAGCACCCCCATGTTCCGGGAATATTCCTTACAAGTGTTGAAGAACGCTCAGGCCATGGCTGATGCCCTGCTAAAGCGAGGCTATTCATTGGTGTCTGGTAAGCCAGGGTGTGTGTGAAGGCCTTTGTGGCCTCAGGCAGAGGCCCAGGACTCTGCAATCCCCCATCACTGTCCCCTCCAGGTGGCACTGACACCCACTTGGTGCTGGTAGACCTGCGGCCCAAGGGCCTGGATGGAGCCCGAGCTGAGCGTGTGTTGGAGCTTGTGTCCATCACGGCCAACAAGAACACCTGTCCTGGAGACCGGAGTGCCATCACTCCTGGGGGCCTGAGGCTTGGTGAGGCCTGGGAGCTGAGGAGGGACGTGTTCCCACCCTGGGTAGTTACCTGGGATCTTGGCTATGCTAATTATCTGTCTTCCGCTCTCTCCCAGGAGCCCCAGCATTGACTTCTCGGCAGTTCCGAGAGGATGACTTCCGCAGAGTGGTTGATTTTATCGATGAAGGAGTCAACATTGGCTTGGAGGTGAAGCGCAAGACTGGTGAGTGGCTACAAGATCCCCAGCCAACCAGGCCTCACCCATTGAGGTCCCCTCCCCTCCCCTCCCCTCCCCTCTCCTGCTGTTCTAGCCCTCAGCCTTGCCTAGCAGCACTGAGACCATCTTTTGTCACTGTTTTCAGCCAAGCTCCAGGATTTCAAATCGTTCCTGCTCAAGGACCCGGAAACAAGTCAGCGTTTGGCCAACCTCCGGCAACAGGTGGAACAGTTTGCCAGGGCGTTTCCGATGCCTGGATTTGATGAACGTTGAGGGCGCCTGGGAATCAAGGCCCACAGACTGGAAGTTACCCTTCCTTCTGCCCACCTGGACCACAAAAGAGCTGTTGCTGATCTTTCTGGGTTTTAGTGGAGGGAGGAAGGCTTGCCCAGGCACGAGCTCCTTTCCAGAATCTGTAGCTGAGGGGTTGTTCTGTAACCGTATCTACAAGAAGCACCCCAATACACGTGTAGCTTGTTTTTGAGACAGGGTCTCACTTAGCTGGGACTAGCCTTGAACTGACCCTCCTACCTCCATTTCCCAAGTGCTGGCTGGGGTTATGGGTGTGCTGGTGCACATCCAACTTCATTCCCCTCAGCCTTCTGCCCTGACCTCTGCCACATCTCAGTGTTGCAGGGCTCTTGCTCTCTCTTGGGGAGGGGAAGTTGCGTGCTGCGCCAGAGGAAGGAGTGGGTAAAGGCCCTCCTTCCTGTTTTATCTAATAAAATGCTAACCTGCCCAGAGTTCCTGTTACTGTGGGAGGGGTCCCCTGGGCCATCCAGTGATTGTACTCCCCCAACATGTATTCCTCCTTCCCTCCCGCCACCACAAGGACCCCCGGGGCTGAAGCCTCCTTCCTCTATTTCTGATCAGAGCCGACACCAGACGTGATTAGCAGGCGCAGCAAATTCAATTTGTTAAATGAAATTGTATTTTGCCCACGGCTGCTTCTGTTTGATCCCCAGGGACAGAGGAGCAAGGGAAGGGAGGGGTGGGGGAAGGCCCAGGTGCCAGGTGGGAGGGGGTGTCATTGATGGGAGGCAGCAGGCTTGGGCAGGAAAGGGGTGCCCTGCATGGTAGAGGTGCGCCCTTCTAGGCAGGGTGGGTAGCCTGGACCGGCCCAGCCGAGCCTGGGCAGAAGCCACCCCCCTCCCCCCCAGGCCTTGCTGTGGGAGGGCCCCATGTCGCTTGGCACTCAGGCCCCTGCTTGCTGTTGGCACACGTAGTGCACGCTCAACACGTAGCCTGTGCCCCACCCAGCCAGCCTGTGGGGTGGGGGAGGAGGAGAGGGGGGAGGAGGAGAGGGGAGCCCGCTTGGGCCTTTTTTGGGTCAACCCCAGTGGTTGCTTGCAGTCTTGACTCCCCTCCCCCACGTGGGACTCGAGCTGAGGGTCAGAGGCCCTTCCTCTACTGGGAGCAAGGGAGGAGGGTGGGGGTGGAGCCTCCCCTCTTCGTGGGAATCCAGCCTGTGTAAGCAGAAGCTAGACTGACGCCCTAGGGTCTGGGGCATGGAGTGGAAGCTGTCGGCCCTGGCTTAGAAGTCTGGCCGGTCCTTCTTCAGCTTCTTGTAGTCAGTGGAAACAGCAAGGAACTGTGGAGATGGACATGGGAGTTTGTGTGTGTGTGGTGCAGAGCAAGCAACTAGGAGGGAAGTGGAGAGTACTGTAGCTCTACAGACTTACCTTGTACTGGTCATTGGGACTCACACGGTTCCAGGGTTCTGGGTTGTTCTTTCTGTCCCAGCTGTGAAGGGGACAGGAGGGTTAGGGTTGCTTCTGACATTACACATGACCTCAGCGTTGCCACCCCTGCCTGGTTCCCTACCCTGGGGAGGGGAGCACATTTCCTAGAGACTGGCAGAAGGGGGTAGGTATGTTAGCAGGTGCTGGCAAGAAGCACAGCATCTGATGACAGAATGATGATCTAGCTTATAGATTCCCTAGGGTTCCTCGCTTCCCAATCAGGCAGAAATCCTGAAGGACAGGGCTTTCAGTGTGCCTCACACTCCAGGACCGGATGGGCGAGTGGTTTGGCCTTTTGCTTGTCAGAGGACCCCCTGATGCCTCTGGCAGGATGTGAAGTCTCAGTACCACCAAAGACCCTGGAGTAGCCCCACACTGTCAGCCCCACAGCACTTCTGGGCAGGCATAGAGGTACCTAAAAGCCAGACGTGGCCAGTGGAGCTGTGTCGCCATGGCAACCTTGTGGTGAGCCGCTGGGATTCCAGCTGCCCCACGTGGCTAGCCACTGACAAGTGAGCCACCAGGTGGTCCAGTAAGGAGGTGAGAGTCTCTTACAGTCAGGGGCCACTCTGACCCTCTGAAAGAGGGACATAGACCAAGGAGCCCTTCTAGGGTCACCTGTTACCTTCATCCCTAAGCCGGACCACTTTGCTCCCCACCCAGGACCTCTGCTTGCTTCCGAGAGGTAGTTACCAGACATCGGGGCTGCGAAGGGCCAGTCTCAGCAAGTAGAGTCCAGCACTGCCCATGCCCAGGCAGATGAAGCCAATCATTGGGATGAGCTGCAGAGGAACCAAGCACTCTTAGAGCCTGAACCCTGCCCCGTTCCCACTCGCCCAGTGCTAGATTTGTCCCTTTCGTCTTCACCCAAAGTGTGCTGCTACCTTCCCGAAGCTTCAGCACACTCTCCCTCACTCTACAGTGATCCTGTTCGAAGGGTGCAGGGATGCGGGGCACATCACAGAGATGGAATGTACAACGTCCCTGGAAAGATTTGGGAGCATAAGGAAACTGGACCGACCGGAAGCAGGGTTGGAGGAGCGGGGATGCGGGGTGGGGATTGGGGTGGGGGGAGACTTGAGGGGGCAAGGTGGCAAGAGGGGAATTAGGATCTAGGGACTGCACTCACCCCGGGGTGTCTCTTTATCTGCCGGTATAAGCGGGCCCCTAGACTGGTTCCTGTCATCTTGATCCAATGTCTGGTCTTTTTGGTGGATCTGTTCTATTCCTTCCCCCTGGGGTCCCGCCCCCCATCGGGGAGGGGTCAGCTTAGCCCCGCCAGCCAGCCAGCCAGCCAGCCAGCCAGCCCCACCCAGCTTGCTTCCTCCCAGCTTTTCCAGGTCCAAAGCAGGCTGGAGATAGTTGAGGGGAGCCTTGAGGTTTCTCCTTCCCAACTCTTACTGATAGGGAACCCCTGGCCCATGAGACACCATTGTATTTGGGTCTTTGGGTACCCGAGGGAGGAGCCCCTCTGGCACCCAGAGACCTAAGGGGGGATTCATACGTGGGACAGGCAGGCAGGCAGGCAGCCTTCTAACAAAATGGGTGTGTGAAGTGTCCATTGGGACAGTAAGGGCATCTGTAGTACCTTCTGTGCACACCTGGAGCCTCCTGGGAGTTAGCAGGGCCATAGAGAGCGCAGGTTCTACCTCAGCACTGTGTAGGGGGTGGGGCAGAAGGGGCCAGATGAGCAGTGTTAGGTCTGGCAGCTCTTCTTGTTCCTGGCAGTTACTGAGCTGTGGTTGGCCCTGAGTAGTAAGAGCTGGAGGATGTTGGTGTGTGAATCTCCTCGCTGTGGCCCTTTAGGGGCTTGAGATGATGAAGGTAGAGCTCCCCAAGGAGACCACCATACTTAATCTCTGGCCTTGGGACTAGAGGAAGAGCTCTGAATGCAGGAAGCAGACATAGAAAGCTGGAAGAGGTGTTGAAATAGGGAAGAGAAAAGCCAATTCAGGTATATGCTATATTGCCACGGCAGGAAGTTTTCCCCACCCTCCATCTTTGGAGGACTGGTTTTAGGGACACAGAAGATGAACCTCATCTCCTTTTCTTCACTCCCATATTAATTTCCATCACCACTTCCTGCAAGCTCCCCCCCCCATTTCTCCCCTACAGAACTTGTCCTATGGTGGGCACCCCCTGGGACCAGCTATGTACCCACCCCTGCCTCCCTGGGGTACAGGGAGGGAGGACAACCCTTTCTGAGAGGCCCCTCCCTTTCTTGCACACCGATACCTCGCCCGCCCCTTGAGCTGACAAGCTCTGCTGTAATTAGGCTGCGGGGTCCAGGCTCTCCGCCTCCCTCCGGCGGATAATGAGATAAAGTGTCAGAGACATGGCGAGAACAAAGAGACAGAGACTCACTGAGATGTGTGTGGGGGCGGGGGTGGGGTGGAGGAGAGGGACTGATGGGATGTCAGAGTCTGAGCAGAGTAGGGTCCTTCCAGAACACCCGCAACCTGAGCCAGGGCAGGTGTGTCCTGTCACCAGCCCCCCCCCCCCCACTCCCCCGAGCCTGGACCGTTAGGGGTGGTGGTGGTGCTAAATACTAATCTTGGAGCTCAAGCTCCAGCAGCTGCCCATCTGGGCTGCACATCTGGTACTCTGTGGCAGCTGGGGAGCCAGGACTCCTGGCCCTTTGCTCTTGGGCCGTCGCTTGCTTGCCTGGTTCTGATGACCCACGCTTCGTTGAGGCCCAGAGCCTCTCTGTCTTGGAACCTCCACCGTTTCTCCTCCTTTGGGTCTCCACCCCGCTCAGATACTATGTTGTCGCCTCTGCTCTGGCCTCTCCGAGATTTCTCAACCCTTCATCTGCTCCGTGATCCGGGCTTATCCCTGAGACCCCTCCCCTCATGTTCCCATACCTGGGTCGTGGTCTTTGGGGTTCCAGGTCTCTCGCCCTGCTTCCTTCCTTACACTCCCCGCCCCCCTCGTCCCCTACAATAAATAACTCAGGCCACGCTGGCCCAGTAGATGAGGGACAGCGGGAGTCGTTAGCCGAGGATTAGGCACGACCCGTGGTCCCAGGGGAACCCGACTCTTCAACTCTAAACCGCTCCAGGGTACTAATCCGCGTGGCTGGCGGCGCAGCAAGTCAAATGCAGCTGGCCTCTCCGGGGCGAGGGCGAGCAGATTGCGGGGTCCGTGGGTGCCGGCGCCCTCTGGAGGCCGAGCTGCTCTCAAGCTCAGGGACGAAGTCTCGGGCTCCCCCTGTCGGGCAGCGCCTGCTCTGCACGGCCAACGTTTGCTCAAGTTAGACTGCGCCTGGAGTGTGCATACAGGTCCGTGCCCGGTGGCTCGCTCGCTCCTGCAACCAAGGCAGTGGAGTCTCTCAGCCTCCACCCTTCTGGCCTGGTCAGAGGACATACATGGGACCCGGAAGACTCTGTCTCACCAGGTGCCCACGGCATCCAGGTTCGGGCTGGATCCTCTCGCCAGGCTGGCCCCAGACACCCGGGGCTTCACTTTTGCTCTAATACTACCGGACTTCCCTCTGACTTGGCCTCCCCCTAAAGCCCTTGGTTGTCGTCCTTTCTGCTCCTTTCTTCAGACTGTTTCTAGCTTTATGTCTTTAGGTATGTCTGTGCCTCTCTTTGCCACTGTTCTCAACCTAGCTTTGTTTTCTGGGTCTGTTTCTGTGTCTCTACCAGTCTCTCCTCCCTTCTACACCTCGCTCTACCTGGCTGTGGGATCTTTGCAAAAGCCTCTCTCTCTCTCTCTCTCTCTCTCTCTCTCTCTCTCTCTCTCTCTCTCTCTCTCCCCCCCCTCCCTCCCTCCCTCATCCACCCATTCTTTAGCTCTGTTTCTATTCTGTAGCTTAGTACCTGTCTCTGGGGAGGTGCAGCAACCCAATGGAACAGCCCGAGGACACCTTGGGGCACTGCTCAGGGACCCCTCCCCATCTCTTCCACATTCCTGTCACCTCGCAGCGGCCTCTGTCTTCCCGCTGCAGCTGAGGTACTAGAGAGGGCGCCCGAGAGGGAAGCCACAATGCCCTGCATCTGCTCAGAAGCCCCGCGGGCCCTTGACCCCCGCTGCCACTATTAAGGGCGCTGGGTCCTGAGGCTCTGAGATGATCATGATTGCATCAGCCAGACAGAAGTGGAGCCAGGAGCCTGGCGGCAAGCAGGCTAGCAAGCGAGACAAAGACGCCCGCGCCATCTGTTTATGCAAAGCGCTCACCGCCAGGGACCCTGGTGTCCTGGTGCCTTGCCCAGACTGGGGCGCAGGGTCATGAACCCACTTCTACCTTGGGCTCCCGCTACGCCTGGGCATCCCCCTCCTCCCTAGCAGCCAGAGGGGCCACGGGGCGAGTACAACAGGGAGGGGGCGGGGTGTTGATGTGATTGGAGAGGACGCGGCTGTTTCTTCAATAATGGATGGAGATGATGCGGACGGCGAGCCGGCCGGGGAAAAGAGAGAGGAATAGAAATGGGGAGTGAAAGAAGCGGGGGCGGGAGGCTCAATCAGAGGCCCTCGTGTTCGGGAACGCGCGCGGGCGCGGGCGTCACACTGTCATTCGGTACTTGCTGCCGCGCAGCTCACACCCAGGCACACGCCCACGCACTGTCACCGACACACACACACCTGCAAGCAGAAACGCCAGAGCAGCGCTCTCTCTCTCTCTCTCTCTCTCTCTCTCTCTCTCTCTCTCTCTCTCTCTCTCTCTCTCTCTCACACACACACACACACACACACCACAAGTGGCTCTTGATTTTCACACATACGATCCTTGAGACAGTGACGCCCGCATACCGGGGCACATCCAGACTTAAAGAGCACAGACACGTTGGTGTGTCAAAGCACGTTTGAAAGACCGCTCAACACACCTAGCCACCCTGAGACTTACAGAAATCATAGAAATGGGGGCTGACAAACAGGGCAGTATAGACACAGAGGCACTGACATGTGACTCTGAACACATTCCCAGACACATACATACCACCCACCAGCAGCTCAGAGGCCTTTCCAAATCCACTCAAGGGGCTGCACCCAACCAATTGTTGGAGCTGCCGCCATTTGTGCCCTTCGGAGTTGCATGTGTGAGAAAGGTCGCTGGGCTCCCTGGAGCAGGCCTTGTTAGCCCATATTAGCCAAGCAGGGTAATGAGGACCTGGTGACAAGAGGTGCCTGGGGCTGTGGACGCAGAGGCCCGTGGCCCCTGCCTGATTGGCTCATAAGCTTTCTTCTCAGGCCTTCAGGTATAGACCTCAGGCTGTTCTTGCTGCAACAATTCCAGCAGACCCTGACAGCCCCACTTGAGAGGAGGGTGATGGCTGGTGGGACACAAGCAACAGCCCTAGGAGACCCCCCCCAGGAACCCCAATGAGGTGAGGTGAAGATTGAAGACAGTGTCAGTCTGTACCTCACCTCCTCACTTGCCCAATCAGCAAAGGTGATTTGTTTTTTTGTTTTTTGTTTTTGTTGTTTGTAATAACAATTAGAACCTGGAGAAGGTGGGTGTACATTGTGTCCAGGACCCTATAATGCCCTGGTCCTTCCTCTGATCTATTTTCAATTCAGTCTGCTCCTTGGCCCAGACTTATGACCTTTGCAGTGTGTGGCAGTGTCATCCATCACCAGGCAGCTGGCTTGTGGGAGTGGGAGGCACTGGGGGGCCAAACAGTGTTCCTGTCATATCTCCTGGTCTCCTGGGACTGGCCAGGGCCCAACCCAGCCGGCAGGAGACTGAGGGGAGGGTGTGATCACTGGGTTCAATCAAGACACTGTTCTCCACCCCTAGGACCCCAGCACCGCTCCTTCCAGTTAGGCGCAGCCTGTCTCCCGGCTCCTCCCACCCCCCTTCTCCCGGGCCCTTTGCTTAATTTCCTATTAACTGCTGATAAATCCAATTAAACCGCCGCTCTAATTAGGGACAGCTGCCGGCTCAGTAAGGCGAGGGAGAAAGGGGGGGGCGCCCTGCGAGTATAGGGAGAGAACAGCCGTTTCTCCCTGCTCCTCGACACCCCTACACCAACACTGCCGCCCAATGAGCCAGTAAATTGGTTTTGCTTCAGTATTTTTGGGGGGCTCTTGACAGTCCCGGGGGTGGGGCGGCTCGGGGTTTGAGTCCCTCAGACCGCTTGATAGATACAGGCAATCAGCGTCCTCCCTCCCCATACTTCCGGTAGGCGAATTCCGTGCAGGGACGGGGCAATACTTTGACTTGTGTGTCTTGGGCGTGTGTGCGTTTGCCTGTGATCTGCTCTCGTTCCAGCTTAGTCACGGTAAAAAAGGGGGACTGTCCGAGTGTTTCTCTAAGGCCCGGGCCCTCACACAGCCAGGCTTCAAGAAGTGACAGTCAAGGGCAAAGGAACAAGAAGCTGAACCGGCTTTGCAGCGAGTTTTGTTGTGTGCTTCCCTACCCCCAGCACACCTCATCTCTCTCTACGGAAGGGGAGGGGGGTGCCCGTCCCGGGGCCCTCCTCTCCCCAGCCCAGCTGAGCCTCTGCCCTCCCCTCTCCTCCAGCAGCAGATGGTGCCCGGGCTCCCGCTGCCAACCTTGCTAGGCGGTGCCAACCTCAGTCCTGGCAGACAACCCATGGACTAGAAGAGGAGCTTCTGGCTGGCCAGGCCGGCCCTCCCCCACTCGCAATCAAACCCAAGACCCTCCACCTGCCCCACTCCAGCGACCACCCCAAGCTGCTTCTCAATGGTCGGCTCCTAGGTCCCCAAACTCCTCGTCTCCTTCTGCTCCCTTCCGCACACCTTCCCGCTCCTCGCCACCTGCCGTTCTGACCAGGGCCGGGACATTTGCATATTTGCATATGCAAATAATAACATTTGCATACGGCGCGCCGCAGGGGGGGTGTCTCCGCTAGCACCGGTTAGCCGTCTGCCAAGCGTCCTCTCTCCGTACCTGTCGGGAAACGGCTGGGGCAGGGGCCGCGCGGGAGGGGTTAGGCCCCCCGGCCTCACTAGCTTCGTTCCCGGAGGACTAGAGGAAGTGTTGCCATGGAGACGGCACGCACCCCACCCCCTCCCAGACCTAGGGTCTCTAGCTCGGTGTCTCCGGTTCTCTCCCCTTAGCCGCCCCTCCAGCCCCTCCTCATCCCTCTCTCTCCAACTGAGATCTTGCATCGCCCCCTGGCGGCCAAGCAAGGCTCCGTGCCAGGTTTGGAAATGCTAACCAGCCAAGATGTAGCGGAGGTACCTGCCCCTGCCGTGCTATTCTCCCGACCACAGAGGCAATGACTCCAGACTGGCTCTTTCTTCACTTCCAGCTTTAAAAGCCCGGCCTCGCGAGCGCACGTCTGTCCAGCCTTGGGTTTCCATAAGCTGACAAGATGAGGTGAAGCAGCCCAGGAACACCCTCCCTCGCTCCCTCCTTCAGTCCACAGGCCTTCTCTCCATCCGCAGTTAAAAAAAAAAAAAAAAAAAACTTTTCTAACTTTTGTCAAAACTTTAATAAATTCCTAACATTTGACAGTCCAACCCCTTGGTGTCTCCTTATGGAGACGCTTTCTTCCCTCCTCCCCCTCCCTCTCCCCTCCCCTGCCCCAGAACTTGAAGGTTGGGTAGGCCTGAAGTGTGGGACATATCTTCCTCGATGCCAAGATACTCAGCCAGGCATCTGAAGCCCTAGGTAGGGGGGCGAGGCGGGGGCCAGACCCTCCCCCAGAAACATGTAGGCCTTTCCTGCTCTTCTCATCCAGTAGTCCCCTGGCCCCGGCCCCCTGCTACCCTCCCTGGGCCCCGCCCAGGGCAAGCGTGTCTCCCGCTAGCAGGCGCCCACACCTAGATCTCCTCCAGGAAGTCAGTGGGGAACAGCCCCACCTTGCGGCCCGTGTAGACCTTGACATAGCCGCCGGCTTCATCTCCTTTCTGCACCACGATCTAGGGGGTTAAAGGGTAGGGCCAAAGGTGAGAGAGAACAGAGGGAAGTTGGGAGCGGGGTGGGGGAGGTGCGATGAGGCCTGGGATTAGGTTAAGGTACCTAACTACCTGGTCCTTCTTGAGAGTGATCTGCCCAATCTCGCGGTTCCCCACAAAGGACCTGGTTACACGGTGCACACGCTCTCCAGCCCGGACCCGAATGATGAAGTTTGGAGGGAAGAATCCGACCTTCTCTCCGATCTTCCCCTAGGGAAGGCAGTAGGCAGGATGATCGCAGGTTCTGGACTGACTGACCCACATCCCACCTTAGCTCTAGCTATTAGGCTTACCCGCCACCACTCCTCATTGGAGTCATCGATGACTGTGATCTTCTCCCCTGGCCTGGGATAGGAAGGCGAGCTCTCTGTGATTTACACTCACACTCCAGTTCCTGGCTGTGCAGCAGGCACAGCATCGATAAAGACCGCCAGGGCACCTGGCTCCATTCCCAGAGAGCTCATCTCTTACTCCTCAGTGCTCCCCACACTCCCGCCTCCCTAGAAGGCTCCTCACGGGAAATCCAGATCATCCTTCTCCAGGGCTTTGAACCGATAGAGAGCCACAAAGTAATGAGACTGCTGGAAGCCAGGCTGCTTGTGCTGGGGGTGAGAGAAGGTGACAGGTTACTAGACTTCTTCACCTCTTCCAGGAGAGGCATTTATTGGTTTGTGTGTCTGTCTCAGTGTGGGGTGTGTGTGTTTTGGGGGGGGGGTGATAGGCACAGCTGGGACTGATGTCAAACCTTTACAGCCAGGAGGACCACGGTTCTACCAGGAGAAACTTACTTTGTCATCAGATGTTTTCTTCTCAGCCTTCTTGTCCCCTTCTGCATTGTTTCCTTGGATGGGAAATATGGACAAATTGCTTCTGCCTCTAGGAGGGCATCCATCACGCCCTCCCACCCCTGGTCTAAGACCGGTTTCACCCTGGGCCCCGCCCCCTTTCCTTCTCCACCTGCTATACAGCAACTAAACCCTTGACCACACCCACCCCAGGCCACCTCTGTGGATGGAGATGGTGACACTCACTCACCGTCCTGTGACTTGCCCTCCTCGGGCCTGGCTGACTCTGGCTCCTCCTCCATCATGGCTGCTAGAGGCTAGAGGGCGACAGCAGAGTTAGAGAGATCTGTCTTGGGCTCCTGTTTTCCCTGCCTCTCCAGGCAGGCCAGAGTAGTAGAACAATAGTATCTAAGCATTGGAAGAAAATTTGGAGAAAATATCTAGTCCAACTACTTCCCCGATGCAGGAATTTCTTCTGAACTATGCTGACAGGCGGGTCACCCATATTGTGCCTGAATGCAACTGTTGACAGGGAGTTCACTACCCTACAACACAATCCCATGTGGTTTTTTTCAATTCCTTTTATTAAGCCTGTGTTAAATTTGTTTGTTGGGGTTTTTGTTTGTTTTTTGAGCCAGGGTTTCTCTGTGTAGCCTTGGCTGTCTTGGCCTCTCTTTGTAGACCAGGCTGGCCTTGGAACTCACAGAGATCTGCCTGCCTCTGCCTCCTGAGTGCTGGGATTAAAGGCGTGCACCACCATGTCTGTTAAGCCTGTGCTGTCTTTAGTTATTTGTCTCCACTTACCTTCCTGGAGCTTTAAACGTGGAGCAAACACAGTCCCTTCACATATCCAAGGGCACAGGCATATCCTTCCTGGCTTCTCTTGCCCAGTAATTTTTGGTCCCTTCAAATGGCCCCTATGGTCCATATTTCAGGCCCTTCATTATACCATCTGCTTTAAAATAATCCAGTGTGCAAGAAAAGGTGGTGGTTGGGGATGGGGGTGGGGCACACAACACAGCTTTCTCCTTTTTCTCTTATTTATTTTATTTTTAAAAAGATTTTATTTATTATGTATACAGTGTTTGAAAGCCAGAAGAGGGCATTAGATCACGTCATAGATGGTTGTGCCCACCATGTGGTTGCTGGAGATTGAACTCAGGACCTTTGGAAGAGCAGACAGTGCTCTTAACCTCTGAGCCATCTCTCCAGCCCTATTTTATTTTTTTAGACAGAGTTTCATGCAGGCCAGTTGTCCTCAAACTCCTTATGTGGCCAGAATGACCTTGAATTCCTGATTATCTTGCCTTTAGCTCCCAAATGCTGGGACTATAGGCACTGCACCACCTAATCTGTCTAGCAACACATTTTCACATTTCCCCTTTGAGAACAGAGCCTAAGAATATGGGTGTCTTTCCTGAAACAGCCCTGTAAGTCATAGTTGAACTGGCTGAAATTTGTTATCTGTACCCAAGCTTTTTATCAACTACTTAGAGATCAGACCTCTAATTTTGTTTTGGGGCAGTCCTCCCCCACCTCAAGAAAAGCAAATTTTCTCCTATGAAATCTCAAGTTATTAAAAGCTTGGTAAGGTGGTACATGCCTACAATCCCAGTACTGGAAGGCTGAGGTAGGAAGGTCATGAATTCAAGGCCAACCTAGGTTATAAAGCAAGTTATGTTAGGCTGTGCCATATGGCAAGACCCTCAGCGCAGAGTGGAACAGATGTGTGCTAGAGACGTGGCTAAGCTGGTAGAATGCTTGCCTAGCATGCGTGATGCCTTGGTTTTGATCCCTACCATCTATGAATCAGGTGTGCAGGCGTGTATCTGTAGTCCTAGCACTAGGGAAATGAAGGCAGGAGGATCAGATGTTCAAGACCATCTTCAGCTACAAGGAGACCTGGTGCTGGTTTGCTACCTGAGACCCTCAATAAGGGGGCGGGGCTTGCTGGAGTGTGGTAAGAGCATTTGCTGCTCTCTGAGATTTTATCTTTACCCTATATGTATGAGTGCTTTGCCTGCATGTGTCTGAACACCATGTGCATGCCCGGTGCCCACAGAGACCTCAAACTGGGATTGATTTAACTAACACCATCTATACTAGTTTATGCTTATGCAGGCAAACATGTTTCTGGTGTTATCAACCTTGTCTGTCTACTGTAAAAGCATTGGGGCTGCCCTGGAGCCCCAAGGAGGCTTTGTGCCTCAGTCTTATCTCCACGAGGAACAGATCACACAGATGATCTCTGTGGGCTCCTGCTGCGGCTACAATTCTTTCCTCTCCCCCAAATGCAAAAAGCACAGGTCTTGCCTGTGACCCAGCAATGCCGGGGCTTGGCCAAAGCCTTCTGTGGCACTTAGTCTCTCAGTTTTAGAAGGGGTTGGGGAAGTACGCTCTGTGGCAGGAGCAAGTTTGCTTTTCAGTGCTGGGTATTAGACTGGAGTACCTTTCATACACACACCAGGCAAGCTTGCCAACACTGAGCTACACGCTTAGTCCTAACCAGGTATAGTCATGTAAAAAAATGTAATATTTCACACAGGAATTTTTCTGTTTGCTTATGCGACAACATTTGGTGGCCGAGGAACTATAGCTGCTGTCTTTTCCCCAGGAGGAGTTGACCTGAGCCATGAGGCTTCTGTGGGGACATAGAGCGCTCACATTTTTCTTATCTGCCTGTCCCTTCTTCCGTTCCTTGTTTGCCATGATCACCCCGAGGCGAAGGGTTTCAAACACGGGGTCGTTGCGATTGGCAGCAGCTAGTGGGATGGGAGGAGAAAGAAGACATTACAGTGCAGGGCTTGGAGGGGAGACCTCTCACTCACAGGGATTTGCTGGGGACTGGAGTGCAGGAAATAGGGAAGAGCCAGCTGTGTCACCTAGGTCACCAACCTATGACGGAATGCCTTGTGATGGGACTCCTTCCAGGTAGCATACTAGATGGTGTTGGAAAGACAGCATTGCTAAGTTTCCTGGGAGTTGGGACAGGCTTGGAATCACTGCTATCCTCCTGGCTTTTGTTCTGCTAAGCAGCATGTGTGCAAGCCAGGGCCCTACCCCCAGCACATTATTTTGTACCCATACTTGTCACAAAGTTCAGCTTCTCCGCCAAATAAACTTGAGTCAGTTTTGAGCCTATGTGTCCATCCAATGTCCACAGGAGAAGCGAGCTCTGAGCACAGGCCTGTCACTGTGTTCTTTCTTTTTGAGACAGTCTTGCTACATAGCCCTGGCTACGTATAGAAATCAACGAGATCTGCCTTGTGAGTGCTGGGATTAAAGACCTGTACTATCAGCGAATACACTTTTAAGGGATGCGAGATTAGGAACTTGTCCAGGAGGCTATCCTTAGCTCATGAGCTGGCCCTGAGTAAGGCATCACTCTGTAATAGGGTGAAAGCAGCCTAGAGTCGTAGGTCTCATTCTCATCCCTGCCTCTGGCTAGTCCTTGCTCACCAATGTCTCAGCTAGACATGGCTGACAGTGGGATGAATCACTGCACCCAGAAATGGCTGTAAAATACTAGACTGAGGGAGAACTATGGAAACAGGATGGATCTGCTTCAGAATTTACTTTCCAGTGGGGTGGTGTGAAACCATCTCTGGGGCCTGCCCACTCCCTCAGGTCCTGCATGGGCACTTACAGAGATCTTTGACACATGCATACTGTTGGTTGCTGTAGAGCGGGGAGCTATAGGCCCGGCGGAAACCAGGTGGCTGCAGGATGGGACAGAGAAAGCATTAGAAGGTGCAAGGTGGGGTCCAGTCCCCTCCCTAGTGAGTGCTCAGCCCTTCTCAGAGTAAGAGAAAGCAGGGGGATGTATGGGATGGGACATGTAGGGGCCAGCAAGGAGTAGTTGATGGCCTGTGCCTTCCTCCCCAGAGCCTTGTTACTCACAATCTTGCCAAAGCACCTCTGCATCTCCACGTAGGACTGACAATGTTCATGGATGTTGGTCTTGCAGTTCTTACACCGGAGCCCAAATTTGTTATTGACTTGGAGGGGGAGAACATTTGTGTAAGGTTCTGGGTCCCCTTTTCCTTTGTACCAGTGTGGCTACTTCCGCTCTCGTCGGCCTGCCCTCTTCTGGGACTCTATCCTGTCAGCCTTACTATTTTCATAGGGTGAATCTCAACAGTTTGTCTATCTATTCAGACACAGCTCTTCCAAGTCCTGCCCCACCCATGGGCCTTCCGTCTTACTGCCTCCGCTCCCCTTCAAGACTCACGCACGATCATCCGGGCACAGACATCACAGAACTTGGGCTTCTTGAAGAAATGATCTTTGAATTTGTGGGGCTTGTCATTGACAAGCTTAGGAGGTTCTGGGGGTGGTTCCTCTTCCTCCTCCTCTTCCTCCTCCTCCTCATAGATATAGTAGATGGGTCCACCCCCAGCCCCCACTGCCTCGCCATTGGCCTGTGGCTCTGGGGGAGGCTCCGTCTCCGCCGTCTCTGGAGAGCCCTTCTTGAACAGCTGCTTCAGTCGCTGTAGCTGAGGGAGGGGCGAAGGAAACCCAATGTTAAATGACAGTCACGTCCTCATTTCTCCGTCATGGGATTAGTGGGTCGGGGCTGCAGGTGTTGGCTAGCCCAACAGCAAATGAGTCACACACAAGGGGCATCAGTCCAAGCAGTTTTCTTCAGATGATATGATGGCTTCACAGCCCTCCACCTCCCCACCCCCCACCTAGTGGCCAAAGGTCCAGACTCACCCCACCTTGTGGAGTCTCTTCTGGAAAGGGGGGTTGAGGCGACTCCACCACCTCCTTTTCTGTCATCTTACAAGAGGACGGACCCCACTATGAGGTCTAATCTGACTGCTGTTCTTCTATTCCTGTATTCTTGCTGCACACAGTAGGGTGGCCCTTGGGGGAGGGGTTAGGGGAAACTTGGTTCAACAGCCTTTGGTAGAACTTGATCAAATTCTATGGAGGTCCCCCCAAAAAATGTCCAACAGAGGAAAGACTTCCCCACCGGTTCCTTAAACTGACACTTATCTCTCCACGTCGAGGGGACAGCTCCAGGGTCTTCAAGTCCAGTATGGTAATCAAGGCTGTTGGCTTCTTGTTTCTCAACCTTCCTAACGCCGAAACCTTTTAATACAGTTCCTCATGTTGTGGTGACCCCCAACCACAAAATTGTCTCTTTGCTACTTTATATGACACGCAGGATATTTGATGTGACACCAGAGGGGGTCGTGACCCAAGGGTTGAGAAACACTGTCCTACAGAGAGTCCTGAGTGGTAGATATGATGCACACCTTCTCACGGCTTCTGGAAGTGTAACCTGGCTCACAAGGGTAATCCTTGTCTACCAGCATGAAGGTGTGTCCTGAGGTCTGCCCTCCTCTCTCCTAAGCCTTGGGGGCCTTGTACCTAGTTCTGTCCTGCCCTGCCTTAAGCCTCAGCTATTTTAGGTTTTCAAAGTAATATGAGACTTTCCTTTCCTTACCACTCCACTCCTTGGACCACACGCCACCCAACCCCCTCCTCCAATCTTGGCTCATCCCGAAGTAGAACCCAAACTACTTTAAAAACCCAAACTACTCACAGATAAGGAGAGAGACGAAGAAGCCGAACAGACTCAGGATTGGGGAGATGAAGGGATGGAGAGATGCCTTACTTCTCAGACTCCCTAAGTCAGTTCAGGGTAGGAGGAGGGAGTTCCCTAAGACCTTGATGGTGGTCCTGGGGAAGGCTAGTCCTCCTCCTTCAGGGCTAAGCCCCCAGTACCTTCTGGACTCACACCAGCCACCCAGACAGTATCACTAGGCCTCGCAGCCTCTCGCTGTGGTGGCAGCGTTGAAGTGACAGGGCTGGAGAACAGTGGACAGCTGAGAGCACAGCTGACAGGCAGAAATTGGAACCAAGAGGTCTGGGGCAGGGCTGGACCCTGACTCCTCCCATCCCCCCACTCCCAGCTGCTAGTCTCTGGGTGTGTTTACACTGTGCTGGTCAGTGCTGCTAATCAGGAAGGGGTATTCTCTACTCTAGCCCACTCCAAGTCCCAGGGACTGAGCCCAGGGCTGTGCCATGCTAAGTGTGTGCTACACCACCAAGCCAGACCCCTAGCAGGAAAGGAGCTTCTGTACACCACACACACTCACGTGAGGGGACTTTGTGGGGAGAGGCGGGTTGGTACCAGAGGCCTAAGGAGCAGAGAGGAGCTCAGTTAACCCTGGACAGCTTGGAGCTGCCTGTGTGTCTGTGAGTGCAGGGGTGTGGGGTCACAGGACAACTCTTGGAGTCAGTTCTTTCCTGCCACGGTGGACTGGGGTGGACTCAGGCTGTCAGGGTTATATACACAAGCACCACTGCAGCTAACTGACCTCACAGCCCACAGCTGCCTTCTAGAGTCAGGGTTATTTTTAATAATACATTATTTATCTTTGTGTGTGTGTGTGTGTGTTCTATTTTTCATTGAGACAGGATATCTCTGTGTAGCCTTTGCTGTCCTGGACTCACTTTGTATACCAGGCTGGCCTCGAACTCACAGAGATCCACCTGTCTCTGCCTCCAGAGTGCTGGGATTAAAGGTGTGCACCACCACACCCAGCTAACTATGTGTGTATATTTATTGGTGCATGCCCTCTAACACGTGGGTGGTGATCAAAGGGCAATTTGCCAGCCAGTTCTCTCCTTCCACTGTGTGTCTTAGAATCAAACTCAGGTTTCCTGGCATGGCAGCAAGCACTGCGCCATCTTGATGGCCATCCAGAGAGCTCTTATCATCTGTTCCCTTCCCCTTGAGAACTGCAAACTCTAGAATTTCTGATAGCTAAGTCTTAGTCTCAACACATTTTAATTGCAATTCCACCCCTCAGCTCTGACAGCCCAGCACAGAAAGGCAAGGGTGGCCACATTCCTGGAGCTGCCAAGACTGTAACTGAGTATGGATCCTGTTTGTTTTTGAGAAGGTATGTTATGTTGTCCTAGAACTTGCTATGTTCAGGCTAGTCTTAAACTTAGAGATCTGCCTGTCTGCTCCCTGAGTGCTGTGATTAATAGGCTGTGGTACTGAAAGAGCCTGGAAATGCCTCCAGACAGCTCTACCTTGCAAGTGGTGACTTTTGCTTCTCAGTTCTATCAACAGCGTGGGACAGGTGAGCATGCTTTGTTGATACAGCACCTTGGCACTGCAAGTTCCATTGGTTTTATTGTAAGCAATAGCCACATGTGTTTCTGCTAAGAACTCAACCTTATGAAGGATTGAAGTTGCAAACTCTCCGCCCCTGAGGGTTTGTCAGAAGATTAGATGGACAGAAATGAGGCCAGCATCTTGACCTAGTTCTGGACTTAACTTGCCCAGCTCAGTAGCAAGGCTCTAATGAAATCAGAATTAATGGGCAAGAAGGAGCCTCTGATATGGACACAAAGGGCCAGAACTGAGAAACAACAGGCTTGACGGCTAAATAGCAGTTTGCAGAGTTTGAGAAGCACAGATCACAGTTCCAGAGACCACCATCTGTGAGAATTATGCACAGGGAAGAGGAGCGCCAAAAGGAAGGTTAGGAAAACATGTGCACAACTAGGGAAACTTCCTAACCTACAAAAAGCCCTTTCAGCACATGTGGAACTGGACCTGCTCAGACCTTCTGACCATTCCCACAGAAACCCTTAACAGAGAAACAGTAATTGATGTCCAGTGACAGGTTTTTGCTTTTTTTTTATATTTATAAACAAAACCAACCTCCCCCCAAGTAACTCCCCGAACAAACAAAAAACCAGATTAAATAAAATTTACAGTGAACCCAGCAAACATCTGTATGTGCAATTAAATACTGTGTCTGTTACTGTGGCACAAACCTCAAACAAACAATACACATGTGTTCTGGGGAGGGGAGGGTCCCAAGTTTTAACTCTGTGGGGTTTGGGGAGACAAGATGGGGGAAGTGAGAGAATGGGGAAATCAATTTATTTTTCTTAATTCTGTCCATATAAATATATTCATGAAGACCAAAAGAGGAAAGGGAGGTTGGATGGTGATGAAATGGGAGAAGAGGGGAGTGTGGGACCCTCTCAATTCTACTTGACCAAAAAATATGAAAGAAATTAATTTCATGGTGGGAGAAGAGATTAAAAAAAAAATCATAGAGGAGGATGGGAAGGAAAGGGAGACAGAGAGGGACCAGTCAAGGGGAAAGGGGGACCCATGGCAAAGGAGCCCATGCTGTATGAGAATCTCTTTGTTTCTCTCTTCAGCCTCTGTGGTAGGCTCTGGCCCAGTTCGCTCTGCCTTGGCTCCCTTAGGTCAGCTCCCACTCCTACTGTGCCAGTCCCTTCCCACCTCTGTTTACTGGGAGCTAGCTCGCTCCAGAATCCTCAGGTCGTAGTTCTTTTTAGCCACTCGAAGTTTGAAGCGACTCACAGAGTTGTTGAGGCGAAGGGAGGCATTCTGGGCAGCCAGTGGGCTGGGGAACACAGCCACTATAGTGTACAAGGCAGCGAGGTCCGAGTGGCGGCCATTCTCAGCAGTTCCACTGTTGTCCCCCCCACCTGCACCAGGCAGCCCCTGAGCATCCTTAAGCCACTGGATCTTGGCTCCAGACATGGCAAGCTGGGTGAAGAGTTTGTCTGCCTCTGTACGAGTGATTCCTTCTGGGAGATCTGTCACCTCCAGCACCCTTCCCAGCACTGAAAGGGGAGGAGACAACATGACCGTGAGAGGTGGAGCAAGACTGGGCAGTGGCCTGGCTGTATCAGTGACTAAGCCTATACCCCAAATCCCTCAAAAGCCCTACCCATCAAGATAAGGAGGGGGTAGGGGGAGCCTTCCTTTCTCCTAACTCAGGGATGTAAGAATGACATCTTTAGAGCACCTTCACAGGGTGGCACTGCTGTGACACGTAGGTTTATTAGTGATTTTAACTACTCAAGTGGCTGATCCAAAGGCAGACTTCCCTATCCTGCTCAGCAGCTCCACCCCTTCTTTCTTTGTTCAGGCAACAGCTGCCGATTGTGGAACCCCACGGAAGGCCTGAGAGAAGCTCCTTTCCCACACTCTCCACCAACCCCAACACAGGTCTAGGACACCAGGGGGGAGATGACCTAGATTAGTGTCAGAAGGGCTTCTAGGAGACGGAGTGCCCAAGAGGCTCAGCTACTCCCACACTGTGCTAAGTCCACTCCCACACTGTGTCTACGATGGGGACAGACTCTTGGCTTCTCTACCTCCTGCTGCTCTTGAGCAAAGAAGGCTCCATTCCCCCGCTCTCAGGCAGCTTCCCACTTGCACTGGATGGCAAGAAGGGCATCCCCTGGGAGTTTGGAGTCCTGCTACTCACCAACATCTGCTGTCCCGAGGTCAGTGGAGGCAGATTTGAGTGCTTGTCTCTTGCCTCGGTTTCCATGCTTCAATCCACTCTGTCCCTTCAACATCCAATATAAATCTCACCCCAAATGAACAGATTGATTGCTCTGTGTCTCAGTGTCTCTCCTAGAGACTGAGGAGCAGCACCCCACCCTGAGGACTTGACCCCACCAGGTAGTTAGATTTCCCAGGGAGTGGTAACTGAGACATAAAAACTTCTCTCTGGGCACTGAGGTGGGTGTCATGAGCACAGGAGTGGGGTAAAACTCTTCTTGTTTTGTCCATCTGTGTTTTCTCCAATGTTCCCCCAGCTGGCTGAAGCAGATGGCTCAGAGACTCCTCCCAAATAAGAAGGGGTCTGATGTCCCAAGACTGCTGGTGGCCATGCTTACCTGGTGCACCGTGTAAGTCGACTGGCCATGGATCAAGGGAGGGCAGAGGGATAGATTGTATTGTAATGGCTGACCCAACAGGGAATAGCGCCCATCACCTAGGAGCAAGAACAGATAGTTCCCGGGAGCTTACATTTCACAGTGTATCTATCATGAGACCCAGGGGGCTTTGGAGGTAAACAGCAATGCACACTGCTCTTGCCTTTTCTATGATGGGAGTACCTATGGAGCTGATTTAAGAGCGTCATTTCTATGTGGCGGCACATACCTTTAGTCCCAGCACTCAGCAGAGGCAGGCAAATCTCTATGGGTTCAAGGTCAGCCTGGTCTACATTGAGAATTCTAGAACAGCCATAGCTACATAGGAAGACGCTGCCTCAGAAAAACAAAGGAAAACAAACAAAGAGCTGTGTCCCTTCCTACTCTGAGCCCCACTACTAGCCCCTCCACCCTGAGCAAATGGAGGGAGGAGGCAGGTGGACATGCCTGTTATTCTAGTACTTGAGAGGCTGAGGCAGGACGACTGCTTATAGTTGAAGCCAGCCTGGACTACATAGTGAATTCTAGCCACCTTAGGATGCAAAGTGAGCTTTGGTTTCAAGAAAAGGGAAATGGGAAGGGAAGAGGCCTGAGCTCCATGAGTGTCGTTCATCACCTCTGGGCATATTCGTCATCCCCAAGGCCCCAAGTTTCTAACTCCAGAGAGAGGCAATGCAGAGTGATGGACAAGAGCACAGACTTGGAGCCTCATGCCCAGCCAAAAAGACTGGCTGTGTAACTGGAGTGCAATGCTGGGGGAGCTGCGTGCTTTGGTGCTTTGGATGGTGACTGAACTCAGCAGTAAAGCCTGCTAGCAATGCTGGGGGCAGTACTAAGTGCTGCGTGACTTACTACTCATAAAATTATTTATTTCAGAGCATCTTAAAGTTCTTAAACAACATCTTTTTTGTTGTTGTTGATTTGTTTTGTTTTGTTTTTCAAGACGGTCTCTCTGTGTTAGCCTTGGCTGTCCCGGACTTGCTTTGTAGACCAGTGATCCACTTGCCTCTGCCTCCCAAGTACTAGGAGGATTAAAGGCACGCACCACCAACGCCCGGCCGTAAACAACATCTTAATCTTATTTTTAGTTTACTTGTGATAACCAAAGCAAAAAGCAAAAAGACCATTTCCTTCTTAACTCCCTTCTCTGGATGAGAAAACTAAGGTCTTCCTCTAAGTTTACGGGACCTGCTCCTGGAACTGGAACCAGGTGCTTTAACTGGATCTACATGTTGCTTCTTCAGAAATCACATTCTCCTTGGAGCTGGAGAGCTGGGACACCACCTAAGAGCACTTAGTCCCTGCAGAGGACCTGGGTTGGTTCCCAGCACCCACACCAGTACCTCATAATTGCCTATAATTCCAATCCAAGGTATATATAAATCACATAGGCACATGCCATAAATAATACATTTTAAAAATACCCTACCCCCCGCCCCCCCAGAGTTTCTCTGTGTAATAGCCCTGGCTGACCTGGAACTCACTTTGTACACCAGGCTGGCCTCAAACCCACAGAGATCCTTCTGCCTCTGCATCCTGAGACAAGCCCAGCTAAAACACCTTACAAAACAAAGCCCAACTGTTCCGACACAGCCTCACATTCCCAGCTCTCTGGGTCAGCACTGATGTTGGGCTGAGTGCTTCTGCTCACTGCAAAGTTGAATGGATGCCTTTTCTCTTTTTATCCTACTTGGTAGTATATACCAAGCACGTGAAGGAGGGCTGGGGTAAGTTATCCTTTGCCTAGCAGATGAGGCCACAGGAAGTGTTAGCACCACTGTCTCCCTACCTGTTGCTACTTTCTAACCCTCCACCTTGTACTGGATGAGGAGCACTGAGCTCCACAGCAGCCCACCCTCAGCCAACTCCCTACCCTGTGCAGGACCTCCAGGCCGAGGGAATGGTGTGAGGACAGGCAGGGGGCTGAGTCCAGTGCAGACATTGCTGAGGCTTGTGACAGGAGACGGTGCTGGAGACTGGGTAGGAGATGTGACGGGGCTGCTGCCCATTTGTGCATTGGCCTGGGAAAGACAAGAGCACACACCACACAGGCACACATTATCCTTGGTATGTTTCCAAGGCTTCCAAGTCATCACTCTACAAAGTGGTCTTTTAAGAATTGCCCAAGCCAGACTGCTGCTTCAAACTCCTTCCTGTTCCCTAATTAGTTTGTGTTGTTATTTCCTATTTTATTTCCAGCGGTAGGGTCAAACTGAGACCTTTACATATGCTAGGCAAGCAGTGAACCACTCACCTACCTTGGCAGTCCTAGTTTGTATTTGTAGTACCCACTCATTTTTGCTTGTTTTTCCAGACAGGGTTTCTCTGTGTAGCCTTGGCTGTTCTAGACTCACTCTGTAGACCAGGCTGGTCTCAAACTCGGAGATCCACCTGCCTCTGCCTCTCCAACTGCAGGGATTTCAGGCGTGTACCATCACGGCTGACTTAGTAGGCACTCTTGATGAACTGTTTCGTTGTTTTGTCTGTGCATGTGTGTATTTGTGTGGTAGGCAGAGCTTAAAGAAAGCACTGGAGGGTCGGGTGTGGTGGCTCACGCCACCTTTAATCCCAGCACTTGGAAGGCAGAGGCAGGTGGATCTCTGTGAGTTTAAGGCCAGCCTGGTCTACAAAGTGAGTACAGGACAGCCAGTGCTACACAGAGAAACCCTGTCTCGAAAAACAAAAACATACAAGTAGATGTTGTTCGGCAACCCAGTGATCTTTTTGCTATTCTATGGAGCCAGCCTTCCTGAATCCCCCCAATTCTGGGCACTGTTTCGTACTTTATCTTGAACTTAGTCTCTCACTGAATAGAACCCATCCTTATCGAAGAGGCCCCATGGACCTGCATCCTCCACCAGTAGAACTTATCCTTATGGAAGAGGCCCATGTGCCTGCATCCTTCACTCATAGGACCCGTCCTTATGGAAGAGGCCCATGTGCCTGCATCCTTCACTCATAGGACCCGTCCTTATGGAAGAGGGCCATGTGCCTGCATCCTTCACTCATAGGACCCGTCCTTATGGAAGAGGGCCATGTACCTGCATCCTTCACCAATAGGACCCGTCCTTATGGAAGAGGGCCATGTGCCTGCATCCTTCACCAATAGGACCCGTCCTTATGGAAGAGGCCCATGTGCCTGCATCGTCCACCAATAGGACCCGTCCTTATGGAAGAGGGCCATGTGCCTGCATCGTCCACCAATAGGACCCGTCCTTATGGAAGAGGCCCATGCACCTGCATCGTCCACCAATAGGACCCGTCCTTATGGAAGAGGCCCATGCACCTGCATCGTCCACCAATAGGACCCGTCCTTATGGAAGAGGCCCATGCACCTGCATCGTCCACCAATAGGACCCGTCCTTATGGAAGAGGCCCATGTGCCTGCATCGTCCACCAATAGGACCCGTCCTTATGGAAGAGGCCCATGTGCCTGCATCGTCCACCAATAGGACCCGTCCTTATGGAAGAGGCCCATGTGCCTGCATCCTTCACTAATAGGACCCGTCCTTATGGAAGAGGGCCATGTACCTGCATCCTTCACTCATAGGACCCGTCCTTATGGAAGAGGGCCATGCACCTGCATCGTCCACCAATAGGACCCGTCCTTATGGAAGAGGGCCATGTGCCTGCATCGTCCACCAATAGGACCCGTCCTTATGGAAGAGGGCCATGTGCCTGCATCCTTCACTCATAGGACCCGTCCTTATGGAAGAGGGCCATGTGCCTGCATCCTTCACTCATAGGACCCGTCCTTATGGAAGAGGGCCATGTGCCTGCATCGTCCACCAATAGGACCCGTCCTTATGGAAGAGGGCCATGCACCTGCATCCTTCACTAATAGGACCCGTCCTTATGGAAGAGGGCCATGTGCCTGCATCGTCCACCAATAGGACCCGTCCTTATGGAAGAGGGCCATGCACCTGCATCCTTCACTAATAGGACCCGTCCTTATGGAAGAGGGCCATGCACCTGCATCGTCCACCAATAGGACCCGTCCTTATGGAAGAGGGCCATGCACCTGCATCGTCCACCAATAGGACCCGTCCTTATGGAAGAGGGCCATGTGCCTGCATCCTTCACTAATAGGACCCGTCCTTATGGAAGAGGGCCATGCACCTGCATCGTCCACCAATAGGACCCGTCCTTATGGAAGAGGGCCATGCACCTGCATCGTCCACCAATAGGACCCGTCCTTATGGAAGAGGGCCATGTGCCTGCATCCTTCACTAATAGGACCCGTCCTTATGGAAGAGGGCCATGCACCTGCATCCTTCACTCATAGGACCCGTCCTTATGGAAGAGGCCCATGTGCCTGCATCCTTCACCAATAGGACCCGTCCTTATGGAAGAGGCCCATGTGCCTGCATCCTCCACCAATAGGACCCGTCCTTATGGAAGAGGGCCATGCACCTGCATCGTCCACCAATAGGACCCGTCCTTATGGAAGAGGGCCATGCACCTGCATCGTCCACCAATAGGACCCGTCCTTATGGAAGAGGCCCATGTACCTGCATCGTCCACCAATAGGACCCGTTCTTATGGAAGAGGCCCATGTGCCTGCGTCTTCCACCAATAGAGTCTGTTCTTATGCTTATCACAAATCCTTCCTCCTTATGCCCTGTCCTGTCAATAGAACTTAAGTGTTTTGCTCCTTTGCTAGGGTGTTTCTCTGTAGCTGTGCCTAAAGCTTTTGTTGTGATAACTGTCACCTGGAAACCTTTTTCCAAAGTTTTACTGTATTTCAATGTACAAGGAAAAAAAAAACCTTGAGGTCAAACTCTGGAAGTTTTGACCCAGTCCTTGAAAATGTGGTGTGGACTCATTTCACTCTTCAGCTTGCACAGATCTTTCCCTGAAGGCTGTGAGGCTTGCAGGGCTCCCCTACCTATGTGCACATGTTTGTATGTGTGCATGTTTGTGGAGGCTAGAGCTCAATCTTGGGCCCAGAGCCTCATGTACACTAGGCTTGTGATCTCCTACTGAGCAGCATTCATCCCTGTGTCCTCCACTTAAATTCGCTTTAAACACAGACTAATGTGGTCACTCTCCTGTCTGAGATAACTAGGCTCCTGAGCATGGTCTAATGTGGTCACTCTCCTGTCTGAGATAACTAGGTTCCTGAGCATGGGCTGATGTGGTCATCTCCTGTCTGAGATAACTAGGCTCCTGAGCATGGTCTAATGTGGTCACTCTCCTGTCTGAGATAACTAGGCTCCTGAGCATGGTCTAATGTGGTCACTCTCCTGTCTGAGATAACTAGGTTCCTGAGCATGGTCTAATGTGGTCACTCTCCTGTCTGAGATAACTAGGTTCCTGAGCATGGGCTGATGTGGTCATCTCCTGTCTGAGATAACTAGGTTCCTTGAAAGAGGGTGTACTTTGTTATTCTCATATTTCTCTCTCAAAACATCCAGTGAAAGATGTGTAAAAGAGGCTGTTTAGCCAGTTGTGGTGGCACAGGCCTATAATCCCAGCACCTGGGAAGGCAGAGGGAAAAAGATCTCTGTAAGTTCAAGGTTAGCCTGTCCTAAAAAGTCCAGGACAGCCAAGGCTACACAGAAAAACCTTGTCTTGAAAAAGAAAAAGAAACAAACAATAAAAAGAGGCTGCTTAGTGGATGACATGCGCATTTCTTCCTGAGAAGAATCTGGACTTTCCTTATTAAGACAAGGACTGAGCTGGGCATAGTGGCACATGCCTTTAATTCCAGCAATTTGGGAGGCAGAGAGGCATATCTCTGAGAGTTCAAGAGTTTGAGGCCAGCCTGCCCTACATAGTGAGACCCCGTCTTGAAAAAACAAAACAAGTGCCAAGGCTTGGTGGACTTACCTGGGGGTTACCATCAGGACTGTACAGGTCTCCAGGCTTCTGACCTCGCTGGTCCATGTTGTAGTACTTACAGTGACTCCACTGGACCACAGATGGATTCTGGGGCGCCTGGGGTCCATTAGGAACATTCAGTTGCATGACCACCACACCTGGCCCAGAAGGCGACACTCCTGAGTGGCACAAAGAAAGCAATTGTTGGGAATTCAGACTCCTCTGGAATTAGCGCTGTCTCAGAATGGAACAGCCAGCAAGCAAACCCACCTACTTGTTTCAGGGCCATTCTCCCTGTGTCCTGCCAAGAATCTGACATGGCTGCTGATCTGGCTTCTGAGTCTCTCTCCCCCAACCAGTAGAAGTTTGAGTGGATGACAGCTGAGATCAGCTGCCAATGTTCTCCCGCCCTTCATCTGGTGAGGGGCATTTAGTTATGATTGGCAGAAAAACTATTCTGTCAAAATTGAGTGTTACCAAACACCCAGGTCAGACTGCTGAAATGCCTGGGCACAATGCTGGTCTGGTTGGGGCATGGGCCAGGGCGGCAGGTATATGCAAGTTTCTCTGGGAAGGACTGTAGGTAAGCCAACAAAGTCTAATTGTTCTGGAGAAGAGGAAAGCCCCCAGCTTCATTAGCCACCTTACGAAGTACTGATTGTCGCCATTTGGCTACGTCAGGGAATAGTTCAAGCAGAGGGCACAGTTTGGAGCTGCAAGTCACATTCAGAAAATGAGAAATTATTTTGAGTTGCTGATATGTAGCCACAATGGGAAAATACTAAAAGATAAGAGGTGTATTAGGCGTTTGCTTCCTGCCAGTGCTTACGGTGCATTTGAGTGAACCACACAAAAGCCTGATCGTTTAAAGACCAAAACAGGAAGTTTTGAATGAGGTAGCCAGAAGGATAACTAATGGCTACACTGAGGGCTACACACTGGCAGAGTCCAGAGCCATCTGGATGTGCCTATGAGGCTTTGGTACTGGAAGGCATTGGTAGTTCCCTCACCTCAGAAGGTGGAGAAGGGAACATCAATTCTAACCTTCTTTATGGTGAAAAAAAATGCAAAGAGTCACAGAGGAGCAGTCTGATGGGCAGACCCTGCTGTGAGGAATAGGTAGGGCTCTGACTCCACACATGGGAGCTGGCTGTGACCTTCCAGGCTGTGTTCTTGCTGAGGTGAGTTGTGTGTATGGTGGTGGAGAAATGGAAGCTTTCTGCAACGCTGCCCTTTTCACGGTCTGGTGCTTCAGTGCTGCTGCCGCCACTGCCACACTGCTGCTATGATGGGAAATACCTCAGCCTCTGGATGCCAGTCATGCTGGGAGGTGAATGCTCACTCAAGTAGTATTAGTCACAGGAAAGTAGAAAACAGGAAGTCTTAGCTCAGAAGACACAGGGGGTATTTATCCTCTGGCAATTTGTGGACCCACCCTTAGGGCTTATCAGAGAGCACAAATATTTAGTACCATTGGTTGGTCATTCCTGTCTCCTGCAGCAAATTCATCAGTGTGGCTTGGCTACGTGAAGGTGCACAGCTGTGGTGTGCTAAGCATCTGTAACAACTCCTTACTAGAGGGCTCTAGGTACTTTACTTGCCACCCTAATATCCTCTACCAACAACATTGTAATTGACCTTATTCAAATGCCTCATTGTGACCTGAGGGACCAACACAAAACAGTTTTTCTGGAAGGCAGCTCAAAGCAGAGCCTAAGGCCCTGGGCTAGCTAGGGAAGGTGGGGCTAAGTCAGGGTGCATGAGGTGAGAGGTAAGCAGGACAATGTGCAGACACAAGGAGCTACTGGGGGCTCCATGGAGGGAGAAAAAGAACAAAGTCCTTATTTTGTTTTCTCCGATCCCAACAACAATAAGCTAAGCAGGATTCTCAGCTGTAATGTGTGAGCCCCTCCCCCACTGGCCTGGAGCATGTTCCTTCACTCAAGCGAGGACACACAGCACTACTCAACTGATGAGCTCATTGTTATGCTTCTCTTCCTCAAGCCAAAAGCAGGTGGCCTCTGTTAGCAGCTGAACCGTCCCTATTTCTTAATGCCCAGATGATAGCATTTCCTTATCGCCAGGCTGGGGAAGGGGCCTTGGATGAGAGCTGGTGGAAGAAGGAGAAGGAAGGGGGCTGAATAAGAAAATCAATTTCAGCTCGAAAGCTAAGAAAGGAGAGGGGACGTGTGAATGGCTTTTTAAGTGGCATCATTAAACCTGGGCAGAAAGGTCGATTGGGCAGGGCAAACCACATAAATACAAGCAGATGACATTTATGTCTGGCAGAATTGGTTTTCTCTTTTTATTTT
This sequence comes from Acomys russatus, assembly GCF_903995435.1. Classification (NCBI taxonomy): domain Eukaryota; kingdom Metazoa; phylum Chordata; class Mammalia; order Rodentia; family Muridae; genus Acomys; species Acomys russatus. The sequence continues at coordinate 35,857,639 of NC_067164.1, read as the reverse complement.
CCTTTCTTTTCTTTCTTTCTTTTGTTTTTGTTTTTGTTGTTGTTTAGATTTTTTTTTTTAAGATCATTGAGATAGAAAACTGATAGGGATTTTTCCTTACCAGCAGGGACCAAATGTATGAAAAAGAAATGAAGCCAAAATTACAGCATAGAAATCACTCTCTTGGCTCCCCAACCCCCTTCTTTTGGCAGGGGAGAGGAAGATCTTTCTGAAGTGGAAGACAGTCTTCTCAGTTTGAAAACCCTTAAAAATGAGCCAGTATGCATGTGAAGGCTATTTCTGTATGTCACACTGCCCATGCTGCTGTGTCACTGTGAGTTGGAGTCTGTGCATAGGTATCACTGTCATTTCTCAGTTGTGTGCATCTTTCCCAAACAGGAGTCCCCATATAAACCTCAGGGGACCTACAAGGCATCATTTCAAATGGCGACAAAGTGTTTCCTGGAGTTGTAGTTATGGCTAGCATTACAGCTGCAGAATTAAGGGGTCAGGCGAACTGGGCAACGACAAGAAGGTATTAATAAACCACACGACTGCTCCAGGGATAGTCAATCCTAATCCCTGTCTTTATTTTTGGAAAAGTGATCATGTTGCTACATGAGGGGAGGGCGGGGTCACTGTCCTCTGAAGGTGAGAGAGCTGCCTCTGTGGGCCAGACTATTTTCCCAGTTAACACTGAACTAGAAAAGAAGGTAGAAGACACACTGTTTTTTTTTTTTTTAAAGCCTCCTGACTTTCTATGAGAAGCATCAGTGGTCAGGTGATACCATGTCTTACTCTTACGTTAGTGTGGGTAAGACAGAGGGGAGGGTGCAAGACTGTGAGTAGCTTTCAGTCTAGAGAAGAAAGGAGAGATAACTGGGAGAAACTGCAAAGCAGCAAGGACAGCAGCGGATGGAGAGAGCTCTTCCTTATGTCCTTTGATTGGGAAGTCTGGACTACTCCCTTCTGCCACCTTGACCCTAGAGAGTTTTAGTAGGCTTAGCTCTAGGCCAAGTTATTTCCTACAGCTTTGCTTTTGAGCCAATACTTTTTTATATTTGAACAACAGATACCAGAGACCAAAGAGATACCCTGACATACCACAAAGGATTAATACACTCACAAGCATATCCTTATGCCTATGCACACACTGATCTTAACAAACAGGAAAGAAAATGCTCTATGGTGTCAAGCACCAACACAGCAATTTTTGGAGCTGTTTCTACAATTCCCATGTTCCCCTGGGAAGGTCAAGGTCAAGTGCCCTTGGCAGCCAGAAGCAGCCAGAGCCCACCCACGTAATAAAAGGATGGGTGGGTTTAAAGCCTTAGCTTGCCCAAGTTTGGTCTGGATGAGACTGGGTGTCATTTCCCTGAAAGGTAGACTGCATCTTATGAGCAAGACTAACCCTGCAATTGCCCAAAGCACCTAACAGTGAGAGTGCAAAATATCTTAGGTGAAAGCACTTCATTCTAAATGGGAAAACCAGCCAATGGCTCCCCATCCTCAAAAGAGGGCACAGGTCCCACCCCCTACCTCGACTCCCAGCAAAGTGGAATGGAACCATAGGGTCTGAAGGTAAGTTAAGATCTCTTCTCCAAAGCCCTGAGGCTTCTTTTTGTCGTTTCCCAAGATAGGGTTTCTGTGTTGCTCTGGCTGTCTTGGACTCTGTAAACCAGGCTGGCCTCAAACTCACAGAGATCCACCTACCTCTGCCTCCCCAGTGCTGATAAAAAGAAAGGTGTGCCCCACCGCTGTGTGGCCCGCTGAAGGTTCTTTAACTGTACTGTGTCACTGTGTCAGCAGTGCTGAGAGGTAAATGAACAACGGAACTGCCTGGGTATACTAGGAGCAGACAGCCAGGTGTCACACAGCATTTATCTTTCTCCTGGCATAGTCAGCCCTTGTAGAATCTTATAGCTGTTTAACATAAAGCCATTTAGAGGCTGGAGAGATGGCTCAGAGGTTAAGAGCACTGACTGCTCTTCCAGAGGTCATGAGTTCAACTCCCAGCAACCTCATGGTGGCTCACAACCATCTACAATGTGATCTGATGCCCACTTCAGCACTGTATACATAATAATAAATAAATCTTTAAAAATATTTTTAAAAAATAAAGCCATTAGTTCCTGGACAGAAAGAGATAAAGCACAGTGTCTCCTGAAAACCTGCTGTTGAAGATGCAGCTTATAGGTTACACAGAGTGCAGAGTCCTAAGTTTCAGTCCTAGTACTAGAATGACTCTCAGAGTCTTAGATTTCCTTACAGCTTGTACTAAGAGTAACTACATCACAGTGTGTGTGAGCACTCACTAAAACCTGTTAAACAATCTATGATGTTTTAAAAAGCATTTCTCAACTTTTTTTCCCCATATTCCCAAGAGAAAAAGAAAAGCAGTCTAAAGGATAAATGAGTGCAGGAGACAGAGGTAAGCATTTTATGACAGTGAGTGTAATGGTGAAAAAAAACACTAGCATGCATGCAATGCCCCCCCACCCCAAACGCATGCACACGCCCAACAACAAATAACAATGAACCCAGAGCCGTAGCTCAGAGCCATGATCTTTCTGTGTCTACCTTCTGCGTGGTAGGAATAAGGCATGTACTCCACACTCTAGTCAAGACTTAGCCCTTTGTGATGAGGTCACAGCCCATCCCTAAACCCTTCACTGCTTTATAACACAAGCCCTTGTAGTGTATGCTCGTGTCAGTGCCCAGTCCCTCCCCTAGATTCTTTGCACTCTTACCTGAGTACTGTTGTGGTATCTGTGGTGGGCTGCAGGGAGATGGAGACTGAGGCATCTGGTACTGCTCAGAGCCAGGAGGCTGCAGAAACCCCACAGAAGGGCTGGGAGAGGGGAAAAAGGAGTGGTGAAGGGGCAGAGGGAAAAAGAGCTCCTGCACACAGCTGCTGCTTCCCGGGCCTCCCCCGTGGGAAGCAGAGGCAGCTACAAGCCATTCCCAGACCAATTTGCCATGCAATTTCTAAAATCACTCATCAGCGCAAACTTAATTATATTTATTTGTACTTGATCATCTTTCAATTTGGAGCTACTAATCTGCGCTAAATATGGAATGTTAGCAGCACACGCTCTTCCTAACAATATCGAACAGCAAACACATACATGTGTATACACACATATAGGTTTTATAAACAAAAAGGTAGTAGATCAAGTCAGGGTCAGACCCACGGTGCTAGGAAAAAAGGAGTAAAAAGAACTGAAGGTGAATGGTTGAGGGTGCACACACAACGGTACACACTAGGGATCGCCTAAGACAAACAGGAGAAAACAACATGGATACACACTCATAAAAGACAGACAAACACACACGTCGGAGATGTACACACAGATACATACAGTTAGAACTACATTAATTCTAGTTCAGCTGCACTTCTATCCAGCTGTGTGATTTTGCTTGGGTTTGTTAACATTCCTTACTTGAATTTCTTCATTTAAAAAAGAAAAAGAAAACGAAAAAGCTGGGTGTGGTGGTGTGTACTCTAAGTTCGAGGCCAGCCTGATCGACAGAGTAAGTTCCAGGACAGCCAGGGCTACACAAAGAAACTGTCTCAGCCAGAGGGTTGAAGAGATTGCTCTTTGGTTAAGGACACTTTTTGATCTTTTCAGAAAAATAGGGTTCAATTCCCAGCACTCAGTCCAGGCGCTCACAACCACCTGCAACTCCATGGGACCCAACATGTACTCCCACACACGTGATACACGCTGACATGAACACACATAAATAAAGAGAGGAAGCCAGGGCACGGCGACCCATGCTTATTACCCACCACTCAGGACTGCTGAGCAACATAGACTCTGTTTTCAAAAATAAATCAAGAAAAACAAACAGACAAAACATCACAGTGCCACACACCTGTCACCTCAGTAGACTCAGGAGGCTGAAGTAGGAAGACCAGAATCCAGGCCAGCCTAGTCTATGTAGTGGAACCAAAGATGTCCCTTCTACCCCAACGATCTTATTAGCTACAACCTACCTACCCTCTCTTTGTAGTAAGAGAAAATTATATAAGTATATTGTAAAATCCGGTTCTTTTAACGTCTGAGTGTGGCTGATTAAATAACAAACACTGGGGTCATTCTCCCCCATGTCTCGGAACAGGCAGTTCTTGCTGCAGACCTCTAGGTTAAGTATCAAATCAATGAGGAGAACAAGAAAGAGATGGCCCCTATACTTCTGAGACTGTTTCACCAGGTGGTCGAGGCTGGCCTTAAAGTTGTGACCCTCATGCATCAGCCTCCCAAGTGCTACTGGGATTGTATGTGTGCCACTGTGCTAGGACGCTGCTGGGGTTAATCTTGGGTTGTGTGTGCCCCAGCTCTCCAGCCGTCCTCACCTCGTACCGTTCTGCTGAGCCGGTGGGATCATGCTGTAGTACACGGGCACGCCCCCTGCTGGGAGGCCTCCTTGAACAGACTGGCTGGCAGGGACCAGCACGGGCTGCTGGAAAGGTGGCTGGACCACATTTTGTGAGTCACTGCCCACTGGGACCTGGTGAGGAAGAACATGACTGGGGTCATCTCACTGAGCTGCTGCTCATCACTAGACCAACACAAGTCCCTTCCCCTTGTGAGGGGGCTTCTCCCAGGAGTCCTCATCTGCCCACAGCACACACTCACAGAGCCCTTGCAATCTTGCCCCCCCTCTAAACAACATGCTCAGATATCGCACAAGGAAGGTGTTCCGATTTCCTCCACACTGTTTCCTGGACACACACTCACTTGCATGACTGTATAAAAACCACAATTTAAGACCCTTCTCAAACTCTGCGCCTTCTTTGAGAAGAAAAACAAAAAAACCTAGAGGTTCTAGGAGGAAACAGATGCTATCTCAGTACTCGAGTCTTAAGTTTGCATGGCCCTGGGAGGCTGTGCTTTTGGCTTCCCAAGGACTCAGTGATCTTCCCTGACATAGAGTACACCCACTTGGTAAGAAGGCAGTGGAGAGTACTGAACCACCAGGCCTTGCATCTGGCCTCCCATGCTGCTCCTCTGGTTGCTGAGTAGGCCCTGGTTCTGAGGCTGCTGGACCCCGAGCATGCCTTGGTAAGCCGTCTGCTGCTGGCTAGACATCATGGGCTGTAAGCCTAAGGATGGGCAAGGCATACAAGACGTCAGTGTGATGCTTTGGAGGCCACCCACAGCTCCGGCTGCTTTTCCTTCCCCACTCTTTTCCCTTCCTTTTTCTATCAGTCCTGGCCCCTTCTTAGAAATCTAAAAGTTCCCATTCCCTTGTCCCCTGGCCTCTGTCTCTCTTTGTGCACCACTGTCTTACACCAGCAGTTCTACTTACCAGGTTGCTGGGATGGCTGAGGCAGCTGTTGACCACGCTGGGGGCTGTAGGCCACCGGGTGAGAGAGAGGTCGATATTGCTGGTTGGAATTGGGATACTGTCCAGGTGGGTAGTAAGAAACCTGGATCTACAAGAACAGACAAGATGTGAGAGGGCTCTCTAATCCAGCCATTATGCCGGCAAATTACTAAATGCCCGGGGGGGGGGGGGGGGGGGGCGGATAACCAGAAAGTTGTAAATGGAGATATCTTAAGTTCACAATCATGGGATAACTATACATATTTGAAGTAAAACACGATTTGTGTTGTACAGAAAGGAGACCTGGCAGAATGGTAACTGAAGCAGACAATGGGGAGAGCATTCTCTCTGGTCTGTCTAGACTGGAGGAAAAAGGACTGTGACACTGAGCAACTGCAGCAATACCAAAGCTGGGAAGGGGCTGCCTACCTGCTGAGGGGGCTGCATGTAGCCTTGGGGTGGCAGGACTGGCTGGGTAGCTGGTGCATGGCTAGAGGTGGGGTAGTTGGAAGTAGGCAGGGGCTGTCCTGCAGAAGCCATGATGAAGTTAGCTTGCTGAGGATGCTGGGAGATAAGCGGGGGCTGGAACAGAGCTGAGGATGGGTCAGCTGCTTCAGTAGAACCTTGGCGGCTAAGGCTCATTTGTCCAAAGGGGTTGCTGAGGTCATCTGTCTGTTGAGAGAGTTGGGACTCAGTGGCTGAGGCTGTGTCAAACCTCACACATTTGGCTTCAATACAGAAAGACAGCTGGATGGGGTGGCATACGCTTTAATATCAGCACTTGGGAGGTGGAGGTTGGAGGATCATGTGTTCAAGATTAGCTTCAGCGATATACTAAGTTCTAGGCCAGCCTGGACTACATAGGCCTTGTCTCACATATACCAAATAACCCAAACCCAGGACAGAGTCAGAAATGCAATGCTCTACAGCAGCGGCTCTCACCTTCCTCCCACTGCTGTCCTTTAATATAGCCCCACAGGTTGTGGTGACCCCAACTATAAAACTTTTCATCACTACTTCATAATTTTGTAATTTACTACTGTTATGAGTTGTAATACAAATATACGTATCCTCTAATGGTCTTAGACAACCCTGAGAAGGGTCATTTGACATCTCTGAAGGGGTTGAGACCCACAGGTTGAGAAGCACTGTTCTATAGTTTTCCTTAGATATGGCATCTGGTTTCTGTGATATCTTAAACTGAACACCTGTGTGAAGGGCCTAAATCCAGAAACAGTCTCTCTATAAAATGTAACAATGGCTGCTCTCATCACAGCTGTTACCATGGTTATACCTCAGGAGATGGGGGCACCGATCTACAGGAATACAGGATAAATATAAGATTTAAAGAAAAGATAAAATACTCTTTCCATTTCCTGTATACCTCATGCCCCTGCCCTGTTCTTACAGGAAGTACCTACAACACACCTGCACAGCCTGTGCATGGACCTCGGGCTCATATGGCCCCAGCACAGAGCAGAGCTGTGGGCTCACTCCTGCTGCTTGTTTCTCTCCTCCTTTCCAAGGTTATTTCCACCTTTGTTCTTTGACACCAGTCTAGAGTTCTCCTGCCCTTCAAAAACCACTTCCAATTCTCACCTCCGAGAGGAGACAGGGTGAGTGGCTGAACCAGAGGAAGGCAGTAGCTGGCTGGCTGTAATTACCTTTTCATCAGCTGCCTTCCCTAAGCACGAGTGATGGTGTGCCATCTCTCACTTGTGTGATGACAGGCTAGTTTCTTAGCTTCCTGTTGGGTTTTCTGTTCTCTGGACAGTATTTCACACCCAAGCACACATACATACACATCAGACAAGTTCTTTTGCAAGAGAAAATACTAGAAACCAAAAGGAAACACTACCCTCTAGTTTCAATAATTATCAGGGACTGTTTTGCTACCTTATTGGTCAGGAAAAGATAATAAGAGGACAAGATTGCCGATTAATTTGAGGTCCATATTCCAGCACCTTTCAGAATGGAGACAAAAGGTAGGAGGAAAGGGGGTTCCAGTGAAAAAGCAGAGAGCTGTGATTAATATAAAGTAAAAAAGTAAGGGTTCATCACTACCATGAACTTATTAGCTATGAGGCAAATTTGATTTGCAAAGGATTTGTATTTAGGATACAAACTATTTTTAATTTAACTTATGTATTTTGGGTATTTTTGAGACAGGATATTACTCTATACCAGGCTGGACCGGAATTCACTATGTAGCCTAGGCTGGCCTAGTACTCAGGGCAATCCTTCTATTTTATCCTCTTAAGTGCTGGGATTAAAGGCGTGTGCCAATGCATTCAAGTTTCAAACAACTCAAGTAGCATGTAGTGTACATGTGAAGAGCACATAATCTGACACGGTGAGACAGGTGAGGTCTAAGTTCTTTAAAACTGGTACCTGAGAAGTCTGCAATGAAGGAAATCAGAGACCACAATTCTGTATAAAACAGAATAAACTGGAAACAAATGAAATGAAGGGCACATATAGTAGAGATGAGGGTCTCAGTTAGTTAGCTTATTTCCTGACACGCAGAGGAAGTGAACATCCCGTCATAAATTCACTTGTCTTTTGGTATGCTGTGATGATGTCATCAGGTTGGAATTCAGTTCCGCCTGTGCTGGCCCCTCAAGAAACAGCTTTCTCTGCATCTCTTCCAAAAGTACAACATGCTGGCAAGGCCACCAAAGACTGACCCAGACATCCCCACAGATACAGGCCACACAGGGACAAGACAAAAGGGGGAGTGGAGTTTATACCATGTTGTACTGCTGGGGCGGAGAGACTGGCAGAAGGACTTGGGGACAGGAGCTTGGAGAGAACTGAACCGGCTGTGGAGAGGGCTGCAGGGCCGGGACTGGCTGTGGGCCAGCACAGAGGCATGTGGAAAGGAAGAGAAAAGGATAAAAGGAGAGGCAGAGGGCAGAGATGGGGAGGGCAGGGGAGGGGAGGGGGAGGGACAACAAGGTTAATCATAAAAGACATTTCATATGAATCACATGGCCACTGAGCAGGCTGGCCAAGCCTGGGATAGCTTGTGGCACTCACATCTCTCACAGACAAGCAGCCTCTCCCATAGAAGAGACCTAGTATGCTCCCTGCCCCAGTAACCACTCAAGTCTTCAGCTGTGTGAGGAATCTAGACTCTCAGGGGCCATGGTCTATGACTTGATTCCAAGCAACACTTTCCCGAGGTATACTTTGACCTGACCACACAATCACAGAGGAGCTCCATCCCAACTCCCCTAAAGCCCACTTGCACTTGCGGGGCACTAGTGTACAAAGGGTCATCCAAGGGCAGTTCTGGAGGAAGTGCTCATCCACAGAGACATCTCCCTCTACAGGGAAGAGAAGAAATAAACACCCAGCAGATTCGTGATTCTAGCTACTTGATCCTCATCCTTGACTTTCTACTTCCTTCAGGCTGTGGGGCAGCATGCAAAGTGTCCTCAGGCATGGAGGGCAAACTATAGCCACAGCCGCTGTGGGTGTGTCCCTCAGCCATTCCCTAGCCTCAGACAGCAGGGTCTGTTGTTGAGAACATGCAGTGTTCTAAAACAACTAATTATATTTTCCTTATTCCTTCCTCTCCAGTCCTGTGGATTATCTCATCAATTCTCTAGTTGAAGCCCTTGGTGGAGGAGGGATGAGAGAAGGACAGTGGTAAGGAAGGAAAAGGAACCGGACATTTACACACTGTTTCATGACAGCTTTACAAGAATGTCTAGAGACATGACACCTTACAATACAACAATAAAAAGGAGGGCTAGCTGGGTATGTAGCCAAGTACAGTGTTTGCCTGGCAGTGCGAGGCTCTTGGGTGAACCTCACCCTTCCAAAATAAATAAATAAATAAATAAATAAATAAATAAATAAATAACACAGAAATTGAATGGCACACCTGGGATCACATAGCTAAGTGACAGAACATGGCTTGGAACCCAAAGGGGACTGAAGGCCTTAGCAGAGAATTTGACATCTAGAGTTTTAAAGAGTTTCCAAGAATCCCAATTACTTGAAGAGGGACATTGCATAGCCTGAGAAGTCAGTTCACCCTACTGACATCCTTGTTTTCTATAAGCCAGTGGCATTCTAAATCTCACTGTTGGCCAGGCTACCAATATTAGCTCCAAATGCTGCTGGTGCCTATGTGTCTTTTTCACTATCCTAATCCTCTTCAGGAGGGCTCGCCTATTCAGACATGATGAACAGTGAAGTGCTAAAACAACTTGTTTTCCGCATTTGTGAGTTTTAAATGCAGACTAAGATTGGGCATGGTGGTGGCACACCTGTAACCCCAGCACTTGAGAGGCAGAGGCAGGTGGATCTCAGTAAGTTGGAGTCCAGCCTGGTCTACATAGGGAGTTCCAGGACAGCCAAAGTTACATAATAAAGATTCTGTTGGGGTGGGTGTGGAGGGAGGAGAAGGAGGTGGATGCTCTCTGGCTCCCTTAACTAGGAGGAGCCATAGTAAAGGTGGGGCCTCAAGTACTTCTTTTTAAATGTGTATTGGTGCTTTGCCTACATGTGTCCCTAGTGCCCAGAGACTAGAAGACTACCTGCTCGTCTGGAACCAGAACTGCAAGAGCAGCACCATGTAGGTGATAGGCCCTCTCCAGCACCTCCACTGCTATGTTGTTGGGTTTGTTTTGTGTTTTGGTTATTCTAGCATTATCTTCTTGATGGTCTCAAACTCCAGAACCAGGATATCTCTAAGAGATCACAAGGACATCTGTTGCCACCTACTGGTGAATTCTGGGATACATGAACAGCTCTACAACATCTAAAGACACTAACTAGCTACAGAGGTATCAGGGCTCCTTTCTAATATCCACTCCAGTGTAAACCAACTGAACAATACATGGCCACCGAGCCTTTACCCTCAGCCTCACTCCCTGGTGCACCTGCTTCACTGACATACGGGCAAAATACTCTTGCTAGGAGCTAAAGGTAAGTACTCCACCCCCCACCCCCCGCCCTCACATTTTTGTTTGTTTTGTTGTTGTTGTTGTTGTTTTTTTTTTTGAGAGAAGGTTTCTCTGTGTGGCCCTAGCTGTCCTTGAATTCACACCCAATAAGTACCCCTTTCCCAAAGTTTTCTAAAAGTAGCACATGTTTATGTGATTACGTCCCGTATTCCTACACCACGGCATTATTTGAGGAAACAGACTGTAAGTATTCTTGTGTAACTTCACAGCCTCATAGTGCTGACAGCAAGTTAGGACAAAACAAAAAGGGGAACAGGAGAGCAGGGAGAAAGGGTTCAGGCGTCAAGTCTAGCACCACAAAAGAAAGGACGGGAAGCAGAGTGAGGAAGAGGCAGAGGGAGGAGGAGGAAGAAGGGATCGAGAAAAGAGGTAAAAGAGAAAAGAGGTAAAGCGCATCAGGTGGTGGGTAGGGTTAGTGGCTCCCATCTCCTGGGACACTGAAACTCACCCAGAGAGGATTCTTCTGCGCTAACCTCAGGAGTGTATTTCTGAGAGAACAAGTCTTCACACCAAGTAGCACATGCCTAATCCCCACTCTACAGCATCTAACCCAAGGCCACACTCCACAGCACCAATGCACCCACTGAACTGCAGAACCCAGGAGAGGGCTCAAGGACAAGGTTGGGGTTTAGAGCCCACTTGCCATCTACTCCAAAGTATTCATGCCAAACGGTTGCTCTTCTGCCTCTTTATGCCTTCTCCACTCTTGCTGTGCTTGTTTGTTTGTTTGGTTTTGGAGATATGGTTTCTGTGTGTAGCCTATATAGACCAGACTGGTCTTGAACTCAGAGATCCGCCTGCCTCTGCCTCCCAAAGGCTGTGTGCCTCTGGCTCTTGCTGTGCTTTTAAATGTGGATGGCAGGTAAAAGGAAAAGATAAAAGACTAAGAGGGAGAAAGGGGAGCCAGACAGTATTAAAATACATGTATTTCAGGAAAAAAATAAACCAAAACAAAATGCTGGGACCTTAACAAGTGAAATGGATACATACAAAACCACAATGGGAGGCAGCTGGAGGGATCATTCACAGGCAGATCAAGGCCCCAAGTGTACACCTTAGCAAGCATAGATAAGACTTAAGGGGCAGGTGTCGGGTCACTGGGTCATCCTGGGATCCTCCCACTTGAGTCTCCAGTTTATAGTTACAGATTGGAAACGGATTCCATTATCACCTCATCTTGACTGCATTTTCCCCTCCCTCCTCTTTTCCCAGTCCTTCCCGCAACGCCCCACCCCCCACCCCCCACCCCCGCTCAGGCCCCATTTCTCTCCCATCCACTCCTCCATTTCTCTTCAGAAAAGAACAGGCCTCCCATGGTTATCAACCAAACAAGGCATATCACACGTTGCGGTAAGACTAGGCAGGAAACTGATTCTTGCACCAGAGAGGAGATATTTCTAAGGCCATGCTGGACTGAGCAGGGGAATAAAGGAGCCTGGCAGGCAGCAGGAGAGTGGAGACAAACAGCCTTCTCGCTAACAGAATATTTGAGGTATAACATGGGCCTCTGGTCATGGAGAGCTCTGCTTATACAGAGTAAGCGACTAATCAGAGTATTTTTTATTTTTATAGTAGAGACAACCCCACTCAGAATATTAAGATTCAAACTGCCAGAAGATCTGACTCTTTGGCTGATGGCTTTCATGGTCTGCATAGAAACATAATGTTTCTCAAACCCTGGCTAATGCCAACATCAAACAGGGTTTCTCTGTGCAGCCCTGGCTGTCCTGGACTCACTCTGTAGACCAGGCTGGCCGTGATCTCAGATCTGCCTGCTTCTGCCTCTTGAGTGCTGGGATGAAAGGTGTGTGCCATCACTGCCTGGCAAGTGCTAGGGTCTTTCTGTCTTTAAGGGAAGGTCTTACTCTGCAGCTCATGCTAGCTTAAACTCACTATGTAGCCCTGGCTATCTTCTTGATCCTTCTACCCCAGCTTCAAAAGTACTGAATTATAGCATGTGCCATGCCACCTGGGTGCTCTTTGTCTATCATCAGTTGTGAGGTCTTGAGTGTTATTTCCCACTCCCAAAGCAACAAGTATGTGTCTGTAGATCAACATTGTCAGTTTATGGGGGTGGGAGGACTGGAGCTGTGATCTTTTCAAGTTCCATATATGGTCACCAAAATAATCTTGTTAATTATGCAGGATTTTAAAGGTACAGTAGAAACATGGTGTGGAGTAAAAGATCCCACCAACAACTCTCAGCAAAACGAGGAACAAGTTGTCAGGTGCACAACTTTGAAATCTCAGCACTCAGGAGGCAGGGGCAGGTGGGCTCTGAGTTTCGGGCCAGCCAGGGTTACACAGATAGATCCTGCCTCATAAGAGGAGGAAGAAATGTAAAACAGAGTTCTCAGGCTAGCCAAGTGTGACAGTGCACATCTGCAATCCCAGCACTGAGGATGTGCGGGTAGGGCCCCAGGAGCTGAGACTGCCCCAGCCTGGAGCTTTGAGGCTGAGGTAGGCTTTGTTTATAGCTTGTCTTAAGAGGACAACACAACAGAAGGAGTACTGTGGCCAAACAGTTGCCCTTCTTCTTCTCTCCCAACAACTAATGAATAAGAACTGGAGGCAGGAGTAGAATCTTTCCACAGCACAGAAGACAAGATGACAGCACTTCTAGAGCTTCTTTGAACAGATCAAAGGGGGCTCAACACTTGAGTAAGTAGTGACTCACCTGTGAAATCATATGATTATTCAAGGGTGGCTGTTGTTGAGGAGTGGGTGGGAGAGCAGGAAGTTGCTGCTGCTGCTGCTGCTGCTGCTGCTGGGCAGTACAAGGAAGAAGGCCCCGGACAGACTGGGGTGAGGTGACCTGGTTGCACACTTCTGGGGCACCTAGTGCCAGGCCTAAGGCAGAGAGGAGACCCACCCAAAGCTGTAAATATAAACCATGAGTGTAATTGTTCCTCAAAGGCCAGCTGCACAACTCTACTTTTCCCTTGTCCTTTCTTTTTATTCCTTTTCCTCATTCTCGCCCCCAGTTACCCAAAGATCTATGCAAGGGTGCAGGTGTACTGCAGCTTTTCTGCTGATAGGAGTCCACCTCTTGGGCTTCTGCTCCCTGGGCCAGGAACCACCTTGAATGTAAATAGCTGGTTTGGGAATTGAGAAAAAAAAAGTTCTAGAGCAGCAGTTCTCAACCTATGGGTCATGACCTTTTCACGGGGGTCACCTAAGACTATCTGCACATTAAATATTTACATTACGATTCATAACAGTAGCAAATTACAATATAAAGTAGTAATCGGGGGTTACCACAACACGAGGACCTGTATTAAAGGGCTGCAGCATTAGGAAGGCTGAGACCTGCTGCTCTGTTGAGTTTGAGGTCTACTTAGTCTGCATAGTGAGTTCCAAGACAGTCAGAGCTACATAGAGAAACCTGTCTCAAAAAAACCCCCCAAAATTCTAAAATGACTTTCCTGTTGCAGCATCTCCCCTGAAGTGCCTAAAGTCAATTTGTGTAACATAATGGGATGGCTGCAAACATGAAGCTTCAGAGCCTCTTGGTCTGCTATGGGAACTTGAGTTCTCCTCACTTTCTTCTCAACGTGTATCATACCATCCCTGGCAAAAGCTGCTTACTTCTTTAAGCATAATCACACATATACACAACCTTTACTCAACAAATGTCTCACTTCCAGGCTTGCTAATGTATTTGCATAGACACACAACACATTTTTCTGTTTTGTTTTGTTTTTTGTTTTTGTTTTTTTTTTTTTTTTTTGCTTTTTTGAGACAGGGTTTCTCTGTGTAGCCCTGGCTGTCCTGGACTCACTCTGTAGATCAGGCTGGCCTCGAACTCACAGAGATCTGCCTGCTTTTGCCTCACACACTTTTTAAAAGGAATATAGTTCCTATCTGCATATACACTTGCACACCATAGATGGTTGTGAGCCACCATGTGGTCGCCGGGACTCAAACTCAGGACCCGTGGAAGAACAGACAGCGTTCCCAACCTCTGACCATCTCCCCAGCCCGTCTTTCTTTCTTTCTTTTTCTTTCTTTCTTTCTTTCTTTCTTTCTTTCTTTCTTTCTTTCTTTCTTTCTTTCTTTCTTTCTACATACAATACTTTGCCTGCAGCCAGACAAGGGCACCAGATCTCATTATAGATGGTTGTGAACCACCATGTGGTTGCTGGGAATTGAACTCAGGACCTCTGGAAGAACAGCCAGTGCTCTTAACCTCTGAGCCACCGCTCCAGGCCCTAGCCCCATATTTTTATTTTTTGTTTGTTTTTGGTTTTTTCCCATATTTTTTAAATAAAGAGAAAAAGGTTTATTTTGGTTCACATATAACATACTTTTATTGACTATGTACTATGTATGAGGAATTATGTAATGAACTAAGGGCATGGTTCTTGACCCACTCTTAACATCTGATAAGGGGGAAAAAAGGTGCTGCTCTCACCAAAGTTAAATGACAGCAAGGATGAGGAAACAGTAGTTCCTCAGAGGGTCAAGGAAGAGCAGGTGGGAGAAGACGCACTTGAGGGTGGGATGACTAGAAGTTATCAGGGTAGGAGGGCACAAAGCTAATGTCATGTTCAATTCAGGAGATGGCTGAAGAGCTGGAGAAGGAAAATCAAGCGACAACGGCAAACTAACAGTTATGCTGTATTAACTAGCTTGAATTTTACTGTTTTTGTTTTCTTTTTGAGACAATGTCTCACTATGTACTTCTAGCTGGCCTGAACTCACTATGGAGACCAGAATGGCCTTGAACTCACAGAGATCCCCCTGCCTCAGCCTCCCAGGCTGCCACCAAACCCTTTTTTTTCCATAGGTGATGTAGAAACATGAACTTAAATATGTGTGTGTGTATGTCTACAGTAGGCACTGTCTTTCAGAAACTACTCACCTTGGTTCATGGGTTTGTTGAGTCAGTTAGGCTCTGTCTTCCCAGGGCTGGTGTGTGACTATTTTACCTGCATTGTTTCTGTGCAGCACATTTGTGCCTAGTACCCACAGAGACCAAACAAGGGTCTCTGATCCCCTAGAACCTGAGCTCAGATGTTTGTGAGCCACCATGTGGGTGCTTGAACTTGAGCTCAGCACCTAGTGTTCTTAACTGTTGAGCCATCTCCAGCCTCCATGGCCTGGCTTTTACACAGATGCTTGAAATGAAGCTCAGGTCAGGATACTGCCCAGTGGCAGTTTTACTCTCTGAGCTATCTCCTTGGTGCTAACATGAACATTTTAAAGAGGGGACTGAAAGTGAGTAGGTCTGTGCTCAGATTAGTAAATATGCTCTGAAAATGGCTAACAATAGAGGGAAGAGATGAACATGGAGCTAATACCATAATTTAATAAAATGAAGGCCTAGTTAAAGGCAGAGGTGGCGGTATTAGATAAAAAAATGCAGCCAGGTGTGGTCATGCACGCCTGTAATCCCAGCACTTGGGAGGCAGAGGCAGGTGGATCTCTGTGAGTTCCAGGCCAGCCTGGTCAACAAAGTGAGTCCAGGACAGCCGAGAAACCCTGTCTTGAAAAATCAAGGGAAAAAAAAAAAAAAAAAAAAGAAAAGAAAATGCAGCTACCAGACAAAGGCAGGAGGGATATCTAACAGAGGCAAAAGGCTTCACCACCGCTGTCTACTGCAGACAGGACCTATAGATCTGCTGGTGTGGGGTTCAAGATACTCTTCACAGGGCAATGATATCAAGGTCAGGTCAACTGTATATGGAGAGCTAAATAGCCCTCTGGTAAGACTGTAGCAGGAATGGAGGGGGGTTGGGAGCACTGAAGGTGCTGACAAGCTTCCACGTAACATGAGCGTCCACCTCTTCCTAGTTCTGGTATGTTGGCTACTACTGATCAGTTACACACAGTTACACTTTATCAAAGTGCCATGTAACCTGCCCTGGACTAATAATCCACCTCAGCCAAACAAAATAGTGAACTCCAACCAGCTTTCCTTCCTTCCTTCCTTCCTAAAAAAGAACAGAAAGTCAGAAAAAAAAATCAAAGAGGCAACTAGATTTAAGAATGGGTAATGGACCCAAGAATCAGATTTCCTCTCTTCTGGTAATGCTGTCCAAGTCTCCAGAAAACTATACTGAAGCAGATGCTTCCTCAACAGTTACTAACATATTTTTCAAAAGACAAGCAAGGAGGGAAGGAGAGATGCTGCTGTACCTGGCCTAGAGATCCTTCCTGCACTGCCACCTTTACTGCTGCCAATGCTGTCACCACGGGTGAGGATGGAGATCCCACTGAAGCTGCTGGCTTTGGTGACCGGGGGTCGCATACTCCGGACAGAACCATCTGAGTCTGTGCTGCTCCAAGGCCGTGGATCCAGGGATTTGAGGTCACTGTCTGTGCTGCTCTGTCTGCTGCTTGAGGTGCGGCTCAGCCCTTCACGGTTCCCCCTGCAGAAACCACAGTGGTCAGAGGTTCCCCCCACCCACCCACTTCAACACAAGGGCCAAGAGAGAGATCACTTTTTAAAGAAGAGTGGAGCATGGATATTGATTTCTTGTTAGTTGGCTGGCCAACTAGGATCTGATGGGAGCAGACAGAACAAGGTCCAGTACAGTAACAAAGAACACGGGCAAATCTGAAAGACAGAACCGGCAGCTAATTCAGCACAGTGGATTTAGGCAAATGGGAAGCAACATACATGGCACTGAGATCTCTTTTCCACACCCTGCAGGGACCTCACACATGCTAGGAAACAGAGGGCAACAGAAGGGTAGCAGCAACTTCTGGAACTTCTTAAAACAAATGGACTCCTGGAAGCTACTGCTGGTAGAAGGTAGGCGTAGCCAGTGACATGGATACACCCCACAACAGGTCTCCAAACAGCGTGCCTCTAAGCCAGCAGAGGTGCTGCTTAGGAATATCTTTCCAGATTGGAAGGTGGTTACAGTGAACAGTCTGACTGTCCAAATTATTCTCTGGAAGTTCCATCTTGTTATCTGAGAAAAAGATTCCACAGCTTGTAAGGACTGACATGGTCATCAGGAAGATCAAGTATATGCTTAGGACTTGGCAGAGAGGGCAGCGGCTTGACTGGGCATAACTGCCTTCGTGTTTATAATCTCACTGCCTTGAGTAAGGCACAAAGCTACTGAGAAAGGGATTCTTCTGTTCTTATTTGCTTTGAAATGTCAGGCTTATCCTGACGGTAAAAGCATCACCTGTTCTGGGTGTGGTGGTGCACACCTTTATTCCCAGCACTAGGGAGGCAGAGGCAGGTGGATCTCTGAGTTTAAGGCCAGCCTGGTCTACAGAGCAAGTCCAGGACAGTCAGGGCTACATAAAGAAAGCCCCATCTTGTGGAGTGGGGAGATTGCCTGTGATTTAAAAATGACAGGATGCCAAGATAGCCATTATTGGCCTGACATTTTTGTCTTGTCTTAAAAAAGTATTTATTTAAATGTGTATAAAGGTTTTGCTTGAATAAATGTATATGTACTATGTGTGTGCCTGGTGTCCACAAAACCCACAGAGGGCATCAGATCCCCTGGAACGATGTGGTGCTGGGAACTGAACCCAGGTCCTCTGCAAGAGCAGCCAGTGCTCTCAACTGCTGAGCTGTCTCTCCAGCCTCTGAAGATTTACTTCTCGTTTATGTGTGTCTGGATTTGTGTGTGTGCATGCCACAGTGTATGGATGTCTAAGGAAAACAGAAAAGAGGATTCCTTGCAGTAAGCAGTTGTGAGCCAATGGGTGTGGGTGCTAGGAATCAAATTTTGATTTTTTTTTTTTTTTGTTCTTTTGAGTTGTGTGTGTGTGTCAACGTGTATGTAGTACATGTGTGTGAAGACCAGAAGTAAACATCACATATTTTCCTTGATCAGGCTCTACTATTTTTTAAATGTTTTCACTGTTACACTTTATTGTTATTTTGAGTACATGTGTATGTAGGTCAGAGGACAATTTGCAAGTATGGTTCTCTTTTACCATGTGGCTCCCAGGGATCAGATCTAAGCTGTCAGGCTTGATGGCAGGCATCTTTCCTCACTGAGTCACCTCACCAGCCTTCCACCTTCTTTTTTGGGACAGTGGCTCTCACTGAACCTGGATAGCTGAAGAGCTCAGCTAGATTGCTGGCCTGTGAGCGCCATGGATGCTCCTGCTTTTGCCTCACTGCTCTTCCCAGGACAGCGGCTATGGACAGCTACCATGGCCAGCTCTTCCACAGGCTTGGGGATCTGACGTCAGGTCTTCATGATTGCAGAGTGGACACTGCACAGGCTGAGCTATCACCTCAGCTTTCCTGAGGGCTTACTGCTCCGTACTAAGAGCATTCAGGATTCAGAAGTTCCCCTCATTTCACTTTTCCCAACAACTCCTACCTAAGGGGACCAAGTGACAACAGTTATAAAGACTTTGTAGATGCACCGGTGAGTACCTGGCAAAAATCACACTCGTTGGGATCCCCTTCGTTTTACCATTATCCACCAAAACTGAATAGAAAATGCTATCCCAGTCACTTTAGCTCCAAAGGCTTTGTTATTCTGAGTGTGAGTGGGTGAGCTAGCTTGTTTCCACCCCTCTTCTGTTTCTTTTTCCACAGATAGGATTCCATTATCCTACCCTGGCTGTCCTGGACCTCACTCTGCAGACTGGACTAGCCTCAAATTTAGAGACCTATCTGCCTCTGCCTCCTGAGCGCTGGGCTTGAATGAGGCGTCTTTACCCTAGGAAGTAGTGCTTCTGTACCCAGTTTCCCCAAGGCAGTGACAGTAAACGCTCAAAATGTGGACTGTCTGATGACTGAATACATTATTCTCTTGAGGGAGAATCTCATGAGAAAAATCCATCAGTTTCCTTCTCTATAAATAATTATTTCACTGAAAACATGACAATTTGGGAGAACCACTTAAATTCAATTCTGAGGATTGGGTTGGGTTATGCTAGAGAGATGGGATAAGGATAAAGAGCATACTCGCACTTTGTGTTATTACAAAACCAGAGCTAATTCAGGCTAAATTAGCTCTAATCTTTGTCTCTGTGTCAAGATGGGGTACTAGCCCAAGCAGGCCTGAACCCTGGTATGTAGCCAAGAATGGTCTTGGGCTGTGGCTCCTCCTTGGTGCTGGCTTGTAGGTGTGTGTGGCACTGGACTGCTCATGTGGTCTAACGGATCAAATGCAGGGCATCCTACAAGTTAGGCAACAAGTGCTGTGCCAAGTAAGCTTCACCTCAAACTACTCTGATTTAGTTTTTAAGTAGATTTAATTTAGTTTTTATAGTAAGAGGTCCAATTTGTTGGGTCTGAGAAGTATTTGATAAGGAACACTAAGCCGTAGTGTGGCTCATTTATCAATAAAGTAAGAACTTTGAAGTTGACATAGTTATTGTCAGTATGGGTGACGAAATTAGGTATAGTATATACTTTTCTTTTTTCCAAGACAGGGTTTTTCTGTGTAGCCTTGGCTGTCCTAGACTCACTCTGTAGACAGGCTGGCCTCAAACTCACAGTGATCCGCCTATTTCTGCCTCCCAAGCGCTGGGATTAAAGGTGTAGTATATACTTTTAAAGGCATGAACTGGGACAGAAATGTATGAGGCAGTGGCAACGGAAGGTTTTACAGTAAACAGGGTAGGAAGTCACTCTATGATCCTACATTTTAAATACTTTTTTTTTTTGGGCCTCAAACTACCAAGATTGATCTTGGACTTCTGACCCTCCTGCCTCCACCTCCTGGGTGCTGGGATTGAAGCTGTGCACCACCACCTCCATTCCACGTGGTGTTGCCCATGCACCCAGGTCCTTTGTACACTAGTTAAGTTCTCTACCAGCTGAACCGCATTACCAGCACCTAACCTAGGTTTAAAAAATTTTCTAAAGCCACGAGGCTTTTCTAAAGCCAACTCTTGTGAGTTGAAGGAGGCCATCCTGGTTTACATAGTGAATCCAGGACAGCCAAGGCTACACAGAGAAAAACCCTACTCAAAAAAGCAAAGGGGGAGGGGGAGAGTTCCAGGACAGTCAGGACTATTATACAGAGAAACCATGTCTCAAAAAACAAAAGAAAAAGTTCTCTTGTCTTAAGCCTTTGCACATCGTCTTTTATTTATTGGATTCATTGATGTGAGACAGGGTCTCACTGTAGCCCTGGCTGTCTTAGAACTGGCCCTTGAACTCATAAAGACCTCTTACTCTAGCTCTTCCCAAGGGCTAGGATCAAAAGTGTGCTCCACCACACCCAGCTGCTTATGCGTGTGGGCGTCAGTAGGGGGTATGTGTATGCGATGCATGTGCCCATGGAGGCCAGAAGGTGTCAGATTCCCATGAAGCTGCAATAATAGACAACGGTGGGCCTCGTAACGGGTGCTGGGAATGGAAGGGACTCAGTCCTCTACAGGAGCTGAGCCATTTCTCTACTCACAATTTTATTTTTTATTTTTTTTTTTACATTTGGTGTGTGTGTGTGTGTGTGTGTGTGTGTTTGTGTGTGTGTGTGTGTATGTGTGTGTAAAGGTCAGAGGACAGCCCCATAGTTGGCATTCCTCTCTCGCCATGTGAATCCTGGGCAGAGGCAACTTTCCTGCTGAATTCATCTCACTAGTGACCTTTAGTCACTGTTAATCAAACACAGTTGGGTTTTTCAGGTTTGAATTTAAAAAAAAAAAAAAAAAAAAGACTTGGGGGGCTGGAGAGATGGCTCAGAGGTTAAGAGCAAGCACTGTCTGCTCTTCCTGAGGTCCTGAGTTCAATTCCCAGCAATCACATGGTGGCTCACAATCCATCCATAATGAGATCTGGTGCCCTCTTCTGGAGTGGAGGCACACATGCAGTCAGAATACTGTATAAATAAATAAATAAGTCTCAAAAAAAAAAATATTTGGAAAGGTGTGGGTTACACTTGCTCACCAGAGTCTTCAAGCCATCCCCTGCAGTTTGGTGCAGCCTGATGCTCATGGGTAAGCAGCATTCCTAGCTGTGAATCTGAACTAGGGCTTCAAATAAACACAAGCTTGAGAGGAAGAAACAAGGCTTGTAAACAGCTGCTGTGGGACAGAAAAAGCACACTGGACAAAAATCAGCCTCAGGGTTGCCACTTACAGCCAGGTGTACTAGGGCTGGCTATGTCATCTCTGTGCCTTTGTCTCCTCTGATATAAACCAGTATTGTTTACAGGCCAGTGTATTCAGAGAGTTGAACGAGTAAAGATTGACTTTGGCAACATATGTACTGCATTGTTCACACACAGCTGTTGTCAAAGACACTCTGGGATGGTTATGCCTGCTCGCTGTACATTATCCAGCAAAATCTTCATCTTTTAAACGTGAGAACTTTACATATCTTTGCTTCCATCAATCATCAAAGCTCACTCTGCCTCTGGTTTTCTGATGTACCTCAGGGCAGCACTGTACAGGGATAAAAGAGGTCAGAGGGGATGGAGAGATGGCTCAGTGGTTAAGAACACTGGATATTTTTCCATAAGACCTGAGTCTGATATCCAGGATGCACATGGTAACTCACAACTCTAACCTGTTTCAAGGAATCCAACACCCTCTTCTGCCTCTGTGGGCACTGCATGTATGTGGTGTACGTACACACACACACACACACACACACACACACACACACATACACACACACCCCTACCTCTACACGCACACACGCAAAATACCCATACACATAAAACAAAAAAAAATCTTTTTGCTTTGGTCTTTTGTGACAGCATTTCTCTACATAGCCTTGGCTGTCCTCACTATGTAGATCAGTCTGGCCTCAAACTCACAAAGACCCGCCTGCCTCTGCCCCACAAGTGCTGGAATTAAAGACATGTGCCACCACGCCTGCTAAAATATATCTTTTTTAAAAATTCAGAGAAATGAAAATTCTCTATCCCAATGTTGGAAAATTTCATCGTTCCAATTTCTTTCTTCTCTTCTTTTTAAGATTTATTTTTATGTATGTGTATGTGTGCGTATCTTTGTGTGTGGGCAGGCACACATGAGTGAAAGTAGAATTGGCCAGAGGACACCACAAGTGCTTGTGAGTCACCTGATGTGAGTAGTGCACCCTGGTGACCGCTGAGCATCTCAGGCTCACTAGCCCTAGGAAGGTCAACAAGGAGAGAGGGCAACTGCAGCGTTAGAGAGGAGACCTATAATCCGAGTTTCCTATCACTCATGACTTTAAAAAACAGAAACACCCTTTGGAAAGAGTAGTACTGAAGTAGAATGTTAAATACTCAGGGTCCCTGAGTTCTGTAGTTTTTCTGTTGGCAAATCAGGAAGAATAAACTTACAGTGAGCTGGTACCAGCACAGGGTATTTCTCTCACCTCCATTTTATACTATCCCTTGAGATGGGACTGAGAGATTGAAACAAAAAGATTTTGTTACAGTTGTTTTGTGAAAAGATGAAGAGCACCAGGTGCTAGGGGAGTTAATGCAGCCAGGAGCAGCAGCTCTCCTCAGGACGGAGGGTGATAGACAGACAGTCTTTTAAAGGACATGCTCTAGGCTCATTCTAATGCGACCTATCCTCTCTGAGGCCATCTTACTGTATAGTATCTTGTCAACAAGAACACTACACACAGATATTCATGTATGTATTTATATGCATGCATGTATTTTTTTCCTCTAGAGATACAAAATAGTCCTTGTTCTAGGTTCAGATCTCAGCTGTCCACACCTTTCTACAGGCTGAGCAAAGGCAGTCAGGAGACACCTATTCTTTCACCTTATACTACCTGTAGGTTCGAATCCTTTACAAGTGCCCAATTCTAGCCCATCTGTGGGTGGAAATAGTACCTACCTGTCTCAGGCACGACTAGTCGCTCCCTACCACATCTACTCAATAAAGTCACTGAGGAGGAACCTTTTTTCCTCCAAAAAGGGAAAAAGAATCCAGTGTTGCAAAACCCACAAATTTAATTATTTCACAAGCAGCCATGCATGGAGAAAACCCACTCACTCCACTGAAAAGATTACAGCAAAACAAAATTAAAAATAAAAAAGAGAGATACAGATCACACACAAGTACCTAAAAATCTGCCTTCTCTTGTGAGAGCTAGAAGAAAAGGCTTCTTTGGAGAGTCTGTTGGTTAACACCAAAAACAAAACAAAACAAGACAAGAATAGTATCATTATAGGGCATATAATATACACAACCTCACTGATAAAAGCGAAGGATAAGCAGAGAGCATGCTCAGTGGTACTCACCTGATGTCATTTAGATATCCATTCTGGCCAGTCTAGGTAGGGGGAGAAAACGGAAAATAATTCATAAGAAAATTATAAGGCGCAACAGCAAAGGATGTCCACGATGCTAGGAATGCCCACGATCTTTAAACCAAAGCTCTCACCCCACCAACAGGGGGTGGTGTGAGGCTAGGGTGAGGGGTGAGGCTAGGGTAACCCACTGCCGTGCCCCAGGCTGACTTCTCACCTTCAGTGTGAAAACATTTGGCATTTTTAGCCTTTCCACAACATTTCAATGAAGGCTGACAAGGGAGAAGTAGGGAGAGGAGGGGCAGGAAAGCTATGAGCCTAATCATCCCCTTTTTAGCTCTACATTTATTGCTCTGGTAGTGACTGAATGTAGTAACTGACATTGTCATCTTAAAGCATGTGCAAAGGAAAGGACACATGAAAAGGAAATTTCATTTTTTTGTAAATTAACCTCAGTGGCTGTTTTCTTTCTGCCCAAATGAAAGGCAGTGTGACTTGAGCCCCATTATGGGTGAGATATTGGGGAAGCAGATAATTTTTAGAGCCTAGAAAAAAATTAGGACATCAGAAGTCTGAAACAGTTCCACCAGATCATTTTCTGACCAAGCCACTGAGCTGAGTGAGGCCAACCCTGTGGTAGACTCCCAAACCTTAGAAAAAGGCACCGAGGGCCAGCGTCCAGCTGTTGGGCACAGCAGGGTCTGCACAGAGCAGCTTTCCCAAAACACAGCTCTGGCCCTAGAGAAGGCTGCAGCAGCAGCATTTCCATCCGAACACCCTTCTTGGCACTTCCCGTTCTTCTGGGCCTGCCTCCTTGTCCTCACTCTACCCTTAATCACTCCCTCTGACTGGGCGGGCTCCTCTCCACATGGACTCTTTGGAGGATGGTGGAATTTGGCCATTTCTCCTCATCTAGATCTTCTGAGATTTCCGAGGCCTCTACTACAAGAGCTAGGAAGTACTGAAACGAAAGTGATAAATCCACAAGGATTTAACAAAGAATACATACATATTAGTAGAGGCTTGAGAGACTAGACATCAGGAAGGAAAGAGGAGAGAAGTGCTAACTTTGCCTTTACTGTGGCTGGAGGCAGATGTGTTCCACTATGGCTGATAACTAGGCCTAGTGTTCTGTGATAAGCTGTCTGTGCATTCAGATAATGGCTTTGCGAGGGCGTGACACAGTGACACAGTGAGGCAGTCGTTTTCCATGTGTCAGGGAAGCAGAGGAGCACGCAGATAGTCAGCGTGGCCGTCACTGAAGACCCCAGAGCAGGGCAAGCCATCAAGAGGCAGCTGCCATTAGGTTATGAACGTGGACTCTGGAGCCAGACTGTCTACATCCAACACCGGCACCTTGACTAATTAGCAATGCCATGGTAGGTAAGCTGTTACTGAACCTGTGTCTTAGTTTTTCATTTATAAAGTGAGAAAAAATAATTAAAACTCCTTCACAGACCTATTGTGAAGATGATACAAGTTAACCTATATGAAATACTAAGACAGTAAGTACCACATAAGCACTTCTAGTCACAGTTTAGGGCCATCCTAGCCATAACTATAACATCTCTCCTCTCAGTCCACCCACCTGGTTTGCAGGCAATGCACTAAACTCTCTTTAGGTAGGGATAGTATTTGAAGGACAGACTTTTCTAACTCAGAATGGAAGTCTACATAATAGAAGGTAAGAAGATTGCTTTTTGAATTCTAGGCCAGAAAGCTTGCTGTGTGTCATTTTCCATAAGAATTCTTAAAATCGCTTGGCTCTCTCTCTAGACAATGAAACGAGCATTTTTCTGGAGTTGGAGACTTTATTTTCTGGGTGAGGTGATGATGAAAAGACACACACGTTGTTCTGCGTGTGTTTGTGTGTGATATAAAAATGGGAGGGGTCTTGATGAGAGAAGAAGAATAGAGGGATGGGAGGAGAGTAGTGTCCGTCCACTTGGCTTAAACTTCCTTTGTTGCTAAGATGTTATTCTATCCTGGTGTACATGTTTCAGAGATCTGTTCATCTGTTGCTTATCTAAGCTCTTTCCTGTAATCCTGCTAAACATCTCTTGGAATAATAAGCAAAGGCAACTAGATACAGGGTGACAAGTATATTTTGATATGGCTCACAGTTCTTAAAAACACAGTTACCCTTTGGACCATGGAGCCACCACTGTTCTAGAAGGTAAGAAATATAGAAAGAAGGAGGCTTCCCATGCAAGTAGTGTCTGGAGGGACTAGGGTGCTCTCTGTGTATGCACGGGGAATGTGGCAGCTATAGAGAATCAGCCAGAACAACATACCCTGAAAACAAGCTGGCCAAACAAGATGAATGTGGAGTCCATGTGGACACTGAGTCTTCTACTGAAAAGCAAAGATGTGCAGAACAGACAGTGGGAGTCTAGAGGGTGAGTGGGAGGAGGGCTTCACAGGCAAGACTTAGGGCCCTTTCATCAGTTCTGCCAAAACCAATTCTCTTTCCAGTCTAGTTATATTTACCAAATTCAGCCACTCCAAGTTTCGAGTCTCTTTGTATACCATACAGCAGAATGTATTTCAAAATAAAAACCCATAGCTTCTTGATAAGCCACATTCAGTTTTAGAGGTCAAATCTGGGACTGACTGATGTTGGTTAAAAATAGAAAAGAAAAGGAAAGGAAACAAAAAGATCCCACAACATTCATGGAGGGCTCATTCCATTCACAGTTGCAAAGATTAAGAGCTAAAAGCTATGGTCTGACAACTCTCAGAAGCTACACTTACCTCTCGGGCAAATATTCTCTCTCGGACCCTTTGATATTCCTCCTCTCTCTCTTCTATTGACTTGCTCCTCCTTCCATCCTGCAATGGAACTCTGATCTAGATCGATGAGCAGAATTAAGCTAGTTAAGTTCTCCTCGTACTGCAAGCTCACTGCACACCAGCAAGGAAGAGAAACTGGGAAAGTTTACAGTTGCCATCAACAAATGGAAAATAAAGGAATGACATTTCCAGTCCTGGACAGGCTTCACTGGGTACGTCTGACCATGCAGTTTGGGAGATCAGCGTTTCTGGATGGTAGAGGACTTGCCATGCCCCCCCAACCCCCAAATATCAAGAACAACAACTACTTATAAGGATTGGGTCAGTTCCCTGGAGTAATCAGGTACTGTTCAGTCAGTGAAGATCAAGGAAGCAGCCCTGGGCAAATAAACAACAGTGCTCTAGAGGGGAAGAAGGAGGCTGAAGAGGGCAGAGAGGGAAGGTTAGCGCGGCGGTGTGTCAGACGCTCACAGAGCTGGCACTCAGTAGGACCCTTCTTCAGTCACTGACGCCACATCCGAGGAACCCAAGACAGACAGGGCTTCGCAAAAAGGGTCTTGGACATGAAATCTCAGGGGTGAAGCTAAACTCAAAGACTGAGCATTTTTCTCAACTTAATTATAGCAATTGGAGGGAGTTGAGGAGACAGAAATAAAGAACAAAGAGAACAGCTCAACACAGAAGAGAAAGAAAAAGAGAACAAAATAGAAGGAAATGAGCAAAGAAAGTAACAGATAAATGAGGTACAGTGGACAGTGAGGAAGACAGAAAGGGTAAAGAAGGAGATGGGGACACAGGGAGAACTTCATGTTCTCTGACAGACAGAGTGAGGTGGTGACCAATAGGAATGTCTGATGGGCAGATGGCCACTTCTGGCTAGCCACTACCTAACGTCCCATCACTGCTTTCCTCTTCAACTGTTTTTGTCAACACTGTCCTGGAAGGGTTTCAGAGAGGGCCCTTCTCTCAGGTAACCGCAGAACTCAGTGAGTCAGTGTTGTCACACCACAGACGACTCTGACCTTCAGCCACGTGAAGCTTGAAGGAACCCGTTGCTCGAGGCCAAACCTCTCTCTTGCTCCCTTCTCCCCTTCCAAAGGCAGCGCAGGCCTTGAGGGATCTTGACTGCCGAAATGCAGTCCTCCTGTCCTCTAGACCATGCCCTGCTGACTATCTTTCATCAGCTCTATTACAAGGAGACACAAGACCCTCAAAGTCTGCAGCCTCTAGCATGGTCTGCCAAGGGCAGAGTGGAAAGCTCAACTGGGCATCAAGGCAAATCCCAAATGTCGACTCTCAGTAAAGTGACTTCAGGCAAGTAACCAAACATCTGTAGACTCAGTATTTTTATGCGAAAAGTGGGGTTAATTACCCCATTTACACTGGGTTGTGGAAAGGATTAAAAGAGATAACATATATATGTTTAAAGCAAAGCCCAGCTCAGGGGAAACAATAAAACAACACCACCATGTTTGTTGCTAACAGCACAGCCAGAAAGCGCACAGAAGCTCCCCCACTGGGACCCAGTCCCCTTGCACTCCAGTGTGCCTGCAGCCTAGTGCTTCCCGAGTCATGCAGGGGCTTTGGGAAATGTAGAGAAGGGCATCAGGATGGAAAGGCTCTTTCTTGTTTTACAAAAATTTGTCTTTTTGTAATTTTCTTTGCTTTCGGCCAGACCCAGCATGTTTGTCTGCATTAGACAACGGCACCTTCTTAAAAGGACTCCTTTCACATTCAAGTAGCAAGCAAGGAAGGTCCCGGTCTCAAGACATACAGTATTTCAAGAAAACTAGTTGTGACTCTAGAAGTAAGGTATTATTATACAGTTACTATTCCTTACCAAGACTCACTCTGGCTCTACCCAACCACACTCTTCACATCTAATCACTTTTGGCAGCTGAGCAGATGCAGGATAACCTGAACTCTCCATTTAGCTGGGGAAACCAGTCCTCAGTCACTTGCTATCAAAGGGACAGAGATGAGAGCAGCAGAAGCCCCACCGCAAATGAAGGGCCAGGGCAGCTTGGTTTGTTTTTTGCTTAGTTCCACAGGAATGGGTCCAAGGGGCCTGAGCTCCCAGCACTGAGAGTCACAGTAACTCACTTGGTGCAAGGACGTGGGAAAGACTGAGGGGTCTGCCAAACAGATCAGACACACGTTGCAACTGTCTAAATCCAGCCATAACTTTGCCAGTGTAAGGCTAGCCCTTAGCCAGGATAAGCGTGGAAAGGGGATAAAGTAACTTTGGTATTTCGGTAGCCCCAATATCCTCCCTATGGGCTGAGGGAGGGGCTGGAGAGAAGGAGACGACACTGAAATCAGCTAGATCAAGGCTGACACAGGGAGGGACCTTATTTTGTCCAAAATGAAATGTAGGTAGAAGTTAGTGGCAGACCTAGAGAACTGTAGGCCAGATGAGGTCACCCAGCAGACCTCAGTACCATGTCTCTTCAGCTCAGCTGTGGTCAGTCCTCAGTGTGAGGCCAAAACCAACTCAGGTAACAACTCTGTGTCCCTTTCCACTCTAAGATGTTTTCAATTTCATTCTCCCTTCCCAGTTTCTCTCACTGCAGGCTCTCAATAGGCCCACCCTTCCCATTCTTCACCTGGTTATCATCTCGGTCCATGCTGGCATCGTCTCTCTTGAGAATGAATCTCTGTTGAAACTCTGTGTTCTTCTCATCTTTTATATGTTCTGAGAACCTCTGTTCCGGGCTGAGATTTGGAAAGAAACATGAAAAGAAGGGAGGAAGAAAGACCTTTCCATTAGGGAGAAGAACTTTAGGCACAGCTCTCCTAAATTCTACGTCTCTACTCAAGAGAATTCTTGGTGTCAGGAATGGTTATGTCACATGAAGGGTTAAATGAAATCTTTGTGTCTGATCCCCAAACCCCTTTTTTTTCAGGCAGCAGGCTCTTAAGTCCTGACCCTTCTACCTCCACCTTTCCTGAAGGCTACAGGATTGCGGGTAGGCACCGCTACATGATGCCTGCTCTTTCGTGCAGCGCCTCTTCATTCAGTGTGGTGTTGGTGCTATTGGACAGGAACAGAAGCTAGGGCCAATCTCCACGGAAGACCAGGATCTCTCATCAGAATCTACCCTTACATTCTCGTGTTGCTGGTTTTGTTGATGATGACAGCTTTCCCAGTTTGATCAACATTGTGGTCCATCCCGAAATAGGCAGCTACCCGGTGTAACAGCATCCTGTGATATGAGGTCATCTGAGGAAACTTCTTGAACTGGTTACTGAAGGGGTACCAGGGTAAAAAATAAAAGATAACAACAATAGAAGCCAGTGTCTAAAGTGGAAACATTTTAGGAGAATGAGACATACAAGAAATAGATATTTACCCTGTGAGAACAGAAAGAGTTCCTCTCAGGATTTTGCAGATTAATTTGTTCCAGTCCCTAGTGACACTACACATTCCCACTGCATGATGTTACTTAAGTCCTTTCTTCCACCACCTGAATGTGGTTAGTCAAAGGGAAACAGGAGAAGTCCATACCTAACTACTAAAAACAGTATAAAATCTTTTTGGCTCAACCTTAACCTATTCAGATTGTTTCTCCCTAACTTTTACCCAGGGAGTAATTCAAAGTTCTTTCTTTGAGGAAAAAAGTGGTGCCTCAAAGCTGTACATAACTCCTCTCCAGCGCTCCTCCCACCTCTAGGATAAGTCTCCTAAGAGTGACTTACTTGTTGTCACTGATGAACTCCAGAATCTCCTGCTCCAACTTCAGCAGCATCATCCTGTCCCTGTTGTAAAAAGATCAAAACAAAACACTGCCCAGGAACTGAAAACCAACTTGTGCATCACAGAAACTGAGGAATATACCCAAACTCTAATAACGGCCACAATGCAGAAGCTGAGGAGCCTTCCTAGACTGTCCTGCGGTGGCCTGAGAAAGTACATACTCTGCACGTCTCTCCTATCAGCACCCAGTCATTAGCAGCACACACTGCAGGCTTATAAGCCTAGGCGCTGCTCTACGTCCTACCCAGCGATCTGAAGAGGATGAAAGCAGTTGTGGTTCTGCTTATGTACAAATCCCTAGGTCGCTGCTCTGGGATTTTTAACTAACAAGCACCCAAGCCTTCAAACTTCCTAGTCACTGTGCTCTTCTTTCACAAGATTTCTCTCTACTCTTCAAAACACAGATCCCCATGTGACAGTATTCCAGATCGTTCAAAACTAAGAACCTTAGAGAATTAAGAAGAGACAGGCACCCTCTATTGTAGTAATGCACACGTGCTGGGAAGCTGCTCGGCTTCAGAGTCCTGCCATGCCTACCCTAGCCCTTTCAATCATGTTTACCTTGGGTTCTTCTTCAGTGTATTTACAAGAAATTCATGTAGATCTATTCCAGTGGAGTCTGTATATTCTTGGCTGGAGTCTAGAATCATCACAACAAAAGAAATTTAAAGGAAATAAAACTGCATAATACTAATTTTAAACAAAAGCCACTGTCTAAACAGCAATGTTCTGTGAAATTCCCATCAAGCTCTGGGCTGTGATAAAGTGCCTGGCTACCATGGGTAAGGTCCCAGGTCCTGTGGAGACAGGTGGTCCGGGGGAGACCCCTGGCCAGCCAGTTTGGTTGAATCAGTTCCAGGTTCGGTGTAGAGACTCTGTCTCAGAAACTAACGGCAGAGAGGCTGGCTAGATTGCTCAGGGGTGAAGGTGCACGCTGCCACAGCTGGAGACTGACTCCCAGAGCCTACGCAGGGGTGAGAGCTAACTCCTGAACAGTGTCCCCTAACCTCCACACACATCACACACAGAGAAAACAACAAGTAAACACAGAAACGTGCCAAAAAATAAATTAATGTAGAGGGCAATAGAAGGAAACACCTGACTTCACCCTCTAGCCTCCACACATGTGAACATGTACACACGCGTAACACACGCACGCATGCACATACAACCCCATTACAACAACAGAAGAATGAATTTAGGCTACAGTGTTGTATCAGTATTATACTAAAATACTACTACTTAACATTAATAAATATTTGCTGAATGTCCTGATGAGAATAAAGCAGGTTTTTATCCTACCTAATGAAAACAGGTAAGGCTGTTTTCATGCTGACTTCCATCATGGCTGACTTATCCAAAATCTCAGGAAAAAATTTCAGTATTATTCTTTAGTCCCAAGGCTGCTTTATTTGTCAAATATAACCTTTGAAAGACTAAAAATGGTCTCTGTGTATGTGTGTTTATGTGAGGTCTGTGTATGTACATGTGGTGTGTGATGTGTATGTATGTGTGCTCTGTGTATGTATGTGCGGTGTGTGTGTGTGTGTGTGTGTGCACACATGTGTGCGCGCACACGTGTGTGCTCACATGGTGTAGGCACACATGCCATGGCATGTCCTCCTCACATCTCTGTGTGGACTCCAGGGGTGAAGTTCAGATTGTCAGGCTTGCACTGAAAACACTTCACCCACAGACACCTAGCATAGCACAGGCTAATGAGTGAAAGTTGGCCCATATTGTAAGCTATACTGGCGAAGGCAGGCCTGGGGTAAAGCGCAGCTGGTTGAGTGCTTATTTAACACGTGAAGCCTGGGTTTGATCCCTAGCCCCACCTACACTGGCCATCCCAGTTCAGGAGATAGAGGAAGAAGGAGGCTCAAGGCCAGACCAAATTACATGAGACGCTGCTTCAAAATTAACAAATTAACATAAATAAATCATTGTAGCCAACCCCAATGCAAAATGAAAATGTTACCGTATTTTTTGGACTCTAAGATCATCTGACCATAAGACACACCCAGTTTTTAGAGCAGTAAAACAAGAAAAACAGTAAAAACAGCAATGGGACCATAAGGCACATCCTAATTCCCTGCTCCCTGCTCTACGTCCCCAGCCTTGCCCCCCTTTTGGGGGGGGGGGTGGAGTGCATCTTATGGTCCAAAAAATACAGTATCTGGAAGATATGCTACCAGGGTAGTATTGATGCTGACAGAGCACCTGTGTACACCTCTGAATCTAAGGCCCTGAGGCAAAGCTGATTAAAAAATCAAAGTACTTGACGTGGTCAATTCCTCTCCAAGCAACTGAGGCAGCAGGAGACACTGAACCGCAGGGCCACAAAAACCCATGGGTGCCAAGTATCAGGATGGAACGAGAAAATAGTGTGGAATTGTAATCCTAGCTGCTCTGGAGGCTGAGGCAGGTGAATTCAAGGATAAACTAAGTTCAAAGACAGCCTGAGAAATTTAGTGAGATATTAC
Organism: Acomys russatus; assembly: GCF_903995435.1. Lineage (NCBI taxonomy): Eukaryota > Metazoa > Chordata > Mammalia > Rodentia > Muridae > Acomys > Acomys russatus. The sequence continues at coordinate 35,825,169 of NC_067164.1, read as the reverse complement.
CTCAAAATTTAAAGAGATGACTGGAGATATAGTTTAGTGGTAGAGTGCTTGCCTAACGTACAAGGGCCTAGGATCAATACGTTGTACAAAAGGAGATGGGCAGAGAGATGAGCTATGGGTATAGCTCAGTTGGTAGAAGGGATTCTATTTCAGCACCACATTAAAACTAGGCATTGTGGCACACATCTGTAATCCTAAGACTCAGGAGTAGAGACAGGAAGATCATAAGTTCAAGGTCACCTTTATCTATACAGCAAGTTACAGGCCAGCCTAGGCTACATGAGACCTGCCTCAAAATTTAAGAGAGAAAGAGCTGGAAGGATAGCTCAGATGTTAAGAGCACCACATGCTCTTCTAGAGGACCTGGGTTTGATTCCCAGCCACCCACACAGCAGCTCATAACTGTCCCTGGAGAACTGGCACCCTTTTCTGGCCCACTTGGGCACCAGGCATGCACATGTGCAGAAGGATACATGCAGGCAAAACATCTATACACATAAAATAACAATAAATAATGAGAAAAAAAGATGAAATGCCAAGATAATCCAGCATGGGAAGGCAGGAGGATCTCTGTGAGTTCAAAGCCAGCTTGGTCTACATAGTAAACTACAAGGGCTAGTCTCTCAAAACAAAAACAAAATAAAACACCTTCCCTCTAAAGAAATAAGGGAGGGAGGGAGGAAACAGACAGACAGCACACGGTGGCACCGGGTACTAGGCTAGAGGAGAGAGAGAGTTCTCACCTCTGGATAGCATCTTCCTTGGGCCCTTTTCTTTGCTTTTGTCCTTGTCTTCCTTTTCAGAGACATCCTTTGTGGACTTTTCTTCCTCCTTGTCAGAGGGGCAGCTGATGTGCAGCTGAATTATATCCTGAAACAGAGGAAAAGAAAGAAGGGAAAAAGACTTACACTCTGGTGAGTATGGAGAAAATGGCTTAGCTTAATTCATTGCATTTATTGCTTTGATAGACAACCTGTGTTTAGTTCCCAGCTCCTACATGGCAGCTCAAAACCATCTGTAACTCAAGTTTCAGGGGCTCTGACGGCCTCTTCTGACCTCTGTGGGCACATGGTACACAGACATGCATTCACGAGGAAGGATTTATCTTTTCTTTTTTCATTTTTAAAAATCGTGTGTGTGTGTGTGAGCGCGCGCGCGCGCACCTCAGTATACTTATAGAGCTCAGAGAACCTTGCTTGAGGTAGGGTTTCTTGTGTGTAGTAGTGTGTCCTAGGCTAGCTAGCCTTTAAGCGTCCAGAGACTCTTGTCTTTGCCTCTTATCTCACTATAGGAGCACTTACATTGGGCATATGCACTCAGGCCCTCACACTTGAACTGCGAGGCTTGTTGGAGAATATTTAAACACACTGTCAAACCCAAGAGTGTGTTGTTTACTAGAAAAATCTGTTTCTAGTTGTGGTGTGGTTCAGCTTTAGCACACACCTTTAATCCAAGAGCTTTCTGTTTGATTATTGTAAACAGGATTAAATAAAGTCAACCCTAGGTCAAGAGGTGGAGCAAGCAATCAGTTGGCAGAGAATGAATGTAAGAAAAAAACAGAGAGTAAGAAGTCAGGAAGAGGCCGGGCGTGGTGGCGCACGCCTTTAATCCCAGCACTCGGGAGGCGGAGGTAGAGGCAGGCGGATCGCTGTGAATTCGAGGCCAGCCTGGTCTACAAAGTGAGTCCAGGATGGCCAAGGCTACACAGAGAAACCCTGTCTCGAAAAACCAAAAAAAAAAAAAAGAAGTCAGGAAGACAGACAGACAGACAGACAGGAAGTAGAAGGGAGGAAGATTCAATTTGAGGGTTTTTGAGATGGTGTGGAGAGCTCTGGGTCCCCTGCCGAGTGAGCCAGACATTAAGACTCAAACTCCCCACTGTCACGACGCCCTTTTCTTTTTGGGAAGCCAGCTGAGGAATAGGTAGGCTGGGTGTTTTCTCTGCCTCTCTGAGCTAGTAGGATTTCACCCCAGCTTCTGGCTTATGAATCTTTATTGGTAAAATTGAAAGTCTGAGATTATTAGAGACAACAAAGGTTTTACCCACAGTGATGTAAAAATGGCCACCATAGATTCATATATTTGAAAGTTTAGTCACCAGGGAGTGGCATTATTTGAAAGGACGAAAAAGTGTGGCCTTGTTGGAAGGGATGGGCTCTGAAGTTTCAGAAGCCCAAGGCAGGCCTAGTGGACCTTCTGCTGCCTGTTGAGTCTGGATGTAGAACTCTGAGGTACCATGTCTACCTGTGTGCTGCCCTGCTTCCTGCCATTATGACAACAGACTAAACCTCTGACCTTAAGCCAGCCCCAGTTAAATACTGTGTCTGTGGTGTCTCTTCATGGCAACAGAACACTAACTAAGAAACCCACTGGGTCATCTCCCCAGTTCCAACTTTATTTTACAGAACAATGTCTGTTGTTAATTCTTTGGATTTTTGTTTTGCCAAGAGCAGAGGCCGACCTTTTTCTGTGGGAAGTCACAGCTAAAGCTGCACTGGCTGTCCCTGTAAGAACTGGATGATGGTTCTACCACTGATGGGGAACTGTTCAGCTCTGGGTCCTCTGCCGAGTGAGCCAAAAATTAAGACTGAAACTACCCCCTTGTATTACCGTATGAGCTTTACTCACTGGGCATGGTGGCGTACCACTTTAATCCCAGCACTTGGGAGGCAGAAGCAGGTGGATCTCTGTGAGTTCAAGACCAGCCTGGTCTACAAAGCAAGTCCAGGACAGCCAGGACTACAAGAGAAACTGTGTCTGGAAAACAAAAACAAAACAACAACAACAAAAAAATGAGCTTTTTTCTTTCTTCTTCTTCTTCTTCTTTTTTTTTTTTGGTTTTTGAGACAGGGTTTCTCTGTGTAGCCCTGGCTGTCCTGTACTTGCTTTGTAGACCAGGCTGGCCTCAAACTCACAGTGATCCACCTGCCTCTGTCTCCCAAGTGCTGGGATTAAAGTGGTGTGCCACCACACCTGGCTTTCTTTTTTTAATGATTTATTTATTTTTATTTTTTTTATTTTATTTTTATTTTTTTATTTTTTTTGGTTTTTTGAGACAGGGTTTCTCTGTGTAGCCTTGGCCATCCTGGACTCACTTTGTAGACCAGGCTGGCCTCGAACTCACAGTGATTCGCCTGCCTCTGCCTCCCAAGTGCTGGGATTAAAGGCGTGCGCCACCACGCCCGGCTATTTATTTTTATTTTATGTGCATCGGTGTTTTGACTGTCTGTATGCCTGTTGTGAGCTGCCTCGTGGGTGCTGGGAATCAGAACTGGATCCTGAGCTCTTAACCTCTGAGCCATCTTTCCAGCTCCCAAGAGCTTTTCCTTAAAGTATCCTTTCTTGCAAGTCTTGGTACAGGTGTGTAACTCTAGCACCTGGAAGGCAGAGACTGGAGGATCAGAAGTTCAGAGTCATCATTGGCTACATAGAGCTTGAGGCTGATCTGAGATACACAAGACTCTGTCTCAAAACAAAATAACATACTTTGCTCCTTGATTTCTAGGTCCAATGTGCATGTGGTGCCACTACATGCTTTACCCAGCAACTACCATGCTCAAAATGAACATCTCTTAGGCTTATAAAAGACCCACCTGGGTGTCTAGCGCCCCATCACCAAAGGGAGTGGAGGATTCCTCACAGACTGCCAGACTGCGTACCAACTTGAGCTTGGAATTAGACTGAAAAATAAAGCAGCACAAAACAAACATCAAAACTGCATTATATATATATTCCTTTGCTGAGTATTTATAAAATAACCTTTAGGCTCTGTTAGTTGCAGTTTCTATTAAGCAGTGTTGTTGTTGCTGTTCTTTTCTTTTTAAATTTAAACAGGATGTAGCCATGTAGCCCTTGCTGTCCTGGAACTCACTGTGTAGACCAGGCTGGTGTGGGGCAGAATTTGCTGACTATTAATACTCATACAAACAGCCATTCTCCCAGAGAAGCCGTGAGTGGGCAAGGCGAGAGGCAGTTCAGTACAAACATCAGTGAATACTCTGCGGCTCCAGAGCCCTTTCACGGGTCATTTCAGGCTCAGGTGCAGACTGTCTGAAGGGGAGAGGGTGAGTTTGACTTCCCAGTCCATGTGCAGGACTATCTTCACGCTCTGTGTGCAATGGCCCCTCCCACCTGAGCTAGAACAGGCAAGCACCACTGATGCAAACATCTAGAGATAAGAGAGGGAGGAGGAGCTCTCACCTTGGCTCTTTTCCTGGCATGGCCATGGCTGGATGTCCGCCTCTGTTAGAAGAGGATTAAAAATATGAAAAGTGGGAAGTCAAAACCTAGAAGCATCGCATGTTAACACCACCACCTAACTATTACTGTCTTTAGCTGCCACACTAGGAGGAGGGCACTTGGTGTAGCTGTTGCCCAACTCCAACTCCAGCAACTGTTACAGAACGGATCCTGGCCGCCTGCTGTGGAAGCACACGCGTCATGAAGATGAGCCAGAGGCAGTAATTTCTTGGGCTGTCTGCACATTAGTCAGGAGCTTCTGCTGACCTCATGCACTAGCAGAGCATCAAGTGCTTTTCTGTACAACCTCCTCACGTAAGTCCTCTTAATCCACAGTGGACATGAAACATGATCCCCCTCGTGTCTCTCTGGTTGTGAGACAGGGTCTAATGTATCCCAGCTGGCCTCAAACCCACTGTATATGTGAGGATGACCTTGAACTTCTGAATCCTCATTTGGCAGGGTCTCACTAAGTAGCCTAGGCTACCCCTAAACTTGCAGCCCTCCTGCCTCAACCTCCCCACCCTGAACTCACAGATGTGGTCAACTACACCCAGTTACTTTATCTGTTATATGTATAGGGCTTCCCTGCATGTATGTCTGTGCACATATGTGCCTGCAGTGCATGGATATCAGGATAGGGCATCACATCCCTTGGAACTGGAGTTATAGAGCAGTGTTGAGTGGCATGTAGATTCTGAGAATCAAACCCAGATCCTCTGGAAAATTGGCCAGTGCTCGCTCTTATTTATTTATTTATTTATTTATTTATTTATTTAATGTATATGAGTGTTCTACCTGCATGTACCCCTGCACGCCAGAAGAGGGCATCAGATTCCAGTAAAATTAAACTTAGGACCTGTGGAAGGGCAGATAGTGCTCTTAATTGCTGAGCCATCTCTCTAGACCCCAGCCAGTGCTCTTAATTGCTAAGCTGTCTTTCCAGACCCAATAACATTAAAAAAAACCCAGTGTGTGTGTGGTGTGAGTAAGAGTGCCATGGTATATAGCAGTAAGTGGACAATCTTCAGGAATTGTTTGTGTTCTTCCACCATGTGGGCTTTAGGGATCAAAATCAGGGCATCAGGCTTGGCAACAAGTAACTTTACCCACAAACACCTTTGCCTGCTGAGCCATTTCCTGGCACCTATAACATATTTATAGAACAGTACATCTATAGTTCCAACTTGATATGCCCAGAATACCTGTCCCTATAACACTACAAAGTCTTCCTTTCAAGTGCTTACCTCCCACTGCCCCATTTTTGGTTTGTTTTTATGAGATAGGGTCTCTCTACATGGTCCTAGCTGACTTGGAACTCAACCAACAGAACAGATGAGCCCAAAGGGATTCTAAGTATGAAGGCAGATAGCCTACTCAGAAGGCTGGCCATTGATACACACGCTCGAGTTCAGCTCGTGTGACACTGATGTCCTGCCCATTCTAAAAGGAATCTCAGCCTGCATTATCACTAAATCTCTCTGTAAAAGCTGTTCTGAATAATCAATTCCCAAAATGTATGTCACATGGCCCTGGTAAAAGTGCCTCCTCTCTTTCAAACCCTCCAGCTCCCACTTGGAGAAGGGGTTCTCTGATGCACCAGTTAGATTTCTGGAAGACTGCAGCTGCAGCAGGAGCAGAGAAGGCTGAATTTTCATGGCTGTTGAAGGAACATGTGCTACGCTAAGAAGCAGAAGAGGGCAGAGGGCTTCCTAAGGAGTGGAGGGTCAGTAACAAGACTCCAATAGATGGCAGCAGTGACTCTCGCTCCTCTGCTGGAAGCAGGAGTCAGATGAGAGGGGAAGTAGGTTTTCTCCAATCCTACCTACAAAGTATTTGTATACTTAAAGAGCTTTTTAAACAGCTGAGTGCCTCACAGGAAATATAAAACCTATAAATGTTCCTTCTTTTCTGTCTATCTTTAAGAAACAGACACAAGAGCTCAGAAGATAATTGTCTCCTGAGAACAAATAACTTAGATCTGAAAGTTCATTTAATTATTATCTTTCATGTAATCTTGACAACACATAATTAAACATTCATCACTTATCTGTCCTGAGTAGTTAAAATTCATTCTTGGTATCAGGAGGCTGGAAGTATATTTGGAACTGTGGCAAACTGTCTCCACATACTTGGGAAGGATGGGTGGGGAATGACAAATCACATACAGAGAAAATGGAGAGGGAAGCATCCAGGACAGACTTGGCATGCTGCAAAGGGAAAGACAGAGAAGAGCAGACAACTGCAGAGCAAGCATCTCAAGGAGCTGTCTAACTGTAACTCATCCTTTATGTTGTTGTTGCTTTAATCTTTACAGAAGACAAGGCCTGGGTGAATTAAGTTGTCTTGAAAAATTATGCTTCGAGTTTCTATACCTTCCAATTGACACTGCTCCTGGCTCTGACCTGACTTTTGCTAGAGTTAATGTTCTATCTCCCAGGCTTATAATAAAGACCAGTCTCCCCCTTAGGCACAAACAAAGGATTTACAGATATTGAGCTTGTGCAACAGAAGAGAACTAGAGTGACACAGAGAAAGAGCTCTCTAACAGCCCAGAAAAGTCTGAGAGACCAGCAACCTGGGCACCAAAGAGCCACCCTTGGGGTCTGAACGCAGGCTTTGTGGCATATGCCTTTAACCACTGAAGCATCTCACCAGCCCCTATTACTTGTTAAGTATGTCTCTGTATGTAAATTTTGTTTAGTTTTGTTTAAGGCAGTGTCTTACGTAGCCTAGGCTGGCCTGAGGCTCTGATCTCTGCCTTCCGAATGCTGGGAATACAGGTGTATACTAATATATTCAGTTAGTAGTTTGACACACAGTCTTACTATGTAGGCCTGGTTGGGGAGGAACTCAATACGTAGACTAGGCTAGCCTTAAACTCACAAAGATCTGCTGCCTTTGCTTCCTGAATGCTAGGACTAAAGGCATGTGCTACAATGGCCAGCAGCAACTTACTTTCTGATAGTTAAAAAATATTACCAGTGGGGCTGGAAACATGGCTCAGTGGTTAAGAGCACTGCCTACTATTCCAAGACCTGAGTTCAGTCTACAGCACCCACAGAGTACTCACAACTGTCTGTAAGTCCAGTTTCAGCAGATCCAACACCACAAGTACCACACAACACACGGCACACAGACATACATATAGGCAAAACATTCATACATATAGAAAATAAACCTCAACAATTAAAAAAAAAAAAAAAAAAGAATATCACTGGTAAAACTAAAGAGACATTCATTCAGTAGTTAGGAGCACTCAGGCTTCAGCGCCCACATGGAGACTGACAACCGTGTGTGACTCCAGTCCATCTGTTTATCAACATGGTTCTGGGCACGGTAGCAGAATACACCTGTAATCCCAGCACTCTGGGAGGTGGACTTCAAGGTTAGCTTTGACTACACAGCATGTTTATGAGTCAGCTTGAACTACATAAAGTCCTGTCTTAAAAATATTAAAAATAAATAAGCAAATAAATAAAAAAACATGATTGTAGAGGCTGGAGAGATGGCTTAGTGGTTAAGAGCACTGGCTGCTCTTCCAAAGGTCCTGAGTTCAATTCCCAGCAACCATGTGGCAGCTCATAGCCACCTATAATAAGACTTCGTGCCCTCTTCTGGCCTACTGGCTCACATGTGGGCAGAATACTATATAAGTAATAAATAAATAAATATTTTTCAAAAATGCAAGTGTGGGTTACCCAATGTGCTCAATAGAGTACAGCTACCCCATGGTCTGGCCCAGGACAGTGCAGTAATGTGTCTCAGTGATGGATCTGCTTTTTAGTTGTAGAGTAATTAAGTGGTAGGAAAACACCTCTATCTTCTCACTGCTTGGGGATGCTGCCAGAGATGCAGTAGACCCCTCTTTCTGTGGGGTAGAGGATGCTATGCTGCCTGGAGCTCCAGGACTGTTGGCTCTGCCATATTGGACATCAGACCAAGCTGCAGACAGCACCAAGTAGCAAAGAGAATGCTGACTAATGCGCCAAGGCAGGCTGTGCCACCACCTGCAGCAAACACAAAAGCACTAGCTTCTTATAGCAGGGCACCCTGCTGAGAGTGAACCAAGCTGAACACTGCTACTTGGCTGTAGGCACAGGGTCACTGACTTAGAGAGGGTCATTTTGAATCCTAAAAGAAGAAAAGAATGGGTTTGCCTGACTAGGCCCAGAAAACACACCTGTTTTTGTTCAAACTCCTTGAAGTATGTCTTGATGTAATAGGATGCTATTCTGGCCATTTAAAATCTTGTATCCTTATAAAGTTTATGGTGGTGATGTTACTTTCTTTCTTAAACCATTTTAGGTCTATTCCTTTTTGTGTGGAAGAAAGCAATCCAAATTATACTGAAATAAGTTTCTAGTGATATGCCTCAACAAAGTTGTGGAGCTTCCTCTTGTACAATGAACGTTCAGGCCAGAATTAAAAGAAAATGTAGCGATTACAGTACGAACCATGGGACTCTGGCCCTGAACTTGGTATAGCCAAGGATGACCCTGAACTGAAATTTTTGCCATCACTTGCTGAGGGATTGCAAGCTATCATGGTGGCCATCAGCTGTCGACTTGATACAAACCTAGAATCACTTGGGAAGAGGGAATATTAATGGAAGAATTGTCTTCATCAGACTGACCTTTGGCCATATGTGTGAAGCTTTTTCTTTTCTTTTTGCTCTGGTCTGTTCTGTCTTTTTTATTTTCAAGACAGGATTTCTTTGTGCAGCTCTGGCTGTCCTGAAACACTCTATGTAGACCACCAGGCTGGCTTCCACCTGTCTCTGCTGGAATGATAGGCAGTTAAAGGCGGTTTCTTAACCGCTACCTGGTGTAGGGCCCAGCCCACTGTGGGTGGTAGCATCCCTAGGTAGGTGGGCTTAACTGCTAACTGGTGTAGGCCCAGCCCACTGTGGGTGGTAGCATCCCTAGGTAGGTGGGCCTGTGCTATAGAAGAAAGCAGGCTGAAAGAGCCAGTAAGCAGCCTTCTTACATGGTTCCATGGTTTTTGCCAAATAATAAACTGTAACTTGTAAGGTGAAATCAACCCTTTTCTCTGCAACTGCTTTTGTCAGACTGTTTTATTACAGCAACAGAAAAACAAACTAGGACACAGAGTGCATGACTATGCCTGGTTTGGGGCTAAGTTAAAGAAAGTTGTATCAGGAATCAGCAGATTCCCACAATTTTCTGTTTCTCTTCAAGTTAAAGGACTGTGAACAAAACACATTTTTAATCCTTACCTGTGTCTCCTGACGTAAACCAGTATCTTCGCCATCTTTCTCAACTTCTTCCTTACTTGGAGTTTTAGATATAAATTTGTTTCTGTTTACAGATTCTTCCACCAGTTTTTTCTCTGATTCTCTCATTATTTCCAGAGTCTCCTGAGCAGTGTTGCTGTTAGACATGTTCTGCAGCAGGACACAGAGCTTCTACGGACTTCTGAAGAGACATCAATGGCAACAGATGAGCGTTATAGCTTTGTACACACATGGACACCTTGTTTTGTTATTTATTTGGCTGTCTGAGACAGGGTTTCTCTGTGTAGCCTTGGCTGTCCTGGACTTGCCTCAAATTCACAGAGATCTGCCTGCCTCTGCCTCCAGGTGTGTTGGGATTACAGGCATGTGCCACCATGCCTGGCTTTGTTTTGCTTTTTTTTTTTAAACACAGACACACAGACACATACAGCCAGCAGTCTCCCTACAACTTAGAAAAAAGTCCTCTGATAAATGCTGCCCTTAGATTAATTTCATTTATTTATTTTTGTAGGTAGTCCTGGCTGTCCTGGACTGCTTGCCTCTGCCTCTTGAGTACTAGGTTTAAAAGTGTGCATTAACCATGTCCAGCTTTCTTTTCTTTTTAAACTTAATTGTAGTAAAACTGATCTATAATATGGCATATATCTAATCAATTACACTTGCTGTTTAGAGATAGGCTCTTCTATGTAGTCCTGGCTGGCCTGGAACTTATTACTATGTAGAGCAGGCTGGCCTCAAGGTCACGTTATCTCCCTGCCTTAGCTTTCTAAGTGCTAGAATCACAAGCATGTGCTATATTATGTCTAGCTACCTACATGATGTGAAACATGTAACTGACGAGCTGTAATATTAACATCCCTGGGAAACCATCACTACAACTAAGTCAGTAAGCGTGTTTATTCTTTTTGTCCCGTCTTAGTTCTTCCTCTCTTCCTACCACCCCTGGTCAGATCTGGTCTGCTTTGTCACTTCAAATTAATCTGTACTTCCTAGATAGTGGCAATGGGGTGCTGTGGACCACACCCAGGTCTCAGCGGTGCTGAGCACACACTCCACCACTGAGCACCACCACTAGCTACATGCATTTGAGATGAAACTGGAGCTTCACAGAGATGAAAGCACACTGCCTAGGCAAGTTCCCTCAGAGTAACTGTTTTGAGATTACCTGAGGTCAGTACTAAAGCAATTTAGGGTGAGTTCTGAGTTCTCTGGGCACTTATATACTGTTACCAACATAAATCTGCTCATATTTTGAGTTGTATTATTTAAATCACTAGATTCTCTCTGGAGAGGGAAATGTATAATGAAGCTCCATTCATCACCAGAAACACCCTTCTTTCACAAAAGAGAGAAAACAGCGCCACAGCTCCTACAGACCGCCAAACTCTCACCAGCTTCAAGCCACACACCATCAAAAAGCAGCTAAATTATACAGCACAATGCCTTGTATTCTTTCTGTTACACAGTGTAAACAAGTAGAGAAGACCTTCCTAGCCACCTGCCCTCTACAGTGACTGAGCATCTATCTTCCTGGAGTGGGAGAAAACCTTAGTTCTACTCTGTACTACTTGGGTTCGGTGTATCTACTGCCTCCCAGCGTCATAGACTGTATGGACAGGGGTGGCTTCTTATCATTCACTGTCACTGACTGGGCAGTACTGGATTCTACAGTTTCCCAGCGTCAAACACATGTAGCCCCAAGAATGCTCATCAACACTCCTTCTTACAGGGATCATTGACTGTACTTTGAACCTGAATAGTTTCTTTTTTCCTTAATCACATTTGTTGCCAGTATGGTTTACAATTTGAAATAAATGGCCAACAATACTTCAAGAAAGTTGTCAAGCAAACATTTCCTTATCCTTCAAGCAATTTAAAGGGTCAGACCCCAAAGGCTCTCAAGAAGCACAGGCAGCGTCACCAGCATAGCTAAACAGTCTTTGTCTGCCTTGCAGTAGCTCCTGAGCAGCTGTTTATAGAGACCTGATTTGCCTAGGGACAAACACTTCTCCTTCATGCTGGGCACAGTGGTACATACCTATAATCTCAGCACTTGGGAGGCAGAGGCCATCCTGGTCTACACAGCTAATTCCATTGGCAGCTAGACACTATGGTGTTCCTGAATCTCAGCACCTGGGAGGCTAGAGGTGGAGGGAGGAAGGTGATGTCTATGGTCACAGCACCTTTCATGTGTCCAATCTCATCTAGATGGGAGAAATAAAATATAATTCTATATATCTTGACTAATTGATGTACTGGTACACACCTCTATAGAAAGAGTTATAAGCCATGTAGTGTTTTATCTGTCCATTTTTAAAAAAGATTTATTTATTTATTATGTATACAGTGTTCTGCCTGCATGTACACCTTCAGGCCAGAAGAGGGCATCACATCACTTTACATTATAGATGGCTATGAGCCACCATGTGGTCGCTGGGGATTGAATTTGGGACCTTTGGAAGAGCAGGTGGTGCTCTTACCCACTGAGCTATCTCTCCAGCCCTATCTGTCCATTTATTATATCATGTCATGTCACACATGATCAGCTTTAAATTTTCTGAAAATTTATTGTGTGTGTTGAATGTGTGCCTGTGTCCATGGTAGGTGAGTAGTTGGTTCTCTCCTTTCACTGTCTGGGGACCAGGGATAGGAAGCAGGTCAACGTGCCTGGCAGCAAGTACTGTTTGCCCACTGAGCCTGCTGAGCCATCTTGCTGGCTCTAAAGAGTTTATGTATTACCGTGTCCTGTCAGGTAAGTCAAGCTTCCATTTTCTTTAAAGTACTAAGAAAACTCAGCACTTAGGATTGGGAGTTGGCTCAGTTCGCCTTCGAAAAGTCCAAGCATCTGCCTTCAAATATAAACTTTTCCATTTAGGAAGTCCTTCTTAAAAAGATGACAAAATTAACCTTCCTGTTCCTCATTCCCATTGGACCCAATTTATCTTTCTACGTCAGTACTAAAAGACAAGCACAGTACTAGGTATTAGTGGCACACGCCTTTAAACGCAGCACTCGAGGCAGACATAGGCAGATCTCTATAGGTTTGAGACCAGCCAAGCCTATGTAATGAGTTCCAGGACATTCAGGGATACCTAAATAGTAAGACCCTATCTCAAAAAACAAAAAAGCATAATTTTTTTCAGTATTTAAATATCTTTTATTGGAAAGCCACGCATCATCTTCATTTGTTGTATTTCAAATTGCAGCACAGTTACTTTTGTGAAAACAGGTATTCGTGTATTTTCTAGACCAAAAAACAACAACAAACCCTAAAACTTGTTTCAGAAATGTAGGTAAACATCCAACTTAAGTAGCACAAAACCCACATAATAAGTAATGTTGCACCATGGCCATTTCCATACTCTCTGTGTTTCTTAAATAATTATCTTGTCTGATAACACACAATATAAAGAGCAAGTATGAAAAGCATTCAATTACGTATACTAATGAAGTCTTATTGGGAATATTCTGTTGGCACCAGACAGCCCACCACCGGGGCCCCAGCTTCAGAAGCAGGATGGGAACATGCTGAACAAGAACAATCTTAACTCCATGTCAGCCATTTACAAAAGACAACATTGTTTTTTTTTTATTTCCTTATTTAAGCATTCCCTGCTTTCTTTCTTTTTTTTTTTTTTTTTTTTTTTTTTTTTTTTTTCTTGTTTTGTTTTGTTGGTTTTTCAAGACAGGGTTTCGCTATGTAGCCTTAGCTGTCCTGGATTCGCTTTGCAGACCAGGCTGGCCTCGAACTCACAGAGATCCACCTGCCTCTACCTCCCCAGTGCTGGGATTAAAGGCGTGCGCCACCACGCCTGTCTGCATTTCTTGCTTCTTAAAATCAGGTCTTCAATTAACACTGTTTCGAGTCTCCTTATCATTTCCAATGCATTCTCATTGTTTCAAAGACAACAATAAAAACCCTGTGCTGACTGGGGACAGATGCAAGTGCACAGACCACACAAGCCATGCTAGTCATGAGGGATCTGAGAGAGACTAATCTCTGGGTCATAAGCTATCGAAAGACATGGACACAAAACCTTTTCTCCGTCCTTCTCCCCCACAGCACTGTTCCTACTTCCTCTCGCCCAGGCTTGTCTTGAACTTGCAGCCTCCTGGGTGTTGTGATTATAATTATGTGCCTGGCTTAATATTTTAATATATTTTTCTCAGTATTTTCAATAAAACTATTTCTTAGGGTAAGGCATTCTTTTGCTCTCCAAAATAATGTTTAATTAAAATAATTATCAGTTCTGTAATTCTATGTAGAAGTCTCTGCATAGAATTCCTAGTAATAAACTTTGTGGGTGGGGGACGCAAAATTCAAAGTTGAACTTAAAGGTTATGTTAATTTATTAACTTTTTTAAAAGGCTAAAAATGAAAGGACAGGGGCTGGGACATAGCTCGGTTTAGCAAATTCCAAGTACTTACTGTGTAAATTCTGAGATCAAATATTCAGATCCCACATACAAAACAAACAAACAAAAAACCAACAAAACACAGGCATGAGCCAGGTATTTTGTGGCAACCTGAGTCTTTAATCCCAGCACTCAGGAGGCAGAGACAGGCGGATCTGTATGAGTTTGAAGCCAGCCTGGTCTTCATAGCACAGAGTGCTACGCCAGCCTAGGCTACACAGACCCTGTCCCAAACCTAACAAAACAACACAAAGAAAAAAATAAAACTACACACATGGCTGCATATGCCTAGAAGACAGGCACAGTCCTTGAGCTCACTGGGCTACTCAGTAAAAGTCAAAATTGCTAGCTTTGGGTTCAGCGAGAAGCCCTGTCTTGTCTTCTCTTTCTCTTTCTTTTTGAGACAAGTCTCACTTTGTAAATCTGGCTGGCCTGGAACTCACTATGTAGCCCAGGCTGGACTCAACTTCACAGAAACTGAGCTGCGTCTGCTTCCTGAGTGCAGGGATTAAAAGTTTGCGCCACCATGCCCTGTGAGAAACCCTGTCGTAACAGCTATAAAGGCACGTGCACATGCTCTTGTGCTTGCTTTGCTTGCTTATACACACAAGCGCACCAAAGTAAAAAACAATGTTTAAAGTGAGAATGGCTTTAAAGCCAATAGAAGGCATAGAAATAATCTCCCCTTTTGATGGCTTGTTTACTTGGCATACATAAGAAATTAAGGAGTTGGGAGATTTCTTTTTGGCAAGAGAAACAAAAAAGGACCAGAACAGAGCAGACACAAGGCTCCCAGGAGGTCCATAAAAGCACGTCCCTGGCAACTATCTACACATACTGTAAGTAGGATTTCTAAGGCAGAGGATCTTCTGAGGTCATGCAGTGGCTCAGAGCTACACAAAAGAGACTACTGGGAGAGTGAAGAAATACAGTAAAGGGAGGATGGCTGTGTGTGTGTGTGTGTGTGTGTGTGTGTGTGTGTGTGTGTGTGTCAAGATTTAACTATTTCTTTCATAGAGAATATTACATATTCTCCATAAGTTTTTGACTGCCACATCAGTACCTTCCAGAACACAGTGAGATTACACAGTCTTCCATCAACTTTATAGATGACTTCTAAGGCACTGGAGCAAAGGAATATATAGGGATACCCAGACAGAAAGACAGACATATTATGTTCTCTCTTTTTCTGAGACAGGGCCTGCTTTGTCTCCTGAGACTAGCCTTGACCCTACAATCCTGCCATAGCCTCCTAAGTGTAGCATTAGAGGATCCATCTTCTTAGTTTTCATTTTCTCCTTTATGATCAATGTCAAGCAGAGGAAATATAAATGACACAATAAAAAGCATTAAAAGTCCTGACTTAACCCTGTGGTGAATTTCTTGTAAAGTTTTCTAGTCCTTTACTCATTCACATGTGACAAGAAACAGATTTTTAAAAATTTTTTAAATTGGGAGCTGGAGAGATGGCTCAGAGGTTAAGAGCACTAACTGCTTTTCCAAAGGTCCTGAGTTCAATTCCCAGCAACCACATGGTGGCTCACAACCATCTGTAATGAGATCTGGTGCCCTCTTTGGGGGTATAGGTGTACATGCAGGCAGAACACTGTATACATGATAATAGATAAATAAATCTTTAAAAAACTTTTGGCCAGTGAGATGGCTCATCAGATGAAGGTACCTGCTGTCAAGCCTGACAACCTGATCCAATTACTGGAGACCCCTCTCCAAATTTTATAACAAGTAAAATATTTAATATTAAGGGGGGTTGGGCGTAGGGGTGCACACCTTTAAATACAGCACCAGGGGGGCTGAGACAGGTGGATCTCTGCTCGAGGCCACTTCAAGGACACCCAGGCAACACAGAGAAACCCTGTCTTGACAAAACAAACAAATTATCTTGGGTGAGGCATAACTTTCTGGATGTCCGTTCTCTTCCACCCGCTGAGGCATCGTCTCTTTCTCTTGTTTCTCCTGCTGTACTGCATATTCTAGGCCAGACTCCTAGGAACTAATGTAAAGATAGCCAGATACGGTGGCTTGCATCGATAAGTCCAGCACTTAACAAATGGAAGGAAGAGACATGAGATCGGTGGTGAGCTCACAGTTCAGCTAGTCTAGAGTACGCAATGCAGAAACAAGAGGTAGAAAGAGAGAACTAATTTCCAGAAAACCTGTCCTCTGACCTCTATGTACATACAGTGATATAAACAATTCACACACACACCCTAAATGAACAATAACAGCAAAATATTAAGGGATAGTGAGATGGCTCAGTGGTTACATAGGAGCATATGCTTCTCTTACAGAGGACCCAAGTTCAGTTCCAGGGCACTGGACGACCTCCTCTGGCTCCTCAGGCACTGTACTCATGAGCACAACCCACACTCATAAACACACACACATACACATTTTTAAAATTTCAAATAAAATCATTTAAAAATATTATAAAAGAACTGTTATTTCAAAGCTGTAAGAGAAACCAGGACCCTCTCTCTACATAATTATACACAGTTCAAGAATAAAACTAAGCTCAGCATGTAACTATGACTTTCGCACAACAGGTTGATAAAGAAGAAACATAACCTGAACTGCACTGTGAGACCCTTTCTCAAAAAGGCAAAAACAAGTGGCTAGAGAACTGGCTCAGTAGTTAAGAGCACTTGTTATTTTTGCAGAAGACCCAGGTCAGTTCCCAGCACTTACAAAGTAGCTTACATCCATATATAACTCCATTTTCAGGGAATCTGATGCCCTCTTTAATATGATGCACATATATACATGTAGCCAAAATACTCATAAAAATAATCTAAAATTTATTAAGTAAATAAAGAATAATAAATCTAAAGAAAAACAAAAACAACGAAAGCAAAACTAATCTATGGTGATAAGTCAGAAAGTGCTTGTTTTAAGAATTAGGAGTGAGGGCAGGGTAGATAATGACTGGCAAGAGAAAATATGGGACCTTCCACGAGTTAATAGTAATAGTCTATCTTGCTGGACATGAGGGTCCATGCATATAATATAATAATTTAGGAGGCTAAGACAGGACAATTGCCATTTGCTTCAGGCCAGTCTGGGTGAGACCCTGTCTCTAAAAAAATAAGCAACCAAAATCAAAACAAACAAAAAGAAATATTCTATTTTGTTTGTATTAATGTTTTTTTCTTCTTGATTTTTAAGATTTATTTTTGTTTTATGTGTTTGCCTGATTGTATGCATAGGTACAACAAGTGTGCCTGGTGCCTATGACGGCCAGAAGATGCAGCTGGATCCCCTGGAAATGGAGTTACAGATGACAGTGTGCAGCTATGTTGGGATCCTGAGAACTGGAAATTGGTCCTTTGCAAGAGCAGTCTTTTTTCCCCCATTCATTCTTTTATTTATTTATTTTTTATTTTATGAACATTGGAGTTGTACCTGCATGTTTGTGTATGTGAGGGTGTTGGATCCCCTGGAACTGGAGTTACAGACAGTTGTAAGCTGCCATGTGGGTGCTGGAGATTGAACTTGGGTCTTCTGACAGAGCAGCCAGTGTTCTTTTCTTTTCTTTTTGGTTTTTTGAGACAGGGTTTCTCTGTGTAATAGTCCTAGCTGTCCTAGAACGCTCTTTGTAGGCCAGGCTGTAAATCAGGCTGTCCTCAAACTCACAGAGATCCACCTGCTTCTGCCTCCCCAGTGCTCGGATTAAAAGTGTGCACCACCACGTCTGGCACAGCCAGTGCTCTTAACTACTGAGCCACCTCTCCAGCCTCTGTAGTAAGTTATCTTCATTACTAAGACATTTTTTAGCCACTGCAGAGTAGTTTTATAGGAGCAGTATACAACTGCCAAAACTCATTAACAGAACATTTAAGATTTGTGTATTTTACGTTATTTAACTACACACACACACACACGCACACACACACACACACACAAAAGAACACCAACCAGGGCTGGAGACATGGCTCAGTAGTTAAGAGCACTGGCTACTCTTCCAGAGGACCTGAATTCAATTACAAGCAACCACATGGTGGTTCATAATCATCTATAATATGATCTGATGCCCTCTTCTGACCTGCAGGTTTACATGCAGATAGAGTACCCATATACATAAAAATAAATAAATCTCTTTTTAAAAGATTTATTTATTTATTTATTATCTATGCATACAATGCTCTGCCTGCATGTACACCTGCATGCCACAAGAGGGCACCAGATTTCATTACAGATGGTTGTGAGCCACCATGTGGTTGCTAGGAATTAAACTCAGGGGAAGAATGGCCTTAACCTCTGAGCCATCTCTTCAGCCCAATAAATCTTAAAAAAAAAAAAAAAAAAAAAAAGAGCCGGCGTGGTGGCATACACCTTTAATCAACCAGCACTTGGGAGGCAGAGGCAGGTGGATCTCTGTGAGTTCAAGGCCTGCCTGGTCTACAAAGCTTGGTCTACAGAGGTCTAAGACAGCCAGAGCTGTGTTCTAAGACACAGAGAAATCCTGTCTCAAAAAAAAACCAAAAAAACAAAAAAACAAACAAACAAAAAAAAAACCAAACTTGTCACCAGCCCAAGTGGCTACAGCAGGAGTACAATTTACAAAAAGGTGGTACGTACACAGTCAAATCACACTGAAAATATACTCTTAAGAGTATTCAGATGCAACAACACAGTTTGAGAAAAGCACCTTTTATCATTCTTGAAACATCCTCTTTCATGGCTCTACATTCTGTCAATATTCATGTTATAAATCACCAAATAAGCCAGGCATAGCGGCGCATGCCTTTAATCCCAGCACTCAGGAGACAGAGGCAGGCAGACTGCTGTGAGTTCGAGGCCAGCCTAGTCTACAAAGTGAGTCCTGGACAGCCAAGGCTACACAGAGAAACCCTGTCTTGAAAAATCAAACAAACAAAGAAACAAAAAAATCACCAAATAAAGGAATTCTTCAAGGTTAAATGATGGTGTGTTTTATGATCTGTCTTTTCACTGGTCCCTAGGTCAGCCAATCTGATTGAGGACTCCATGGTAACAGTCTATCGCTAAGAGCTACAAAATGAGCTTACCCTCCCATCTTAAAAAACAGTTTACACAGACATTGCTGCAAGTGCTACAAGAGATGATCTCTGCGACAAACAAGGAATATTGCCGTCCTAGCAGTTCGGGGCAGAGGTAATGAACAGCAATGGCAACGGATCTATGGATGCAGAGCAGACTTCTTCCCTCAGGAGGTTTTCCTTGCTCCATTTCAGAAGAGTTCTAGAAGCTCTGAAAAGTCAGAAAGCTGACACAAGGTTAAACTTAGGACTAATATCTTCTCATGTTTCTCCTTTTTTTTTTCTTTTTGAAATGTTATAACAGGCACAAAAACCAACATATCTTTTGTGGAGAGGGGATTTTCGAGACAAGGTTTCTCTGTGTAGCCCTGGCTGTCCTGGAACTCACTCTGTAAACCAGGCTGCCCTTGAACTGAAACTGATATATATAAAGATTTTATTGTAATATTTTCAAATACATTTTTTACAGTCCTCAGAATTCTATTATAGGCTGTTTTTCTGTATATCCCTTCTACATCACCCTCCACTGCTCTTAGGGATAAAAAACAAACAAACAAAAGTGGTGTTCCCAGTGCCAGAATCGTGTGTTTACTCTTCACATTTCATGTGATTCCATTCCTTCTCCTCTACCTGAAAACATCCCAGAGGAGGAGGAGGGGGGTAGGAGGGAAAGGGAGAGGAGAAAGAGGAGGAAGAGGAGGAGGGAGGAAGGAAGGAAGGAAGGAAGGAAGGAAGGAAGGAAGGGTGGCAGGCAGGCAGGTAGGCAGGCAGGTAGGCAGGCCAGTTGGCTAGCCAAGCCAAAATCTGCCTCACTGGTAGAAGGTCACAGTTTACAATCCACCTGGCATATGATATAAGATATCCCTGTTTCCTAGATAACATTCACCAGTAATTGATGAAAAACCCCAGAATGCAACAAGCAAAATTTGGTCTCTACCCTTTGCCTTGTGGTGTCAGGAGAATGCTGAGATAGTACTAGATAGAGCCTACTCAGGGTTAAAGTTTGTTGGAAATTACAGGTTGTCACCGAATTCACACTGCTCTTTATGTGTTTTTACTGTAGTAAAACATTAATTTTTCCATTTAACAATTTTTGTGTTTATTCACTTGTTCGTGTGTGTATACATGTGTAGTGTGTATACATGTGTAGGTACACATGTATTTTGAAGGAAAAGGTTGACATAAGATATATTCCTAATTTTTTGACATCTTTTTGTGTTTATTTTTGTGCCAGTTTCTCTGAACCTGGAGCTCAGCAACTCAATTCAGTTCAGCCAGTAAGTCCATTTTTCCTCCTGTGTCTGCCTCTCTGGCACTGAGGTGACATGTGTGTGTGTGTGTGTGTGTGCGCGCGCGCGCATGCGTGCCATTTCTCAGAATGCATGTGCCATTTACTGGAGCACTGGACATCTAACTTGGGTTCTAATGCCAATGTGTTAACCACTTTGACAACCAAACTATCTCTCCAGACTTAATTTAACTTTTTTTTGGTCAAGGCTGGCCTTGAACTCACAGCAATCCACCTGCCTCTGCTGGGATTACAGGTGTGCGCCACCATGTCTGGCTTTAACTTAACTGTTTGTTTGTTTGTTTGTTTGTTTCTCGAGACAGAGTTTCTCTGTGTAGCCCTGGCTGTCATGGACTCACTTTGTAGATCAAGCTGGCCTCGAACTCACAGAAATCCTCCTGCCTCTGCCTCCCGAGTGCTGGGATTAAAGTTGTGCACCACCACGCCTAGCTAATTTAAGCATTTAAAAAAACGCTTTATTTTAGTTTTAATTATACGGGGATGAGGTGTATGTGTTCATGACTGCAGGTGCTCTCAGAGGTCAAGAGAGCATCATATTCCCTGGAACTAGAGCTGTAGGTGGCTGTGAGCTGCCAGACATGGCTGCCAAGAATCAAATTTGGGTCCTCTGTGAGAGCAGCAAATTTCTTTCCAGTCCCTATTTTAACACCTTTTTGTATATACTCCAATAATATTAAGTACACCAACACTGTTATAAAAGTAGAAAGTTATCTTGGCACAAAGACTGTGCTAAGGCTCTCTAGTTATTCTCTTACTGCTGTATAATGAACTAAGAGAAGTGAAGAGATGCCCCTCCTAACAAACCCTGCAAACTGACACACTACATCAGGGGCTGAAAAGGGGCCTCAGGGTTAGGAGCACTTGCTACTCTCACAGGGGTCCAGGACCCCCGTGGCAGCTCACACCAGAGGGCCCAACACATCCTTGTGGCCTTTGTGTCACTGCACACATTCATACACTTCACACACATGCAGGCAAAACACTCACACAAACCATCTAAGATGAAGTTTAAAAAAGAAAATGTTAAATAAAATGTGTTCATATACATAATCTACTGAGCATCACAACGTGCAGCACCTTCCTTTGCTCCCTGTGATGATGCAGTTGACCGAGGACCATGGCTCACTGCCACAGTCTTCACAGTGTAGCACTGCACATTATTACCCCCTACAGGGCAAAACCAAGTATCTTTCAGAGGTGGAAGTTAGTAATAGGTACAAGCTTCTGAACTTAATCACCAAAATCCTCTTTCCTCCCCTCTCAAAATAAAGACCTATGCTGGACTTAGAAATAAAGAAGCAAATGTTACAAATCTTCGACATTAGCTGGGAATATGTCAGTAATATGCTTGCTTAGCATGGTAGTATGTGCAAGGCCCTTGGTTCAACCTCTTGTGGAAGAAAAAGAAGAGGAGGAAGAAGAGGAGGAGGAGAAAAGAAAGAGAGAGAGAGAGAGTGAGAGAGAGTGTGTGTGTGTGTGTTTCTCAACATCACTGTCCTGAGAAAAATAGCTACCAATACGAGCACATGTAATCTCTTACATGCCCATCTCAATTGATCTGGATCTCTTTATCAGCACTGAATTCCATGGGACAAACACAGACAAACAAAAGGCAGAATTTCAGAAACTCCTGGAACTGAAAAAAAATTTTGTCCCAAATTTATTCAAGAACTTTTATATTCTTGAGACCTGCTCTAAATTCTAGGCATCATGCAGCCCAGGATGGCTTCACCCTCACCCCAATTCTCCTGGATCAGACACCAGGTCCTGCTAAAATTTCCCAAGAATTCTTAAGGACTGTCTCCTTAAGAAAAGGAAAGATCTCACTTTTCATGGGAGTCCTAATTATATAAGAATATGAAAGCAAGCATAGAAAAGACATTATTAGTTCTCTCTGTACAATCAGCTGATTATCATCATAGAGGAAAACTTAACAGCTAACTCTCTATTCTCCTCTCTAGCCCTTTATTTATTTATTTTTAAGTCAGGGTGGTTTAGGCCCATGCTGGGTTTTGAGTCCTATGTTGGCAAGGAGCACCCTGAACTTCTGATCCTCCCACTTTCTCCACTCCGGGAGCTGGGAACACAGGCAACGGGTGTGTGTGTGTGTGTGTGTGTGTGTGTGTGTGTGTGTGTGTGTGTGTGTGTGTGTGTGTGTGTGTGTGTGTCTCTCGAGGAGAGAGAGGCACACCTGTCATTGCTTATTTCTAAACGTTAAAAGACAACCATCAAGTGTCAGTTCTCTCCTTCCAGCTCATGTTTCAGGGTGACAGGCTTTTATAGCAAGTACCTTTATTTTCTTTTACTTGTTGAGACATCTCTGTGGATCTCCCTATTTCTTTTTAAAGGATCTTGAATGAAGGCTAGAGAGATGGCTCAGTAGGCAGTGGCACCTGGCACCAAGCCTGACAACCTGAGTTTGATCCCTTAACCCACATGGTGGGAAGAGAGAACTGACTTGAGCAAATTGTCTTCTGACCTCCACATGTGCACCATGGCAGGAAAGCATGCAAACAGACATACACAGATATAAAAATATCTGTAAGGATCTTCAGCTGTTTACATAGAAGGACAACATATTTATTGAGCTCAAAAGGACAAGAAGTTGCATAAAAGATATTTTTTTAAAGGCATGTGCCACTACCGCCCTGTTTTAGAATTTTATTTTTAAGATTTATTTATTTATTATTTATAGTATTCTGCCTGCATGTGTGCCTTCTGGCCAGAAGAGGGCACCAGATCTCATTATAGATGGATGTGAGCCACCATGTGGTTGCTGGGAACTGAACTCAGGACCTTTGGAAAAACAGTTGGTGTGCTTAACCTCTGAGCCATCTCTCCAGCCCCATGAAAGATATTTTATGAATGATGTTACCTCCCAATACGAGAACCCAAACCCCTGATCACAGGAAGCTATTTTCCTAAAATAATAATGATGATGATAGAACTTGTAGGGCTGGGATGTAGCTACGTTGATAGACTGCTTGCCTCACACACAGGAAGCCTCGTCCTCCAGCCACTCTAGTATACAACCTGGGCAAGGCAGGACATCTGTGAGCTTAACACTTGGGAGTTGTGGCAGGAGGATCAGAATTTCAAGGCAAGTTGAAGGCTTGCATAAGAGAAGCCTATCTCAGCCTGGTGTGGTGGCATACGCCTTTAATCCCTGCACTCCCGGAGGCAGAGGCAGGAGGATTGCTGTGAGTTCGAGGCCAGCGTGGTCTACAAAGCAAGTCAGGACAGCCAAGGCTAAACACAAAAATCCTGTCTCAAAAAACAAAAAACAAAAGCAAAAAACAAAACAAAGCAAAAAGACAGACAGACAGACATAGCTATTATTTATTATTTCCAGTGCTCTCAATGCTATGTTTAGGAATTTACATGGAGTATCACATGTAAATTTTTTTCTCAATTTATCACTATCTCAATTTAACATTAAAATTTTATATGCAGAGATGTTAGTTAATTCACAGGCTGGAAGGAGGGACTGGCCAGAGGACTCACTGAGTCACCTGCCATCAACCTGATGACCTATGTGGTCTGTGGCTCCACATGATGGAAGGAGAAACTAGCAAAGCAATGGCCAGGTGCAGTGCGCACACCTGGAACCCCAGCTCTCGGGAGTCTGAGGAAAGTTGACAGCAACTTCAAAACTATACAAGTAAGACCCTGTCTTTAAGGGGGTAGGGGAAGACTCTTGAATTCAGGCCCCGGCACCCACATCAGGGTCCTCGGTCCTAAGGGGCCTGAAGCTCTTTTGGACGCCAGAGGCACTTGTACTCATTGCACACACCACACAATGCACATATAATTAAGAAACATAATAAAGCCCGGCATGTTGGCAGAGGCAGGCAGATCTCTGTGAGTTCAAAGCCAGCCTGGTCTACAAAGCGAGTTCAGGACAGCCAGGGCTACACAGAGAAACCCTGTCTTGAAAAACCATAAAAAGGAGGAAGAGAAGGAGGAGAAAGGCTAGGAGGAGGAGGAAGAGGAGAAGAAATATAATAAAATCATTTTTAAAAAATAGTAAGATTTCCCCTCTCACACCTCTTTGGTGTTCTTGTTTGGTTTTGGTTGGTTGAGTTTCCCCCACCCCCCGGCCCCCCAAGCCAGAGTTTCTCTGTGTAGTCCTGGCTGTCCTGGAATTCACTCTATAGGCAGGCTGGCCTCAAACTCACAGGCCTCCACCTCCCGAGAGCTAGAACTAAAGAAAGACACGTTCCACTACCAATGGCCCCCTTTGGCTTTTTTTGAGGCAGGATTATATAGCTCAAGCCCACCTGAAATTTGCAATTCTCCTGTGTAATCCTCCCAAACCTGGTATTACAGACATAAGGTATATCACACCTAGCTAAGGTTCCATATATATAGAAAACCACCACCACACCTGGCTTTCTTTTTATTTTAAACACAAAAACAGAAAAGGTAGCAAAAATCAGCCATAGTCTGTAATTCAGCCACTACTACCATTACCAATAACAACACACTAAGGTCTATCCTTATATAAAACTAACATCCATATTGGATGATTTCATACCAGTAATATTAATGTAATTATAGGATATACATTTAGACAATTTTCATCAAGTACTAAAACTGTAACAACTTTCCATTTTAACTTTTTACTTGGTAGTCTAAGCTAGCCTGGAACTCATGATCTACTAGTTAGCATCTCAAGTGTTGGGGTTACAGGCATATTCCATTATATTGATCTCTTTTTTCTGCTTGGAGTTTTGCTATTTTGTTTGTTTGAGACAGGGTCTTATTCTGTACCCCCAGAGTGGCCTGGAATTCACTATGTAACCCAGCCTGCCCTCAAACTAAACGTGTCCTCCTGAAGGTCCTGCTGCTTGTAATTTGAAAAGACACCTTATGCATTCAAGGCTGGCTACGACCCAGCTATACAGATAAGACTGATCTTGAACTAGCAATCTTCCCGTCTCAGCCTCCTCAGTGCCAAGATTACAAATATAAAATATCACAGCAGGTTTTAAATTACCTTTAACTAAAGAAACATTCTATTACATACATGGACCATAATTTAGCAACCATTGTTGTGAATTCAGGTGGCTATCAATTTTACAGTAAAATATTCTGTGATGACCACCTTTGAGCCTGTATCTTTATTAGCAATTCTCAATGACTCCTTAGGATAAATGTATTCAGGAATCATTGAGACAAAATGTTTTTCCTTACTTCACCCACTTAAGAAAAGAAAAAAATGCATGTAGTTTCACTACTGGATTAGTGTTTGTCAACTGTTCCATGCCCACTTCTCGGGCCTTAGGGTGGGATCTTCAAGTCTAGAATATAAATGGGCAGTGCTGCTCTCACTTTTTCTGTTCTTTTATAGTCAATCTTTCTTTTACATTTTGATATTTACTTGTGTGTATGCAAGTGGAACATGCCTGGCATGCATGGAGGGCAGAGGACAACCAGTAGGAGTCGCTGTCTTCTTCCACTCCATAGGCACTGAGGACAAACTCAGGTTGTCAGGCTGGTGAAAGTCGCCTTACCCTCTTAGTCATCTACTTTTCTGCAGTGTCCCTTAAAAAGGCGCCATGTGGTAATGGCGCAAGCCTTTAATCCCAGCACTTGGAGGCAAAGGTAGGCAGATCTCTGTGAGTTCCAGGCCAGCATGGTCTTCAGAATGATTTCAGGATAGCCAGGTCTACACACAGAGAAACCCTGTCTGAAAAAACAAAACAACAACAAAAAAAGAAAAGGCCTCAAAATATACAAAATAATAACACTCTAAATTATAACATAATAGGGCTGGTAAGATAGCTCAGACATTAAAGGCTAGGCCCACACCCCAAAATATGTTTTAGCATAAAACTAAAAGAAGATAAAACAGGAGCAGGATGTTGGACAGTTTAGTATATTTTATTTGACATTTGGTCCATTTAAATTTTTTTTTTTTTTTTTTTTTTTTTAATGGTCAAGGTACCTCAACTGTACAGCATATAGTTAGTGCATAGAAGGCCTCCAGTTCAAACTAGGTGCCACCACCCTTGCCCCAAATCAGTTTATTTTTTTAAAATACAGTATTTTAAGGAAACTTTCATATGCAGTATTTCATACAAACTGCACATTCTTATAATGATATAAGGAGCATTCCACCTCAGCAGAGAAGTGTAGAGATGCCTTTCCAGAGGTGGGCAACAGAGGAAAACGTCCAAACAACGCAGATTGGAGTGAAACAGTTTCTTTTTCAGACAGATAAAGATAAGAAGCCCACAGAAAAGGACAGTCACAAACCAGCAGGCTGTTTGCTTGGTGACTTTGTACAGGCAGAGGCTCTAGGCTGACCTCAGAGCGAGCCCCTGCCGACCAGCCGCACCAGCTCCCTTTCAACACCACAGTGGGTGCTGCCACTGGCCTCAAACTGCAGATCTTGTCCAATTTAGCTCCAAATCTATAAACTTAGCTTAGAGCCCTCCTGCATATAAATATTAGATTGGGCCATGGGAGCAAAGAGTCTGTATAATAAAGTCCATTCTCTATAGATTTACCTCAGAAGCTGTGAATTTTTCCATTTACTAGGTAGGACTGGAGTTTACTATGTAGATCAGACTGGCCCCAAACTCATACAAATCTGCCTGCTTCAGTGCTGGGATTTAAATGTGTGCCAACATGCTAGGCAGAAGCTGTGGATCTTAAAAGGCTCTGATACAGTAACATAACAAGACCACCAGCCTTTACTGGGGAGATGAGAAGGGGATGGGAGAGAGGGGAACCAAGTACAGCAGCCAGGAAGGCAAAGATTAAAAAAAAACGGCGGGGGTAACCTGGAAAAGGCAGGGAGGAGCCTCTGGGGGAGGGCAGCCCAGCCCCTGGACTCCACAGTTCAGGGTAGAGGGCAGGGTTTGCCAGTCATACCCTGAGGGAGGCTGGGAGAACTTGGTGGCCAGGGCCACTTTGGTATGTTAATAGGTACCTCAGTTCCGGTTTAAAACTTACCTCACACCCTTAGGAGGCTGTGGTAGGAGGACCTGGAATCTGAAGCTAGGCTGGGCCCATGTGGTGAGGTTCTCTACAAAAACCAAAACAACAAACCCAAACCAACCAACAGATGAACGATGGTCAAGAAAAAAAGAGTTACTAATCTTTTCAGAGTGCGAGCTCACAAATTGGCCTTTGAGATCAAATTAGAAAAGATACTTCCATAAGAGAAATTGGTCTGAAATTCTCTTTCTTTGTTGAGTCTTTGTGAGGTTTAGGTATCCACGAAAGCCTTCACTTACCAGGAAACTGGGACAGAGGGGAAGGCATCCTATTGGGACTCTAAATGAGAGACGCATGGGAGAATAGCAAAATAAAAGGATACAGATGGTCCTAGAAATCTACAAGTAGAACAATATGATAGGCAGATTTGGGCCCAGGGGTCTCGCTCAAACTAAGGCACCAGCCAAGGACAATACAGGAGGTAAACTTTAAACCCCTTCCCAGATCTAGCCAATGGTCAGAATATTCTCCACAGTTGAGTGGAGAGTGTGATACGACTTTCTCACGTACTCTGGTGCCTCACATTTGACCATGTCCCCTGGAGGGGGAGACCTGGTGGCACTCAGAGGAAGGACAGCAAGTAGCCAAGAAGAGACTTGATACCCTATGAGAATATACAGGGGGACGTAATCCCCCTCAGGAACAGTCATAGGGGAGGGGAATAATGGGAAAATGGGGGGGGGAGGAATGGGAGGATACAAGGGATGGGATAAACATTGAGATGTAACAAGAATAAATTAATAATAATAATAAAAAAAAAGATACTTCCTTTGCCTCTAGAGTGCTGGGATGAAAGGTAAGTGGCTCAAACCCTGCTATGATACTTAAGAGGAACAGCTGTGTCGATGTATATCTGAAATGCTGATACTACACTTACATTCATTTCAGAAACTCATTATTTTATATGGCTTGAAAATCTGTTCCGCAAAATGTCCATGTAAGGTATGAGATGTAGTTCACATAGTATGCACGCTCAGACCAAAAGGGAGGAAGACTGGGGAGATGACTCAGCAGATAAAGGTGTCGGCCATGCAAGCCCGATAACCTAAGTTCAGCTGCCAGAAATAACAGAAAGCCACATGTAGCAGCTCACATCTGTAACCCTAGTACTCTAGGGGAAGTGGAAGGCAGGGACAGGAATACTCCCTAGAGGCGTGGGGCAGCTAGAAGTAAGAGACACCTGGCCTCAAAGCAGAAGAAGGGAACCGACCTCCTCAAAAGCTGTTGCGACTTCCATGGCATGCACACACAAGTGCAGACACACATGCAGCCCTGGTTAGCATCCATCCACTGTTAGCTTGGGGTGCATTTTCCCAGATCAGACTGGGAGGGCCCCGGGGAATACCACTCCTAGGCAGGTGGTCCTTCTTCGGCTACGTACAAAAGCTAGCTGACTAACTGAGTTCCACCATGACTGTCCTCCATGACGGACTGTAATGAATCCTTTCCTCTCCAAGTTGCTTTTAGGTCAGAGTAATTTATCACAGCAACAGAAAAGCAAAATAGAATGAATGGTGGCTCTGTCTCAAAAAAAGAAGTAGGCAGCTACAGAGGAGGGCGCACCAATCTGGACCTTTTGCACACAGGCGTGTATGTGGGTCTGCACACATGTACACACAGAGAGACAGATAAAAATAAACACATAAATACAGCAGAGAAGCCTGGCAAGATGGTTCATCAGAAAAAGGCACCTAGGGCCACATGCCCTAGGAGAAAAAAGGAGAGGACGGACTCTACCACTTGTCCTGACCTCCACCCACATGCCACGGCATAGGTGGGCTCATACACACACAACACAAAGCACAATTTAAAAACAAAAAGATTTGTTTATGAAAAAATTTCAGTGGTTAAGAACACTGGATGCTCTTGCAGAGGACCAGAGCTCCATTCCCAGAGCCACACAACAGCTCACGGCCATCAGTGATTCCAGCTACAGTTACCCTCATCTGACCTCAAGAGCCAGGTATGCATAAGGTCCACAGATATATACTCACATACATGACAAAAATGATCTTAAGAAAAAAGATTAGGCTTTAGAGGGAGAAGGTGTAAGTATATTATAATCCTAATCCCAAAGATACTTTTATATGTGTGGTATTTTGCCTGCACATATGTGCCTGGTAGCAGTGGAGGACAAGTGAGCATCAGATCCCCTAGAACTGGAGTTAGAGATTGTAGTGAGCTGCCATGTGGTTTCTAGAACCTGAACTCAGGTCCTCTGCAACAGCAGCCAGTGCTCTTAACCACTGCACCACCTCTCCACCCCATTAAATGTAAAATGTAATTTTAAAAAATTTAAGTGGAAAGTGATTATGGAAGGCACTCAGTGTCTATCTCTGCCCCCACATAAATAAAAAATACTATTATGAGACTGTCTTTTTGTTTTATTGTGTGTGTGTGTGTGTGTGTAAGAGAGAGAGACAGACAGACAGACAGACAGACAGACAGACATTTAGGAGTTGGTTCTCTAGAGAGAGGGCGGGGGGGGGGGGGTAAGGAGGAGAGGGGGATAGACATTTAGAAGTTGGTTCTCTCCTTCCACGATGTGGGTTCCAGAAATTGCACTCAAGCCATCAGATTTGGCAGCAAGCACCTTTACCTGCTGAGCTATCTTGTCAGTCCTCTAGGGCTATTTTAAAACATTATTATTATTATTATTATTACTATTATTATTATTATTATTATTATTAATGACGACGACAATGATGATGTGATGATGGGTTGAAAGGCTCTCTATGTAGCCTTGGCTGTCCTGGACTTGCTTTGCAGACCAGGCTGGCCTCCAACTCACAGAGATCCATCTTCCTCTGCCTCTGGCTATGTGGAGTGCAGGGGTGTACACCACCACACCAGCTTTTTAAAACTTTTATATACATTACCTTTTCTTTTCTTTTCTTTTCTTTTCCTGCCTCAGGGTGATGTCCTTGAACTGCTTAAGCCTCTGATGGGTTACAGGTGTTGGTTTTAATTTTTTCCATTTATTTATGTGTATGTAAGTGAGTGAGTGACTGTGTGCTCGTGTGTGCAGGTAGGCAGGTCAGAAGGTAGCCTGCTGGAGTGAGCTCTCTGCTTTCTTATGGATCCTGGGGATTGAACTTAGGCTATCCATCAGACTTGGCTGCAAGTCCCTTACCTATTGAGCCACCTCAGAGCCCTGCGTTTTTTGTATTAATTCTTAATCCTTAAACAAAATCCTTACCCTTACCCCTTAAAACACCTAGGAAGTGGGTACTATTAACTTCATTTACACATGAAGAAATTGAGAAGTTTAGTAATTTAGCCAAGACAATAATCAGTAGCTGGTAGAGTAGGTCTTCAATCAGAACACTGTTCCTTGGTTTTTTTTGTTTGTTTGCTTCCCGCCACCCTGCCCCCCCCCCCCCCCCCCTCCTAGCAGGGCTTTTCTCTGTAGCCCTGGCTGTCCTGGAACTGGGATCTGTAGAGTAGGCTGGGCTCAAACTCAGAGATCCACCTGCTGTTCCACCATGCCAAGAAGAATGCCTTTCTTGAAGTGAAACTAGTAACAGACAATTAACCAGAGAGGAGCTAGGGAAGGAGATGAGAAAGAATTAAATTATATTACCTTTAGGTCCAAAAACACTGGAGCCTGACATGGTGACAGACCCCTGTAATCCCAGGACTTGAGAGGTGGGGTTGGGGGATCAGGGCCTCAAGGTCATTCCTGGCTATGTGGCAAGTTTGAGGCCACCCCCAGCTATGTGAAACCCTCTCTCAAGTAATTAAGTAAATAAAATCATACAAAGCAGTCAATGTTGCCAGAATGTCCTTCCAACATATCATATTTTCAATTACTCTTAAATTATGCTAAAACAGCCATCACAGAAGCTGCCCTTGATCTTTGCTTTCCCCTCTAAAAGGAGAGGGGCAAGAAAGTGAAGGGTAAAAAGAAACTGCAATCTTCCTTTTCTAACACCTTTAGGAGCTTTTTTCCTTGACCTTTTCTAAACCCCAATAATTAGAAAACAAATACTTAATTAAGAAAAAAAGACATTTCAGTGGAATAAAATGATCTTTGGTGATTTTTTGCATGGAAATGACTGGAACATTTAAGGAAGGTTTTTGAGATTTCCTACCTACCCCTAAATCAAAAGAAAACCACGTTTTTAAAAACTGTCATCTTTTAATTTCACAGCAGTTCTTTCCCCCTCAAAGGCTATTCCTGTTCTAGTTGCAGACTGGGAACTGCTCCCAGTGACGTCAGAGCAGTCTCCCAGCAACGGTTAAGGAGGGCTGTCCACCACAGGGGTTTCCTGAAAAGCTAATGAGAAATTACCCACATATTTGCTGCAATATCAAGATGCAAGGACACAGTGGAGCTGTGCTGACTGACTGTACAGCTCCTATCTCTGCCTACAATAAACAGGCGATTCCTCCAGGATGAGCTGAGCTTACTCTAGAGTCACCTTTTTCTGCCCCCACCCTACTTCCATCTAAATAAAGTTGAATTGTTAGCTTGAAACATTTATGGATATAATAAATTACTGAGATACCACAGAAAACAGAACTGCATAATCTAAGTGAAACAGCTGAAACTAGTTTTTTTTTTTTTCACTTCTTACGAATAATTCAGAATAAGTGGCAGTACGGCACAGAGAAACAAATCAAGACAGAAAATAAACAGGCATGTTCTTAAAGGTACAACTCAGACATATGCTATCCAAACACATCTTTTACGGAACGGTGACTCTAGTCTAGTGAGTTCTTCAGCTTGACCTCTGCAGGTAGCCCTTCAAAGACCATCAGTATTAAAATGGAGCTGCATAAAAGGAACTGGATGCTCAAACACTGAGCCCAAAACCAATGATCTTGGGCGTTGTTAAGCTCACACCTAGGCTTATACCTGGCAAGTCTTTCCTAAGCTTTGCTTTAACTACATAGATTAAAAATTAAATTTTACTCTCAACTACAGTGGCAAGGACTTTTATATAACTATCTATTTTGAGGTCTGGAAAACAGCACACAAAGTGATCAGGACCAGTATAAATAACACAGAAAAATAGAAAATTCCAAAACTCAATTTTAAACTAACAGCTTCTGGGTTCTAAAATCCTCATGAGCTCTTTTTCTTTCTACATTTAGAAACAGCAATTAGGTAAAATTCATTAGCATCAGCACTCACACGGTTAATTCAAGCACCTTGCTTCAGCAATCCCGACTTTGTCTAAGCCTGTTGCAAAAAGAAACAAACATCGGTTCCCCTATCACTAAAACAACCCACGTTAGCTTCAGTCCTGTTCAGTGGTACCCAGTTATCAAGTCATAAGGGAGAACGCACCGCTTCACATCGATTTTTCTTCTTCCTTCTCTCCGGCCCCTCCCTCTCGGAAGAAAAAGACTGCAAACAAAATAATACGTCACTGGAGGTAAAGGGAATCCCATCTCTGCACTCTTTAGAAACCAAAGCCAGCACACAAAAACAAGCCAATTATAAGAAACAAACAAGCCACCCAAAATTAGGAGTGGCAAACCCAGAGAAACCCGTAATGACCTCAATACATCAAATACCATTTGTAGGAAAATGATTTAGCAAATTACTCCCAGATATTTATAATCACAAAAGCTCCCTGGGCACAACAAAGGCGACATATTTCTTCTTAACGTATCTTAAGAATAGGGAACAACACCACCAACAAAAAGGTAGGGACAGTTACATAAAGACACAGGACACAGAGGCATATTCACCAGCCGGGCATGGAGAGCTGGGTGATGACACAGGAAAGGATATTTATAGGGGATTCCCTGCTTCCTGCAATGTGCGTCAACAGCATCACCAAAGAGAACAGAAATCACCGTGATTCTCATAAGCAAAATCTGAATGAAGCATTGCCTGAAATAATCATGGAAGAAGTAGAATTCATATACAGAAGTTCTAGCAAACCTAATACTTAGAATCTTTTAAAAGATAAAAACCGCCCTGAAAATGTCCACAAAGCCCGCAAAAAAATTAACATTTGAAAATTTAATTTCCATTGTGTGTACTTTACAGTTAAATCAACAGCGATATTTTTAAATGCCAGTTTTTGTCACCTCTTCCCTCTCAACCTGTGAAGTCCAAGGACTTTTATTTAAAGAAAGAAAATTATTCAAAACTCACCCCAGATGGATCTGCACTTACACCAACAGGGAGCACATTATTAATGGAGACCTCATTGTAAGGATCTGTTCTGCCGGAATTTAGCCGGAAGAAATTCCTTCTGGGAAACCTGTGCCTCTTCCCCCGCCCACAGTCCCCAGCCGCCCCACTTCACCCTTGAATGAAATGCTACTGATCCTTGTTGCAGCTTCTCCAGCTAATTGCTCTGAAGCAGACCATGGGCCAGCTGTTTTAAGGGATGTCACCCAGAGCTCTGCCAACAGACAGACAGACAACCCGAGACACACACACACACCACAGACACAGAGGGGGGGGGAGGGGGAGGGAGGGAGGGGGAGAGAGAGAGAGAGAGAGAGAGAGAGAGAGAGAGAGAGAGAGAACGCGGCCCCCCACCTCCTCTTCTTGCTTTCATTCAAGTACTTCAGAGGAATGCCTGCCTCCACACTGCTCTGAGGACAGCTTTTAAAGATACAGCAGCAGCTCCTTTTTGCTGCATATGTTCAGCTGCCAAAATAATGATTTGGGGATATGTAAAAGTTCACTTTTAAATTTATCTTGACTTTTTCTCACCTTCAAAATAATTTAGATCGAGCCAGGCATGGTGGCGCACGCCTTTAATCCCAGCACTCGGGAGGCAGAGGCAGGTGGATCACTGTGAGTTCGAGGCAAGCCTGGTCTACAAAGTGAGTCCAGGATGGCCAAGGCTACACAGAGAAACCCTGTCTCGAAAAACAAAAACAAAAACAAAACAAAACAAAACAAAACCAAAACAAAATAATTGAGATCAAAGAAATGCTTTTTACCTAAAAGTACCAGGCTCAAGTTGTTTTAAAATGTAAAACTAAGACCAAACACAATTACAGAGAATTTTCTTTCCAGCAAGCTATATTTAGTAAAATCATTTTTCATTTTGGGGCAGAAGACATGCAGCATACTGCCCCCCAAAAGACCAAGCTATAAAACGAGGAACTAAGGAAAGGACCGGACACTGGGGGAAGGGAGGAAGGGACAGGGAGAGGGGGAGGGGAGGAACAAATATTAGGGGATAAGGATGAATATATTAAAATAAAGAAGACCACAGAAAAGAG
This sequence comes from Acomys russatus, assembly GCF_903995435.1. Lineage (NCBI taxonomy): Eukaryota > Metazoa > Chordata > Mammalia > Rodentia > Muridae > Acomys > Acomys russatus. The sequence continues at coordinate 35,790,701 of NC_067164.1, read as the reverse complement.
TAGTAATTTAATGATGGAAAAGATAAAGTATGCTTGGTGAGCCAGCAATGGCAGCTCACACCTGTAATCTTAACAAGAGGGAGGCAGAAGGTGAGCTCGGAGTTCAAGGGCAGCCTGCACTACAGAAAAAGACTGTTTTGTTGCTGCTTTTCTTGTTGAGACATGGTCTCTCTATGCAGCCTTGGCTGGCCTGGAACTCAGTTATCTCCTGCTTCTATTCCCTAAATGTTGGGATCAAAGGTGTGAGCCACCACACTCAGCAAAGATCCTACCTTGGGAGAAAAAAAGCCAGAAATCCCTGAGCCTCAACATCATTTCCAGAATCCGCCTTGAGCTAATTTAAATCCAGATCAGGGCTCACACTCATAACCCAAGTATTCTTGGAGACTGAAGCAGTTCAAGGTCAGCCTGGTCTACAGAGATTGTTTTCAATAAACAAAGTAAGTGTGGCTCAGGAGTAACTAATTTAAATGTGCCTTTCAGATTTTCTCTTCTCTCTTCCGGTCTCTTCCTTTAGTTCATAAGGACTGAATCCAGAACCTTGTGCGTGCTAAGAATGTACCCCACCACTGTGCTGTACCTCCAGTCCTAAAGAAAAGTGCTAACAATATCTAGTGCTACAGGAGGCAGTGGATCTTAGAGGAGGGGCAAATCTGTAATGCACAAAGGTACTACGGCTGGAGCCAAGGCAACCTAAGGCAAGCAAGAGAAGCTGTTAAAAAGACTAATCCAACAGCTCCACAAGAAGACGGACAGAGCTCACAGAGACTGAAGCACCAACTAAGGACGATGCATGGACTGGACCTAGGACCCCTACACACCTGTAATCTTAACAAGAGGGGCTGCCTCTGACATGGACTCTGTTGTCTGCTTTTTCATCACTTCCCTCTGGAGAGGCTGCTTTGCCTGGCCTAGGTGGAAGAGAATTCGATCAGTGTTGGGGTGAGGTGGGGGAGTAGGGGAGGTGAGATGGGAGAAGAGAGGAGGGAAGGTCTATGATCTCATCCACACACCTCTAATCCCAGCACCTGAGGCACAGGCAGGCCTGTGCTGAGATGAAAGGCTACTAGTAGGCTGTTTGTTTTGTTGTTTGGCTTTCTGAGACCAGACTTCTCTGTGTAGCCCTGGCTGTCCTAGAACTCACTCTGTAGACTGGCCTCAAACTCAGAGATCCACCTGCCTCTGCCTCCCGAGCACTCAGATTAAAGGCATCTTGCTAGTTTTTAAAAGTGCATTAATTTATTGTGTGTAGAGAGGAATTTTAATTCAGAATATGGCTGCTCTGGCAAGAGATCACATCCAAAGATCTTCTAGGTCTGTGTGATCTGACTGGAATACAAGCATGCCTTTAATTCAGAGACAGAAGTAAACAGATCTGAGTTCAAGGCCAGCCTGGTTTAGTGCAAGTTTCCAGTAAAGTTTGGGCCCAGGTGTGGTGGTACATGGCTTTAATCCCAAACGAAGGTAAAATTAGTTTATAGAAGGAGGCATTCATGTTTGAAAGTGATATCTAATTGAGTGGCAGAAAAAGTGACGAATTAGAGAAGATTTGACAGAATAGGATACGCCCAACTGTCACAAGAAGAGGGAGGAAAGGGAAGCTACTTAAGAGGCAGGTTTGCAGAGAGAGCAGGCAGTTTTACCAGGGCAGTAATAAAGAGATGGGTTACAGAGAGAGAACTCAGGTGAAGATGGAATGAGCCAGAAAATGAGAAGAAGCCAGAAGATTAGAGCAGATTGCTGAGTTAGTTTGAGGCCAAGCAGAGCAATTCTGGGCTGAGAGAGAAGCCAGATTAAATAAGTCAGCTAGGAGAGGAGTTTGAGCTAGAACAGCTGAGTTGAACCAGCCAGCCCAGAGCTCAGAAAGAACAAGTAAGCATGAACTATTAAGCAGTAAGTCTCAGAGGCTAAAAACATTCTAGGCCCAGGTTAGATTTACGGAGGCCAGGAGCTTCCAGAACTAGGCCTAGGTTAACAGAAAGAGGCAGTAAGCCTCCCAGACAACAGCTGAACCAGGAGAGTAAGTTACTTTTATGTATATGTGCATGCACATGCCATAGCACTCAGGCGGAAGTCCAAAGACAACTTTTGGAAGTCGGGTCTTTCCTACCATCCTGTAGTTCAGGCTCATGGCCAGGCTGAGTTGCTCACCCAGTACCCCGTTGCAGTTGTTAAGCAGAAGACTGACATGTTCTAGACCTATAGTTCTTTGTGGCCTCCAATTTTCGGTTTGAGAAGTTTATACTATATAGAGAATCAAAAATATACTAAAACAATCACATAGATCCATAAAAAGTGTATTTGTATGTAAATATATAATTTAAAATTTATTTAAAATGTTTCATGGTAACTTATCATACTTCTGTATGCATCCCTAGCAGATAGAATAAGGTCATTCTGAACTAAAAAAAAAAAAAAAGCACCTTGCCAGGTGGTGGTGGTGCATGCCTTTAATCCCAACACTCGGGAGTCAAAGTGGGGTCAGGCAGATCTCCGTGAATTCGAGGCCAGCCTGGATATACATAGTGAGTTCCAGGACAGCCAAGGCTACACAAGGAAACCCTATCTCTAAAAAACCAAGAGAGAGAAGCTACCTAGCTAAGTTCTCAATGAATTCTGGGTGGGCCACATGAAAAGAAGACCCAAAAAGTACTAGAGCTTTAAAAACTGACATGATTTTGGAATCAATATTAAAGGAGGCTGACATCTAGAATGGTTTCACCTGGATCAACTGTTTATGAAAAGTCAGCACCGGGGGCTGCAGATATGGTTAAGAGCAGCAGCTGCTCTTCTAGAGGACCCAGGTTCATTCCCCAGCACCGACATCGCAGCTCACAACTGTCTGTAATCACAGTTGCAGAGAATCTGAAACCCTCACACAGACATGCAGGCAAACCACCAATGCACATTATACGAAATTTTTTAAAAAGCAAACACTAGCTTGATGGATTTAAAAAAAAAATCTATACCCTCATAATTACCCAAAATTCAAGGAAACAATCTAAAAATTATTTGGCTATGTGAAGAATCAAGATAATTTCCATGAACAATCAAAACATAAAGATAGACAGATATTAGAATTAATTATCTGGGGGCTGGAGAGATGGCTCAGAGAGGTTAAGGGCACTGTCTGTTCTTCCAGAGGTCCTGAGTTCAATTCCCAGCAACCATATGGTGGCTCACAACCATCTGTAATGAGATTAGGGTGGGATGGGGGGCGTTCTGGTGTGCAGGCACACATGGGGGCAGAATACTGTATAAATAATCAATAAATCTTTAAAATAAAAGGATTAATTATCTGGCAATGACCTTTTGGCAGATATTACACAAATTTTTCAACAAAGTACAACAAACACTCTTAAACTATTGCAAAGACAGGCAGCTTCTGCAAAGAAATAGGATATATACAGAAAAATAGAAACTTTAGAATTACAAACTATAACAACCAAAATACAGGTAATCACTTGATATGTATACAACAGACAGTAAAACAACTTCATAAATTTGAAGATCAATCAAAGATTAATGCATAATACAAACAAAAGACACACACACACACACACAAAGCATCTGACAGGGCTGGAGAGATGGCTTGGAGATTAAGAGCACTGGCTGTTCTTCCACTTCCAAAGGTCCTGAGTTCAATTCCCAGCAAGCACATGGTGGCTCACAACCATCTACAATGAGATCTGGCACCCTCTTCTGGAGTGAAGTTGTATATGCAGGCGGAGCACTCTATATATAATAAATAAATAAAGCTTTTTTAAAAAAGCATTTGACAAAATTGAAAAACAATCTATAATAAAAATGCTCGCTGGGTGTGGTGGCGCACGCCTTTAATCCCAGCACTGGGGAGGCAGAGGCAGGCGGATCCCTGTGAGTTCGAGGCCAGCCTGGTCTACAAAGCGAGTCCAGGACACCCAAGGCTAACACTTAGAGACCCTGTCTTGAAACCTCGCCCCCAAAAAATGCTCATGAAGGAAATTGTCTTTAAAAGCAAACAAACAATATCAAATGAACAAAAAACAAGGTCTCACTGTGCAGGTCCTGCTGGTCTGGAACTTTCTTTGAGACAGGGACTTTCTATGTAGCCTTGGCTGTCCTAGAACTGATCTATAGACCACGCTGGCCTCAAACTCAGAGATCCAGCAGCCTCTGCTTCTGAGTCTGGGATTAAAGGCATGCGCCATCACTGCTCAGGCTAGTCTGTAACTTTCTATGTAACCAGGCCAGCCATGGACATACAACAATCCTACTATTTCTGCCTCCCAAATCTTGGGATTACAAGTGAGTGACTGGCTCAAACTGTCCTGGTTTAATACAGTTAAAAAAAACCTACAGAATGAATGCTTCTCCACTAGGACCAGAAAAGGCTAAGGCTGTGCACTGTTACTCCTATTCAAGACCACAGTGGAGTCCTAACAATGTAATAAGCCAGAAGAAGAAACAAGGCACGCAGAGCCAAGGTGGAACGCAATTGTTCCTATCCACAGATAACAACTATATACATGGAAAGAACTAAAGTATCAAAAAAAGAAGCTAAATAAAACCAAAAAACTTTCTCAAACCAGAAAATGTGTTTAGCTAGATCACCATAGGATGTTAACATTGACAAATGAGCCAAATACCCATAAATTTAGCATAAACAATTAAAATGTAAAATAAAATTCCATTTATGACTACACTCCTCAAATTAAATGTTTAGGTACTGAACAGCAGAAACGAAAGATCGCTGTGAGTTCAAGGTCAGCCTGGTCCACAAAGCTAGTCCAGGACAGCCAGGACTACACAGAGAAATGAAGAAGGAGGAGGAGGAGGAAGAGGAGGAGGAAGAGGAAGAGGAGGAGGAGGAGGAGGAGGAGGAGGAGGAGGAGGAGGAGGAAGAAGAAGAAGAAGAAGAAGAAGAAGAAGAAGAAGAAGAAGAAGAAGAAGAAGAAGAAGAAGAAGAAAAGAAAAAAGAAGAAGAAGAAGAAGAAGAAAAGAATTTTATTGTTGTTTATTTTCACAGTTTTTGTTTTGTTTTTCCAGACAGGGTTTCTCTGTGTAGCCTTGGTTGTTCTGTAACTCACTCTGTAGAACAGACTGGCCTCAAGCTCACAGAAATCCACCTGCCTCTGCCTCTCAAGTGTCCTGAGTGCTGGGAAAACAAGATGCACCACCTGGCCTGGCCATACTTGTCATAACGTACAGAATTAGAGCCGAGGGCATAGTTTAGTGGCAGAGTACTTGTCTAGTATGTTTGAAAGCCAGGTTTTATCCCCAGCACTGGAAAAAAAAAATTTTTTTGAAAGGAATTCACCTACATGGATAAGCATCAATAAACAAAACTTTAGAAAGAAATTAAGTGTGGGTGAGACTAATGTGGGAACCAGACTCAGTTGCAGCTGAAGGCATCACTCAGCTGGCAGAGTACTTGCCTAGGAAGCGCAGGGCCATAGGTTTGGTCCCAGCATTACCTACACCAGTTATGGTGGTGCCTACCTGATGTAATCTCAGCACTAGGAAGGTGAAGGCTGGAAGATCACAAATCAAGATTATCTTTGGCTATATAGAGTTTGAGGCCAGCCTTCATTACATAAACACAGATTTAAAAATAAAATAATTTGGGAAGCAGAAGACAGAAGATCTCTGTGAGCTCAAGGCTAGCCTGGTCTACAGAGAGTTCTAGGATAGGCAGGGCCAAATAGTGACTCAAAATAAAATTTTTTAAAAATTATTAAAAATATATAGTTTACAGACAATTATTAAAGAACACATAGTATACTGCTTTATAATATCCTATTTTACTCTGTAAGTGGGAAAGTTTGCAGTAGTGGAGAGTAGGCCTTGATGTCAGGAGAATTCAAAGTTTCAGGACAGACTGGGGCATAGCAAGGGAAGAGGTAGTAAAAGAACTGGTAAACATCAAGAAATATTCAGTAAAAACAGAATGCTTGTTTTGCAAGCCACATGAGAAAGCATTTCTTTTTCTTTTCCTTTTTTTTTGTTTTTTGCTTTTGTTTTTCTAGACAGGATTTCTCTGTGTAGCCCTGACTATCCTGGACTCACTTTGTAGACTAGGCTAGCCTCCCAGGTGCTGGGATTAAAGGCATGCACCACCACACCTGGCCTACAATTTTTTTTTTTTTAATATAAAAACAGCTTTCTATTAAAAGTTAACACCTGGGCAGTGGTGGCCCATGTCTTTAATCCCAGCACTTGGGAGGCAGAGGCAGGCAGATTGCTGTGAGTTCGAGGCCAGCCTGGTCCACAAAGCTAATCCAGGAAAGCCAAGGCTACACAGAGAAACTCTGTCTCGAAAAACAAACAGAAAAAAAAAAAAAAAGACAAAAAAACAAAAACAAATTGTAAAGGCTTGGTTGACGCCTGCTTGCCTACTGTGAAGGAAGTCCTGGAGTCCATCCCCAGCAGCACATAAAGCAGGTGTTACCCTCAGCTGCACAGTGAGCTGCACACTACCCTGGCTACCCAAGAATAAAGTTGTCAATATCTGGAGACATTAAACAGGCCTATTCACAGGAACGTTTTGGTCTTGAATAATTATGCTTGGTATCTCCATATGCACTAACTACTCACACACAGAGGGAAGTAGAAAGCTCCCAGCACTTGATAACTGGTCCTTAGTTTTCTACGTATAATCATATACTTAAGTGTCTTTTGACCCAATGGGAAGAAGTACAACATCAAAAAGAGACTTTTTTCTTTTTCTTTGGAATGAAATGTTCCTAATCATTTTCTTCTTAAGCCAAGGTCTTGCTATGTAGCCCAGGCTGCCTCAAACTCAAAACTGTCCTGCTTTAGTTTCTTGAATACTGGGATTACAGAGCTGTGCAGCATGTTTTCTGTATATTTACATGATAACTCCATTTCTTCATCACATTCGGCATGTGTAGCACATAGCTAGGTTTGGTGGTGTCTTTGAAGGCACTAGGTACAGTGTTCTTTAGAAGCACATTACCAAAGAACCATCTGTAAGAGTTCAGCGGCTTTCTGATAACAGGGGACTCCAGAGTGCCACAGTACCAGGTCTGCAATCAGCATCTTTCTTTGTTAAGTAAACAGTGTATTCTATTTGTTTATTATTTGTTTGAGACAGAGTTCCTCTCTGTAGCCCTGGCTGTCTTGGAACTCCCTCTTTGGACCAGTAAGGCCCCAAACCCACAGAGATTCACCTGCCTCTACCTCCTGAGTGCTGGAACTAAGGGTGTGTGCCACTGCTACTGCCTGGCTAAATAACAGTATTCTTGCCAGCAGTTTTTATAGCTTGTTTTTATAGTTGATTATCTAGTTACATAGTTAACTATAGTTTTTATAGTTGATTCTTGTACCTTTACCACTGGTCGGTCTGTGAGTAAAAAGGTGGTTACTCTAGCTGGGCGTAGACACACGCCTGTAGTCCCAGCACTCAGGGAGGCAGAGGCAGGAGGATCTCTGTGAGTTCGAGGCCAGCCTGTTCTAGAAAGTGAGTCCAGGACAGCCAGGGCTACACAGAGAAACTGTCTTGAAAAAACCAGAACAAAGTGGTTAGTCTGAACAAGCCATGATATAGAGATCTCCATCTTCTGCTGAAGCCCTGAGAACGAGGGACAGCACTGGCATGATAGCAACGTGGTGGCACTATAACTGGGGAAACAAAGTTGGATTCTTTTTTTTTCTTTGTCTAGTCTGTGTTAATGTGTGCGTACATGATGGGTATGTACATGATGTATGTGTGTGTGCAGATACATGAACATACTACAGTGGGCCTGTGGAGGTCATGGGACAACCTACAGATTTCTACCAGGTTTGGCCAGTCTAGCTGGCTGGTGATTTTCCAAGGATTCCCCTCCCCACTTTCACTTCCGCCAGGAGCGCCTTGGTTGGCCTCATGCTGGCGTGCCTGGCTGTATGTGAAGCCTGAGGGTTCAAACTCAGCTCCCCTCACACTTGCATGGCAGGCACTTCACCATCATTCCAGCCTCAGGGTCAGAGTGTGTTCACGTGTGTTGTCCCAGCTGTAGGTGCTTCAGTGATAAACTATAGTTTCCAGAGTTGTTGTTGTTATTGTTTTTCACGACAGGGTTCCTCAGTGTAGCCCTGGCTGAAGGAGGGAGAAACATGGGTTTTTTTTGTTTAGATCCCAAGTGCCCAAGTGTGGGACGAGGAGCAGACTTGGGAAAGAGCAGGTGATGTTTATCCCTTTAGAAGTCGAACCACTTTGTGGGGGAGCTTGGCTGTTCCCAGCTGAAAAACATCCTTGAACAAATTCTGAGAGGAGATATAAATGTGAGCCAAAAGCAGGAGGCGTGGTCTTTGGAGACTTGGGATTAAGTGGCTGTTCATCACTGGCTTTCAAGATGCTCCTCAAGAGAACTGCTCCAGTGAAGGCTTCGGGGCTCCAGGCTTCAGTGGAGGCTCCAGGTTCCGGTTGCTCCAGGTTCCAGCAGAAGGAATCCTGCAGACTGCACCAGGAGAGTCGTTCCTGGGAACTGATACCCAGAGGGTTTCGTTTTTTCTGCTCTTTAATCTTCTTTTCCTCAGGTTTATGCTAATCAGGTTATAAGGGAAGTATGCTTATTTGATAAGTTCATAATAAAATATAATTGTTAAGAAATTTGAGCCTACACCTGGCTGTCTCATACTCACTTTCTACACCAGGCTGGCCTCAAACTCAGAGGTCCCGCCTGTCTCTTCTTCCTAAGTGCTGGGACTAAAGGCATGTGCCACCACTGCCTGGCTAAATAATTTTATAAAAAGATTTTATCTATTTTATGTATAAGTGCTCTACTCTGTATGAACACCTGCAGGCCAGAAGAGGGCATCAGATCATATTACAGATGGTTGTGAGCCACCATGTGGTTGCTGGGAACTGAACTCAGACCCTCTAGAAGACCAGACAGTGCTCTTGTCCACTTACCCATCTCTCCAGCCCAACCAAAAGGATTTTAAAGTCTAAGGGCCATTCCTTTATCATTTTACAGAAGAATGGGCTGGAGAGATGGCTCAGCTGTTAAAGGCTAGGCTCACAACCAAAAATCATTTTACAAAAGAAGTGATTCTGAGTCATGTGATACTAAGTTCATGTTCAGTTTTCCCAATTGTCTATAAGCTGTCTTTTCTTATCATTGTGTGCATATGGATTCAAAGATGGTGTCTTACAGTTTCTATTGCTGTAAAGAGACACCATGACCATGTCAACTCTTATGAAAGAAAACATTTAATTGGGGCTGGCTTACAGTTTCAGAGGTTTAGCTCACTGTCATTGTGGTGGGGAGCAGGGTGGCATACAGGCAGACTTGGTGCAGGAGAAGGAGCTGAGAGTTCTACATCTTGATCCAGGAAGAGAGAAACACTGGGCCAGGCATGACCCCCACAGTGACACACTTCCTCCAACAAGGCCACACCTCCTAATAATGCCATTGCCTATGGGCTTATGGGGGCTATTTTTATTTAAATCACCACAGATGGCTTGTGAATTTAAACTTTATAGTTGAATAAATAAGACTGTGGGCACCAGAGAGAGCCTAAGCAACTGTCTGGTACATTGCAGTGCTCCTGCAGTACAGCCTGGGGGAGCTTTGACTGGAGTTCTACTGCCTGTTTCAGGACCTGAGGACTCAGCTGTCCGTATATGAAGGTCTGAGACATCCTCATTGTACGCAGTGGAGCTAAGATTCTCAGTAACAGTATGTTCTATCTTGAGGAACCTGTTTGTTTTAAAGCTTATATCAAAGTTTTTAAACATGAGAAAACCTGAAATTTCCCATTTGCTTATTTTCTTTGTCAACCCTTAGTTTGTATAGTTCAGTCTGAGAACAGCTAGTTTTAAATAAAATATCTGAAAAGAATCAGTCCTTGGTTACTGAAAACATTTTAGACCATGCCATGTGTAAATAAATATACTAAGAAAAATAAACAGTATCGACGGTACTCTGACAATTTCTCTTTTATACATTTTCTTTTGTTTTGTTTCAAGACAAGGTTTCTATGTAGCCTTAGCTGTCCTGGACTTTGTAGAGCTGGCTGGCCTCAAACTCACAGTAATCTGCCTGCCTCTGCCTCCCTGAGTACTGGGATTGGGCATGCACCACCACAAACAGCTTTTTCTTTTTTGTTTTATGTGTGTGTGTGATGTACTTGTGTATATTTGTGCTTATATCTGTGTAAGCTCAAAGTTGACATCATGCTTTCCACTTTACCTACTGCTGAGCCTGGAGCTCACTAATTGTAGCTAGCCTGGCCAGCTAGCTTATCCTGGAGATCGCAAATGCCTCTGCCGGGTTACAGGCCTGCTGCCTGCTTGCCTGGCTCTATGTGGGGGTCTTCAGGTGTCTTCAGGTTTGTGTGCAAGTACTTTACCCCGTCCATCTTCCCAACCCCTCTTTATATATTTACCCCACTATCTTTTTGTAAATACTTACAGCTAATAAACATGGAGTTTTGAATATTTGTTCTGGAGCAGTGGTTCTCAACTCTCCTAAGGTTGCAACTTTAATACACTTTCTCATGTTGTTTTGCTGCTGTTATGAATCACAGAGATCCTCCTGCCTGTGCTGGGATCACAGGTGTACACCACCATCTCCTGGCTTTACTTCATTTCTCTTTGCTATCAGCCATCTGTCATATCCTCCCTGCCCTCCCACCTCCACCTTCGTTCCCCCACCCCCTGCCCCACACCCTTACCCTCACTCCCCACCCTCCCAGCCCCAACTTTCAAGTCTATTAGGCTTTAATCATCATTCTTTTCTCTCTGTAACGTCTGGTGAACCCTTGGGAGACTGAGCTACCAAACCCCAGATATGCTTCAATGTTACAGTATATCATACAGGTAAACGCTGAGGAGGCAGTTGATACTCTGTATTGCTTAAGACAGATGACAGGAAAAGCCTAGCCAATCTGCAGAGCTGTACTCTTTTGTTTTGATTCAAGGTTTCGTTCTGTAGCCCAGGTTTTCCCAGATTATATTTCATAATGTATAGACTAGTCTTGAGCTCCTCACCTTCTGCCTCAGCCTTCCACATGTCTCTTTCTTTTGAATCCACAGTTGGCTTGATTGGGTCTACATGTGGACCTCACCCTCAAAGAGAGATCTAGATGTAATCAGTTGGAGGTTCTCATCTCATCTGACCTATCAGTTTTTAGAATAATTCATCATTTTCTTCTTTGAAATACTTTCTTGTTGGGTGTAGTGGCATTCAAGGCCAGCCTGGTCCACAGAGTGTGTTTCAGAACAGACAAGGTTATACAGAGAAACCCTAACTCAAAAACAAAACAAAAACGTTAACTAGTTTATTTTAAAGCAATCATTTGCTTATATAGCTACACACTGTATTTTTTTTCTGACCAACACATACAGATGTATAAAGTCATGAATGTTGTATCATTTCTGTAGATTCTATTTGGGGTGATGATGTTGACTATAGCTATTCAAATTCTCATTTCTCATTTCTGGAATGGGCAAGTCACTGGCCACACCAGGAGAGATCCCTAACTTGTTCCAGTACTAAAATACTTCAGATGTGCACCTGTAATCCCAGCACTCAAGGAGGCAGAGGCAAGCGGATCTCTGTGTGTTCTAGGCCAGCGGGTCTACAGAGTGATTACAGGACAGCCAGGACTATACAGAGATACCCTGTCTCAAAAACAAAACAAAACAAACAAACAAAACCATAAGCTACTTCAGAGTAAATAGCTTGATTTTGCATATTCACATTTTGTTTTTGTTTTTTCGAGACAGTGTTTCTCTGTGTAGCCTTGGCTGTCCTGGACTGGTAGACCAGGCTGGCCTCGAACTCACATCGATCCACCTGCCTCTGCCTCCCAACTGCTGGGATTAAAGGCTGGTTTTATCTTTATTGTATGGGTTAGCATCAGTATGACTGGAGAGATACTCCCTCTAGGAGGGTTTAGTAGACTTAGTATATGATCTTGGTCCCACTGACTCTAATCTGGTGATGAGGCTGCACAGCACGTACGTATGGCAGGTGGGAGCAGGGCTGGGGTCTTAACACCCTGAGTCTTATGACCCACAGACACTTTTCAATTCACCAGTAGTAGCACAGCCTGCGTCAACCTAATCCTGAATATTTTACACTTAATGCTAATTTGAGTCATACACATTTTTCACCCTCTTAAATTTCTAAACATTTATTTAGTGTGTGCACACACAATGGTATACACATAAGCATCAGGAGTCAACCACTGCCTTCCACCGTGTTTCTTGTTTCTGCCCTTCTGCAGTCTGCTCTCCTCTCACTGCAAGAGTGCTGAGAGCACTCCCAGGTGCCACATAGGTGTCAGTCTTGTGCAGCTAGCACTTGTCCCATGGAATCATCTCCCTGTTATGTCAGTTTCAGTCTCTGGCATTCTTGGTAATATATAAACACACAATTCTGTTCCTTCCTCCCTCCCTCTCTCTCATTTTGAAGACAGGGTCTCATGTAGCCCAGGTTATCCCTGATCACCTGAAATTCCTGCCCCATGTCTTGACTGCAAGGATTGATTACAGCATAAGCCACAATGTCCAGGTGCTTTTCTCAGATTCTTGGGTGGTCTATCAATTTGGATCTACTTTTTGTTTATTAAAAAAAAGGTTTCATTATGCAACTCTCATAAGGCTGACCTGGAACTTCCTACGTAGTCCAGGCTGGCCTTAAACCTGTGATGTTTATAAATCAGCACCCAGACTACTGAGGTTACAAGCAAGAACTACCATGCTCAGAGGCTCGACATGGGTCTTCTTGTTGCTGCTGTTGTTTGTATCTGTTTTGTGAATATTTTTTGTTGTATTGCTTTTTACTGTCTCTACTTGCATGGCACAAAACAATCTCTTCTTTTCCCCTTCCTCTTAGTTGAGTCTAAGATCAACCTTGGGACAAAGACATGGCTCACTGCGTACAAGTACTTGCCACCCAACCCATGTCCTGAAGCCCAGCCCCAGGAAACCCGCCTGTAACTCGAGTTCTACGGGCTCTAGGACATCCTTCTGGCCTTGGAGGGCACCCACACACATGAGAAACATACAACATAAACAAAATTAAACAAAAAAAAATTTTAAAAAGAAAAAGGATTATAGCACCCTTAATGTTCAAGACAGAAAGTACAATAAATACAAAAATGAAAATATGTTCAATTAACAAGGGTTGGGTAGCTTGAACTATACATTTACTTAAAACTGTAAGTCTGTGTCACATGGTAGCACACATCTGTAGGCTAAGGTAGGAAGATGACAAGTTCAAGCTACACAGCTCAAAAAAATGTATTTTTTAAAGTAGCCATAGAACTGTGTGGGTAAAGTGAGAGTCATGATGACTTGGCTAAGACAAGTGCACAAGAGAAGGATAGAAAACAAGGTTCAACTTGTCTGACACGTCCAAAGACATGAAGCATCTGTGACTGGACAGCACAGCTGTCCTCAAGCCTTGCCAAGCAATATGGGATGTCCACATCTGAGGGCCACCACCACCAATCAGCAGGGAGCAGAGTGACACAGGGCAGTAAGGCCCCAGTGTCTTGGTCAGTAGAACTGACTAGAAGCAGCAACAGATGCCCAAAGCCGCCTTCTGGTCCAGTAGATAAAAAGTGATCTACCACTGCCCCAGGAGAACAGTTTTTAAAGGCCTCAAACTCAGAGGTGCCTGATGAGGTAGAGGAGAAAGGAGGCTTCATGCACTTTAGTGACCGTCCCTCTGCTTAGAATACTGGAAACAATCCCCACTTAAAGAAGTAAATAATACCCAACAGCAATATGTACAATGGAGGACCCACAATGAAGACAAAAGGGAAACAGCAGCTTTAATGTGTTCAAGATAGAGGTGGAAAGAAGCACCTCTCAGAATCACCACCTCATTCTTAGGTTTTGCCACCCTCTTTGAAGCCCACAAAACAACACTCCGAAACAAAGCACACCATTCTCCTATAAGCCATGTCACCATACCAGAGAGTTTCTAGGTCTACAAATACCCAAGTCACATTTGTAACTAGAAGGAACCTCATTTCCTGCTGTGCTTCTCATCTAGATTTCTTTCCACTTTCTCTTAAGTGCACAACACCAAAATCAGAACTACAAAAGCAAAAACAACATCAGAAAACTCAGCATAACACAGGCAGCCCAACGAGCAGAGAGCTTTTGTTGCACAGTTCCTACAACACAGTAACCACACAACTGATTTACCTTGTGTGTCATGAGCTATGGTCTGCTTCAACACTACCTTTAGACCTTCCAGGGCAGGCTAAGTAGGGTTTAACATGAACCAAATCTGTCAACTATGGTGAAGGGCAGACATGTAGATTCTAATGAGCAGTGGTGAAAAAAACAAAAATAAAAACCTCGAAAAACAAAAAACCAAAGTGCTCCAATCAGCTCCAAACAATGATGATAAATAATTCAGGAAAAGAACTGCTGCAATACAGCAAACGGCAGCATGATTTAAAAATAGACTAGAGGCTAAGGAGACCAGCAGGGAGCATCAGGAGTCACCAGGAAAATGGCTTTATGTCAACAAGTCCCCAAACCCTTTGCAATAAAAAGAGGCTGCTGAAATTGCCACTCAAAACAAGCAGCAGAATTCCAATGCACTTTTAAAAACTATGTGTGATGAAGAAAATATGGTGCATTTTGATGTTTCCATAGCCAGACGGATGGTTCATCAAGTAATAGTGCTTGTGGCTAAGTTGATGACCTGAGTCTAATTCCCAGGACTGACATATGAAAGAAGAAAAGCAACTTCCAACAGATGCCCTCTGACCTCCACCCATGTGCAGACACACACACATAATACTCTCACACATAAAATTAATGGAATTCTTAAAAGTTATAATACACATAATGTGCGACAGATATACATATATACATATGAGTGCTTCAGTCTTTATAAGTCTAAACTCAATTTCAGACAACCAAAATTATATAACATTTAAAGTAATTTCTTTTGGCCATCTTTCAAACTATTAAAGGGTCTAGCCTCAAACTCAAAATATAGCTAGGACTGACTTTGAACTCCCAATCTTCCTGTCTCCTCCTGTAAGTAATGGGATTATAGGGATGCACCACCACACTCAGCTAAGATAACCCTTAATGATCCCTAATCTTTCAATAAAGGTACAATGTAGAATAAAAACAAACAATAACCTGGTCCTCTTATATATTGTTTTATTTTTTAATTAAGCAAAAAATAAATAGCACCAAAGAAATTGTTCCTAAACTATAGGCCAATGCATAAACAGTCCAATAGACTCACGAATCTAGAAGAATATCTGGCTGTGTCTCTTCTCAACTCAATCCAAGTACAGATGACCTTTGTGTATTCTAAGGTGCAGTAAAGTCTTTTGTTTTGTTTTAAGTGGGCCAGTAGCACCCTCCGCCTAGCCTTGGGTCTAAGACGTAGAGCTGAGCGACTGCGGCGGCGAAGAGACGCCGGTGGCCTGGCCGTGGGTCCCTACAGGCAGTCCCAGCCCAGCTCCTTCAACCACGTGAAGATGGGCTTTGTCATGGGTTGTGCTGTGGACATGGCGGCTGGGGCGCTGTTCGGCACCTTCTCCTGTTTCAGGATCGGAATGCTGGGTCAGGAGCTGATAGGCGGCACTGGGAAAACCATGATGCAGGGTGGCAGCACCTTTGGCACATTCATGGCCATTGGAATGGGCATACAATGCTAAGCAGGGCACTGATTGCCTACTACATCTATCCTTCCCCATCCAATTCGACCCTTGTACAACAATAAAGTTTTTCTTCTCCAAAAAAAGAGAGAGAGAGAGAGATTTATTAATTTATTATGTATACAGTGCTCTGCCTGCATATACACCTGCACACCAGAAGAGGGCACCATATCACTATATATGGTTGTGAGTCATCATGTGGTTGCTGGGAATTGAACTCAGGACCTCTGGAAGTGCAATCAGTGCTCTTAACCGCTGAGCTATCTCTCCAGCTCAACAGTGTGGGTTTTTTGTTTGTTTGTTTGTTTTGATTTTTGATTTTTCGAGACAGGGTCTCTCTGTGTATCCTTGGCTGTCCTGGACTAACTTTGTAGACCAGGCTGGCCTCAAACTCATAGTGATCTGCCCGCCTCTGCCTCCTAAGTGCTGGGATTAAAGGCGTGCGCCACCACCGCCCAGCTCAACAGTGTGTTTTTTAAATGTTCTGTTTAGATCGCTTTGGCATGGAATGATTCCATCAGTTGTTCGCCATCTCTGCCCCACTCACCACAGAGGAAGCCACGCTCTTTCCCTCTGTAAACTTTAGCTTCCCCACTAGTGACAAGGAATAATAATAGCGAGGTCAAACAGACTGGGAGTTGAGTCCTGGCCTTAGTATTATTCTCAGTCAGAGCAAGAGGCCCTATTCCACTCCTGTAGACAGTACAAAGATGTTCCTCTCAGCTGCCCATCCCCACAGAACAAGATGCCAACGAGGACAGAGCCATATAAATGCCTGACTGTACTATTCCCATCTGAAGAGCCTACGGCCCTACCTGAAGCAGCCCCAGGGTCCTCAGTGGATCTCTTCTCAAATTCTGTCCTCCAAGGGATAATACCCACTGTCACACACTTCTCACAGCCCGAATGGTGGGTAAAACACGAATAAAATAATGGGAGGGTGTAAGTAGAAACAAGATCTGTGAGTCCCCTGCACTATCCCATTCTAGCTCAGGCTGGGCACTCTTAAGAACTCCAAAGTGATCATCTAGGTCACTACAAAAGCATATTTACAACAGGAGGGGAAACAACATAACTGTTTGTTGCTCAGCTTTAAAACCTCAGCTCACTGTGATTAGACTTAAGGCACTGTGTAGACTTGCTTGCATGCTTGTTTCTGGAACCTAGAGGTGCTGTCAAGTCATATTCAGTTATGAAAGGTGCATGCATGCCACAGTATGAAGTTCAGAGGGCAACTTAATTATCTCCTTCCATCATGTGAGCCCCAAGGATCCAACTCAGATAGTCAGGCTTTATGGCAAGCTCTCCTGCACACTGAGCCATTTCACCAGTCCAAACACATCAGGAGGAAGTCTCCCGAGCCCTGTCACACACCAGCTCTAAGGCTTCAAGTAACTTCTCATGCCTCACTGCACTGAACTATGAAATAGCAAGCCAAAAATCTCCTTCATAGGATTTTAATGAGGGTAAATAATTTTCAAAGTGTATGCAGGGTGTCTGGTTCACAGCAAATCTGTGCTAAAGCAATGCTACCACATGATCTGAAATTAGTCTGATCCCCTGTTATGGGCAAAAGGGTAATACCAATTTTAAGAAACTGAAACCAAAACGCAGCTGTTCCAGAATCCCATTTTAGGATTTCCTTTAGTGACATCATGGAAGTCTAACAGTATCGCCCATCATCACCATCGCCGTCATCAATTCTTCTCGCTAAAATGAATACCCTAACCCTAATTCCACTTCTGGGAATATATTTAAAATAACTAAAAACAGAGTCTTGGACAGACAATACATACATAAGAGGTAGAAGCAATCCAAAATGTCCATCAATGGATAAATGAATAAGCAAAAGGCACATGCAGACACAGTGGGATTCTACACAGCCTTAACAAGGGAGTTCTGCCCGGTGCGCCATGATGGGCGTTAGTAAGACAGTGTCAACGGCAAGCATGCACACTTACAAACTAGCACTGGGAGGTAAGAGCAGGAGGACCAGGAAGGCAAGGTGCTGAGCTACAGAGTGGGGTTGTGACCAAACTAGGCTATGGTGCTCTGCCTCTAAACAAACAAAGCAACTATATCGTCTGCTCTTAAATGGGTCTTGGCTAAATAAGTATTAATAAATTATTAGCTACAAGAAGCAAGCATGCAGTGATGAGCTGATAGTCCAGCATCACCATGTAAGTATATACATATAATGCACATAGGAAGCATGTAATTAAGCTTGGCATGAACAGAGAAGTAATTGTTTGTGTATGGCTACTTCTCTTAACTGCTTTCTCCAACTACAGGTCAGTTTTCGAAACAAAGAAGGCGGGTGTGGTGGTGCACACCTTTAATCCCAGCACTTGGGAGGCAGAAGCTGGTGGATCTCTGTGAGTTCAAGGCCAGCCTGGTCTACAAAGTGAGTCCAGGACAGCCAAGGCTACACAGTGAATCCCTGTCTAAAAAAAAAAAAAAAAAAAAAAAGAAAGACAAGAAAAGAAAAGGAAACAAAGAAAGCAGTGTGCGGCTGCTCTAACCTCTCTGCCTGCTCAGCAGCTGTGTGCACAGTCCCAGCAGCAGCACTCACCAGACCACTAACCAGGCTGCATGAAGCGCAGGCTCAACTTGTTTGGTGCTTTTGTTGTTTGGTTTTGTGTGTGCCACAGTGCATGCATGTAAGTCAGAGGACATTAGTGGACTGGTTCTCTCTACACCTTTATATGGATTTTAGGGACTGAACTCAGGTCATTAGGCAAATGCTTCACCTGCTAAACTACCTCCTGACCCTACAGGGATGGTTTTAAGTGTCAAATTTTTTTAAGTGCCAACTTAAAAACAAAAAACAAAAAAACAGAACTGGAGAGATGGCTCAGCACTTAAGAGCAGTGGCTGCTTTTCCAGAGGACCCAGGTTCAATTCCCAGCACCATCATGGCAGCTCACAACTGTCTGCAACTCCAGTTCTAGAGGCTCTAGCACCCTCTCACAGACATACATGCAGGCAAAACATCGATGCAAATAAAAAATTTTAAGTATATCTTTACAAAAAAAAAAAAAAAAAAAGCCAGGCATGGTAGTGCATGCTTTTAATCTCAGTGCTCAGAAGGCAAAGGCAGGTAGGTAGATCTCTGTGAGCTGGGGGCCAATGCAACTTGTTATGTAGACCACATAGTGAGATCCCATCTCAAAGAAACAACACAAACAAAAAAAAAAAGAGACACAAAATCTAAGAAGTTCCAACACACCATAATCTAAACCAAAAATGCAAAGCTATAAATGTCTAAAAATGCTTCCCGGTATACAATTCCTGAAGCTGGCTGGCACTCCCAAAGGCAAACATGGATGCTATGTGCAGAGTGAGGAGTCAGACAGAGAGAAGTGGCAACCGGACAACCGCTCCTGAAAGTAAAGGTCTAGAACTCAGCAACAAAAGCAGGAGAAGAGAACAGCCTCCTCAGTCACAGTTCCAGTGAGAGCTTTCTCTCTGTTAGTCTTGTCCCTTCACTGGGAACTGACCGGAAGAAAGCTCAGAGCAGTGACAAGGACGTTGTAACACAAGACACCATGGAAATCTCTTTTCACTAGATTCAAAGGTCATTATAAAAAGACCTTTGAATTTCAGGGCTCAGCTGGTAAAGGCATTTTTCACCAAGCTCTCTAGTCAAGTTCAGTGTCTGGGGCCCACGTGGCAGAAGGAAAGAACCGCTGGCTCCTGCAAGTTGCCCTGTCTGCATAGCACATGGCACATGTGATCCTTTTCACACACAAATAAATGTCACTTCAGTAATGGTTCAAACATCTACACTAAATCTTATCACTTTTGCAAATTTCCTTAATGATGAGGTCAGCAGAATAATATTGGTGATCCAAATCTAGTGTTGCTTAGCAAAGATTAAGCAACAAAAATGATAGCCAACATTTTACTTTGAAGCAAGTCACTTAACAATGCAGTGCCTTAGTTTCCTTTTCCTGTAAAACAGAAGTAACAGTGACTATCACATGGGGTGTATGAATTAAATGAGTTACTAGGTAGGTATAATGCCTTGTTGTTAGAAACACTTAAACGCTGCCTGTCGTTTTGTTATTTAATCTTTACTAAGCAATGCAAGATTTGGGTCACACTTGTACTCTACTAAGCCGTCATTAAGAAAATTTGCTAAAGTAATAAATAATGCCTCATCTTACAATGATGTCTGTTGCTGCAGTTTTGGAATGCACTTGCCACTATAATTTGCTTTCATGTTACTACGTAATGGTAACAGACCACTATTAATAAATTTGGTCTTCTTTTTGTAGTGCCGAGGAATAAGCCAAAGACCTCAACACATGCTGATTATTATCCTGAATTAATGCTTTAAAATTCTCAGTTTGTGAGCAGAGGAGATGATTCTGGTCAAATGCATTTGCTGTGCAAGCAAGAAGACCTGGCTTTGAATGCCCGCCACCCACATAAAAGTCAGGCATGACCATGCATGCCTGTAACTCTGTCCTGGGACAGAGACAAGGGGATTCTGGGAGCATTGCTGGCCAGCAGCCAAAACATGGAGTTTCAGGTTCAATGAGAGAAGAGAGGAGAGCCCCACATTCTCCTCTATAGCCTCAGCATAAAGGCCCATGGGCACACAACACACACACACACACACACACACACACACACACACACACACACACACTTTTAATTTTTTTCTTTTTTTAAGAGAATATTGTTATATAATTCAATTGCCATAAGGCCTTGAACTTGCTACGATCTTCCTGCCTCAGCCTCCTAAGTGTATTTTATAGGCATGTACTCCCATGCTTGGTCATTAAAACTCTCCAGATACCTCAATTTTTATATAATATAAAATAATGAAGCCGGGTGTGGTGGCACACGCCTTTAATCCCAGCACTCGGGAGGCAGAGGCAGGTGGATCGCGGTGAGTTCGAGGCCAGCCTGGTCTACAAAGTGAGTCCAGGACAGCCAAGGCTACACAGAGAAACCCTGTCTCAAAAAACCAAATAAATAAATAAATAATGACAGAGAGACAGAGAGAGAGAGAGAGAGAGAGAGAGAGAGAGAGAGAGAGAGAGAGAGAGAGAGGTTTTGCAATGTACCTCAGGCTTTCTTCAAATTCTGCCTCAGCTTTCCAAGTGTTGGGATTACAAGTATATGCCACCACATCTGATTTCAGTAATTTTTAAGGGTCTAAAAGAGGAATGAGAAAGTGGGTTCAAGTCTTGGCATTAAAAAAAGAAGGTAAAATAATTCTGGTATTAAAAACATCTGAGACTCAGCATGGTGGTGGTGGTGGTGAAATGTACATACAATAAGAAAAATAATAAATCATTTTTAAAAATCAAGTGGCTGTGGTGCATGCCTTTAATCTCAGCACTCAGGAGGCAGAGGCAGGCCAATCTTTGTGACTAGGCAGGCCAGCCTGGTCTATAGAGCTAGTTCCAGGATAGCTAGGGTTACACAGAGAAACCCTGTCTTCAAAAAAACAACAACAAAAAACAAACCCGAGACTCAAAAGGTTGACAACATGTCTACTGACTGAGACAGGAATAAGAGGCATAACGGCTGTATGACAGTAATCCCAGCACTTGGGAAGACAAGGCAGGAGCTAAGGGAATTTGAGAACAATCTGGGTGACTGAGTGAATTCAAGGCTTGCTCCCCTCCATAAAAACCAAACACTTCACTGCTGAGAGCCCCTTAACAGAAACAGCTGGAACTGAAAAAGCCAAAACTCAGCCACAAAGCAGCTCTAAACAGTGTCTTCTGGTGGCTGGAATAGTTTCATGCAATGCCGAATCCCATGAGACTTCTCAATGAGCACAACAGCTGTGGAAAAACATCTTTAACAAGTCTTAGTGTGTCGGGCGTGGTGTCGCACACCTTTAATCTCAGCACTCAGAAGGCAGAGGCAGGCGGATCTCTGTGAGTTCGAAGCCAGCCTGGTCTACATAGCGAGAGTCTACGACAGCCAAGGCCACATAGAAAAACAAACAAACAAAAGTAGTTCTGGCGGGGCTGGAGAGATGGCTCAGTGGTTAAGAGCACTGCCTGCTCTTCCAAAGGTCCTGAGTTCAATTCCCAGCAACCACATGGTGGCTCACAACCATCTATAATGTAACCTGATGCCCTCTTCTGGCCTGCGGGTGTACAAGCAGACAACACTGTATATATAATAATAAATAAATCTTTAAAAAATAAATAAATAAAAATAAATTAAAAAAAAAAAGTAGTTCTGGCAAGTGATTCTAATTAGCTGGGCCTATGGCCCAGGCTTCTAAACCCCAAGTATTCACAACATCAAGCCTGGTCAACACCAGCCTGAGCAACAAAGTGAAGTCATAGCCGGCTGCACAATTGTGCTGCCTAGTTTTATGTCACCTTGACAGAGGCTAGAGTCATCTAAGACAAAGGAACCTCACTTGAAAAAAATGCCTCCGTGGCATCAGGCTAGAGGGGATATTCTTAATTACTATGGATGGTGCCATCCCCCAGCTGGTACTCCTGGGTGCTGTAAGCAGGCTGAGCAGACCACAAGGAGGAAACCAGTAAGCAGCACCACTCCAGGGTCTCTGCATCAGCTCCTGCCTCCAGGTTCCTGCCTGGCTTGAGTTCCTACCGTGGCTTCCCTCAGTGGACTGTGACTTGGGATATGTAAGCCAAATACACTCCTTCCTCCTCAAGTTGCTCTTGGTCATGGCGTTTCACCACAGTAATAGTAATTCTAACTAAGACAACAATTTACTGTGTTCAATCCTCAGTGCCCCCATTTAAAAAAAAAATGGGTGTGGTGCTGGTATATGCCTTTAACCACGGCAGAGGGAGGCAAGGCAGGTGAGTTCCAAGTCAGTCAGGACTACAGAAACCCTGCATTGAAAAACAAAAGGGCATCAAATCCTCTACAGCTAGAGTTGTAGGCAGCTGTGAGCCACCCAACATGGAGCTGGGCGCTGAACTGGTAATCTCTGGAAAAGCAGCAAGAGATCCTACTCAAGTGAGGAAGCCCCATGGCCACCCTTTAGATGCCTGATGACCTGAGTCAGGACCTGCGGCCACACACGGTGGGAAGAAGTGAATGGGCTCACACATGTACTGTGTGTGGCAAGCGCACACCCACAGAGAGAAGTAACAAATGCAGTGAAAAGTTGTTTTTACTTTTTTATTTATTTGACATAGGGTCTTGCAGAGCTGCCCAGGCAGGTCTCAAAGGTGTGGCTGTCCTGCCTGAACTCCCTGAGTAGTTGGGATTACTGGCGTGTACCACTATGTCCAGTTTTTAGCATTCTGAGGAGTGCTAAAGTGGGATGCTGGAAAGATGGCTGAGCGGTTAAGAGCGCTTGTTCTTGCTGAGGACCAGGTTTAATTCCTAGCACCTACACGGCTCACAGCCATCTATAATTCCAGTTCCAGAGAATCCAACTCCCGTTCCCAACTTCCTGGGGCACCAGGAATACATGTGGCACACAGATTTAAAAATAAAACAAAACAAACAAAAAGTTGTAAACTGGAGCCAGGAATGGTGGTATACACCTTTAATTCCAGCCTGGGAGGCAGAGGCCTCATGAGTTCGAGGCCAGCCTGGTCTACACAGTAAGTTCCAGGACAGTTAAGGCTGTATAGTGAGTCCTTGTCTCAAACAAACAAGGTGTATCTTTACTGAAGGTGTATCTATTTCTTTAATAGAAAGCAAATGTATGCTGCAAGGGCTGGAAAGGTGGCTCAGCAGCTCAGAGCCCAGCCTCTCTGCTGGAGGACTAGGGTTTGGTTCCCAGGGCTCATGCTGGAGCTCAGATCCATCCATAACCCCAGTTTCCGGGATGCAATTCCTCCTTCTGGCCTTCAAAGGCACCAGGTGTGTACATGGTACGCATACATACAGGCAAGCAAACACTTGTCCACAGAATAAAATATTTTCTTAAGAAAATTAAAGTATGATACTAGTGGGAAATGTTAAGAAATTTCAGTAGTTCAATCAAAACCACTGTATATGCATAGCACTTACTGGTATGAACAAATAATATCACCTATCCCAAACTATCTGTATATCTCACTTGGAAGGAGCAAAAGGCTTTAAAAACAAAACAAAACAAAAACTCGATATATTATTCCCTGAATTTAAACTTCTTTATCTATGAAATGGGTAAAATACAATCTCCAACTACACAGGGTTGTGTGACGATTAAGTGAGGGTGATGCTATAAGTTACTTTGTTGTCTGGCATATAAAAACATTTAGAAATGTTAAGTATTATTACCTGAATAAATGCTCAGTCTCCATGAGTCCAGTGCTGGTATGGCACCTCATTTAAGAAACAAGTTTAACCTAAAAAAAAAAAAAAAAGTTAAAAGCAATTTAAAATATTAATACACAGAGACCTTCATGGACAATAGAGATCCAGTTAAGACCCACAGTAGCACCTTTTTTACCTCTCCCTGTTTCATTTGCATTTATTCTTATTTGTTTTTTTTGGGACAGAGTTTCTCTGTGTAACAGTCCTGGATATCCTAGACTCACTTTTGTAGACCAGGCTGGCCTCAAACTCACAGTGATCCACCTGCCTCTGCCTCCCGAGTGCTACGATTAAAGGCATGTGCTATCACGCCTGGCTCATTTGCATTTCTTATGACCTGGATCCTTATTATAAGATCCTGACCTCTACAAGTGGGCTGAACCTTCAGCACTGTCTCAATCTTCTCTAAAATACGGGCTGTGGCAGCTACTGTAATGAGAGATTCATTGCAGTGCAAGGGGCTCTGCAAGATGACACTGTCACGTCCCTAGGACCTTTGCTGATTCTTCCTGATAGACTAGCAGGCCAACGGTGTCTTAGCCTTGCTCAAGGTTCCTGTTTGCTTCATATAAAGACACTTCTGCTAGCCGGGGGGTGGGGTGGGGGGTTGGGGGAGGTGGGAGGGGTGGGGGTGGTAGTGTAGTGGCACACGCCTTTAATCCCAGCACTTGGGAGGCAGAGGCAGGCGGATCTCTGTGAGTTCAAGGCCAGCCTGGTCTACAAAGTAAATCCAGGACAGCCAAAGCTACACAGAGAAACCCTGCCTCAAAAAAAAAAAAAAAAAAAATCTGTTCAAGACAACTACAGCCTAGACCTCTTCTGCTGCTATGAAACCTTCCTTCACAGTCTTTAATTGGAGACTTGGCACTTATTTTGTCTTGGTGGTACTGGGGATTGAGCCTAAAGCCTTGTGCACTGAAGTGTTTTGGCTTTAGATTTATTTATTTCATTTTGTGCAGATGTGTCTGGGCTGTGTGTATGTATATGCACCGGGTGTGTAGGGTGCCTGCGGAGAGCAACAACTGTCCTTAATTGCTGAACCTTGTCTCCAGACCCACACTGAAATAGTTCACCAGCCCTCCTTCTAGGGTTTATTTTGAGGCATGCTCTTAGTAAGCTGCCAAGCTGGCACTGACCTCACCATCCTGCCACTTCAACCTAGCAGTCACTGGGAACCCAGGCCCACCTTTATGTGCCTTTTTTACATAGGCAAAAGTAACAATAGGTAAAATTGTTAGTGCATTCACAAATGTTAAAGTAATTAATCAAATGTAACATTCAAGTTGGGGAAGTAGCTTAGTGAAAAACCATGTGCAAGGCCCTGGATTTCCTATGAGCAAAACAAAACCAGCAGCAGTAGCATATCCTATAATCTAAGAACTGCAGAGTTGAAGCAGAAAGATACCTAGTCTCCAGGCCAGCCTGGGCTACACAACAAGACTACCTCAACAATCAAGGCCCAGAGCTGGCAGGGTGCTTCCGTAGCACTCACACGCCCTGGCACCACTCACACTGAGCAAAGCCTGGTGTGAGCCTGGTGTGAGCTGTGTGCACACCTGGAACTCCAGTACTGGGGATGAGGAGGCACAAGCAGGGGAGTCAGAAGCTCGAGGTAATCCTCAGCCTGAGCCACGTGAGACCTTATCATAAAACAGAACACAAAAGCCTATTAGGGATACAAGAACTGAGATGTAGTTCAGTGGTAGAGCACTTGATAGCGTATGGAAGGCTCTCACTCAGATCAATTCCTAGCACAATAGATAATAAAAATAAAATGTCCATAATGAAACAGTAAAAATACATTTATAGTCACTTCTCAAAATCCTGTACCCTCCATACCACCCCCTCCAACTTCTATAGACACCAAAACCTCAATACACCCAAATCCTTTATATAAAATAGTGTAATATTTGCATAACTCTGTAGATCTATACTTCTTTGGGGAGGTAAGGAGACATAGGGTCTTGACATATAACCCAGATTGGCATCACATTCTGCTGAATGCTGGGGTGTGCACCACCTCACTCGGCTTCCCTATATACTTCAATCATTTCTACATCGTAGACATTTCAATACTGTGTGGTAAGTGTTATACTACTGTATTGATTACAAGGTAACAAAGGGGAAAGTCTGTACATGTTTGATAGAAATGCAGTTGTTTCTCTGAAGTAATTTTGTTGTGTGGGGGGGGTTGTTTTGTTTTGTTTTGTTTACGAACAACATCTCATCTTGCTCAGCCTGAAACTTGATGTGTAGGCCAAGCTGGCAAACCCAGAGACCTCACCTGCCTCAGCCTCCCAAGCTCTGGGATGCACTACCATGCCTGGCCTCCTCTTGCTTGAATCCACAAATGCGGCACTTCCAGACAAGGAAGGCTGACTGTCCTTTCTGTCCTTCAGCTTTTCCGTCTGATGCCTGAGACAGTGCCTCACTCTATAGGCCAAGCTTGGAACCCACAGCAATCCTCCTGCTGTAGTCTTCCAAGCACTGGGATTACAGTCATAAACCATCACATCGAA
Organism: Acomys russatus; assembly: GCF_903995435.1. Taxonomy (NCBI): domain Eukaryota; kingdom Metazoa; phylum Chordata; class Mammalia; order Rodentia; family Muridae; genus Acomys; species Acomys russatus. The sequence continues at coordinate 35,764,278 of NC_067164.1, read as the reverse complement.
CATGTTCATGCCTTCCTTTAAGAATTATCTGTGTGTGTCTAATGTGTGAGTGTTCCGCCTGTGTGTTTGTCTGTGAATGTGCATGCCTGGTGCTTGCAGAAATCAAAAGGAAGTATTGGGCTCTGTGGAACTGGAGTTATGGAGAGTTATGAACTGTAATGTGGGCATGGGGATCAAATCCCAGGTCTTCTGCAAGAACAAGTGCTCCTAACCCTGGGCCATCTCTCCAGCTTACATTCATGTCTTTTTAATATTCTATTTGGCATAGTAGTAAGTGTAAAATACTTCTACTACACACACACACACACACACACACACACACACACACACACACGAAATGGGTCAAACATCTGGAAGGTCTGTTTCATTCAGTGAATCAATACTTGTCAGTTTGAGGCCGTTTTGCTGGTGCCCACTTCTTTTTTTGGGGGGGTTTTCGAGACAGGGTTTCTCTGTGTAGCCTTGGCCATCCTGGACTCACTTTGTAGACCAGGCTGGCCTCGAACTCACAGCGATCTGCCTGCCTCTGCCTCCTGAGTGCTGGGATTAAAGGCATGCGCCACCACGCCAGGCTCCTGGTGCCCACTTCTAATCCTAGCACCTGGAAGGCAGAGGCAAGCAGATCTGTGTGATTATGAGGCCAGCCTGGTCTACAGAGAGAATTCCAGGCCAGCCAGGGCTACATAGAGACTTTTGTCTCAAAAAAAGTTGTCAGCTGACCCCATGACATTTCCAAATCATTCACAAGTAAAGATCTCTTCATTTTACAAGATGGACAGTACAATATCTGGACTGAAGCTAGAACCTTGCACCTGCAGAACTCCATGCCCAGACGCACTCATAAATGTTAAAGTCATCAAGGACGAACTCCACTAATGCTCCTAGGCTCGACGATGTAACCTCAGGCAATGCCTACTATGCCAGTTCCAGAGGCCAAAGCAGGAAGATCTTAAGTGTGAGCTACATGGTGAGCCAAAGGCCAACATGACCCAAACAGCATAACCTTGTCTCTCAAAAAACAGAGAGGAAGAAGAGAGGGGAGACTGAAGGGAAGAAACCACAGCACCGTTTATGCACTTGACTGTGATTATAGTATCAAAGAATAATAATTATAATTAATGAAGGGAATATAAACTACTATTACTTCTTCCAACTATGTCTGTCTTTGGAGCTGGATTTTCTTCATATACTTGAACCAAAATAAGGCATCACAACAGACTGAATGTGGACAGCAACAAAAGAATCCAACTGTTTTCTACTGAGTTAGATATTATGGATTTGCAAAGATGTAAAACAAGGCTAGGAATATAGTTTAGTGGTCAAGTGCTTCCCTAGTAAGTGAAAAGCTCTAAGTTTGATTCCTGGCCCTAAAAATAAGTTAAAATAAATAAAATAATGCTCAACATTCTCACCGAATTGTGCTGAAGGTTGCTTTTCCCTCTTTTGAAAGAAGGCATAAGAACTGGAGAGCTGGCTCAGTGGTAAAGTCCTGCTGCATGAGCACGGAGGTGTGAGTGAGCGCAGCCCCTCCACACCTACTCTCAGTATGGGCATGGTGGCACACATCTGTGACTTCAGTGCTGCAGTCAACAAGGCGGACAGGCAGACCCTGGGCACTCGCTGGCCAGACCATCTAGCCCAAGCAGTGAGCTCCAGCTCAGTGAGACCTTGTCTCAAAAGTGAGGTGGAAACAAAACAAACACATTTTGAAAAATACATAGGGTGGAGGGGAACTGGGGAGCTGGTCCAGCAACTCCGAGTGCTTGGTGCTCTTTCAGAAGGCTCCAGTTTGGTGCTCAGTACCCACATCGTGTGCTTCACAGCAGCGTGAACCCCAGCCCCGGGGAGTCTAGCACCCTCTTCTGGCCTCCTACACACGTGTTCATGTGGGCACATACAGATACACATAAATAGAAAAAACACATTTTGAAGGGGAAAAAAACAGACTACAGAAGGCTTAGTGTTGACGTCTGGCTTCATCCTTATGCATACACGTGTACACAAAGTTATAGGTATTATCAGTATGTAAGACGTATGTTGTTCTATCTGATGGATATTTACATTGTTTTCTTCTTTTTAACCCAACAGAGTTCAATACTGATAAATGTAACGCACATAAGCTAAAGTTCCTTACTGTCCATATAGGGTTTTTGGTTTATCTGTTTTCTATTTGAACTTCTCTTTTTCCCTCCAAAATAGTTATTCTTTCTTCGTATATACGCATGTTTTGCCTGTATGTGTGTCTGCGTGCCACATCCATGCGTTGCCTGCAAGGGCAGAAGAGAGAGCCATAGCCCCTGGATCTGGAGTTAGAGACCTTTGTGAGCAACCAAGTGGGGAATCAAACCTGGCCCTCTGGAATAGGAAGTACTCCTTCCTAACCGCCTGGGCATTTCTTCAACCTCCATATAACTTTTTTAAAAAATAGCTTTTATTTATTTTTATTTTATGTGCATTGGTGTTTTACCCGCATATATGTATATCTGTGTGAGGGTGATGGATCCTGTGGAACTGGAGTTACAGACAGCTGTGAGCTGCCATGTGGGTGCTGGGAATGAACCTGGGTCCTCTGGAGGAGTAAGTAGTGTTCTCAACCACTCAGCCATCTCTCGGCCCCATAATAACCTTAAGAGTTAAAAGGGGCCCTATTTTATTTTATTTTTTTTTTTAATTTAGAATCTCAGTAACACCACATTCTATTTATGTTAATTTTTCTCTTCAGTTTATGACAAATTTTTGTACTTTCAAATATCCCCAGAATTTCTTTTGTTTTTGTTTTTCAAGACAGGGTTTCTCTGTGTAGCCCTAGCTGTCCTGGACTTGCTTTGTACACCAGGCTGGCCTTGAACTCACAGCAATCCGCCTGCCTTAGTCTCCGAGTATTGGGATTAAAGGCATCCACCACCACACTTGGCTCAGGATTTCTTACTATGCATTAATAACATCATATTTCCTACTACCAGCTGATGTATTAAATATATTTACTGTTAAATAAAACTATCATATTTTAAATTATATTTAACTTAAACTATTTACTCAATGTATTCACTTCTTAAATCTATTGACATGCCACACATATACACAGGTAAATTTCTGCTTGGACTATCTATTAACTCTAGTTTGAACCCACAAAACAATTCCAACATCATAAATCTTATCCATAGGTCCCAGTGTAGTCCTCACCTGATTTCTAGCACAGATATGCTGGCTCTTCCATTCACATGAAGTACTGAGAACTGTATCAAGTATAACTTTAAAAGACACTGAGGAAAGACAGTGGGACACCTCTGGCAATTCACTGGGAAGGAAATAAAAATTGTTCACCACATTGAACCCAGGTGTTAGTAAGCTTTCAGAAACATGGCAATGAAATAAAATTCTCAGACCAGTTCTGACTTTTTACTGGTCTCTGTGTTTTAATTAAGTGATGCAGGTTACAGTACAAAAGTCATTTTGAAGCTACCTGTATTCTTCCTTACTCTGAAAAGCTGAATACTGTCTACTAACTATAAAATCCCCCACAGATTTCAATTCTACTAAGGCTCTACATGGTTCTAAATTTAGCCAAGCAACAGACATAGTTGGAAGATATGTGATTCGTTTTAATAACTGTGCTTTTATGTTGCCAAGCAGCTAATTCTTTTAGTACTGTTGGAGCAGCCAATCATATAAAAGGAGGAAGAAATACATACACCATATAAGCAACTGACAGGACAGTAACTGTTGACGACCACTCTCTGAGCCAGGTGTGTCTCACACCCAAGATCCCAGTACTTGGGAAGCTGTGGCAGGAAGAGGAGGAGTTCAAGGCCAGCATAGGCTAGATGAGACTCTGTCTCAAAAAAAACAAAAAACATGGCAGCCAGGCATGGTGGTGCACGCCTTTAATCCCAGCACTCCAGAGGCAGAGGCAAGCAGATCGCTGTGAGTTCGAGGCCAGCCTAGTCTACAAAGGAGTCCAGGACAGCCAAGGCTACACAAAGAAACCCAGTCTCAAAAAACCAAAAAATAAATAAAATAAAAAATAAATATATAACTGCTCTGCTTTTTTTAAGAAGTAAAAACACATTTTTAATCCTAGCACTCAAGAGGCAGAGGCAGGTGGATCTGAGTTCGAGGCCAGCCTGGTCTACAAAACAAGTCCAGGGCAGCCAGGGCTACACAGAGAAACCCTGTCTCAAAAAACCAAAAAGGAAGGAAGGGAGGGAGGGAGGGAGGGAGAGAGGGAGGGAGGGAGGGAAGAAGAAAAAGAAAAAAAATCAGGGTTCTGTCAGAGGTGCCTGACTCCAGGTCTGGGACAAGTAAAGTCTGAAGCCATTGAAAACACCTGCTGTGAGAGTGTGGCGAGGGCTGAAAGCTTGATGCTCCTGTGCCAAAGGACAGGGACGCAACCCACAGGGTCAATAACCAAATTGAGAATCACTGCAGCATCCTCTTTTTTTTTTTTTTTAAGATTTATTTATTTTTATCTCCACTGGTGTTCTGCCTGTATGTATGTCTGTGTAAGGGCATCAGATCCTCTGGAGCTGGAGTTTGAGAGGGTTGTGTGATGCCATGTGGTTGCTGAGAACTGAACCTAGGTCCTTTGGAATAGCAGCCAGTGCACTTAACCGCTGAGCCTTCTCTCCAGCCCCATCACTCTTATTCGTTTTTGTTTGGGGGGCTTGTTTGTTGTGTTGGTTTTTTTTCCAAGACAGGGTTTCTCTGTGTAGCTGTGGCTGTCCTGGACTCACTTTGTAGACCAGACTGGCTTCAAACTCTACAGAGATCCACCTGTATCTACCTCCTGAGTGCTGGGAATTATAGGCGTGTGCCACAGTGCCCAGCTAACATTCTTATTATTTTTTTTAAGATTTATTTATTCATTATTTATACAGCATTCTGCCCACATGTGTGCCTGCACACCAGAAGAAGGCACCAGATCTCATTATAGATGGTTGTGAGCCACCATATGGTTGCTGAGAATTGAACTCAAGACCTCTGGAAGAACAGATAGTGCTCTAAACCTCTGTGCCATCTCTCCAGCCCAAACATTCTTAAATCATGTTTATATTTTACATATTTATTGAGGGCAGGGTTTACCAAAACATGACCATTTGGAGGTCAGAGAGCAACTTGTAAGAATCAGTTCTTTTCTTCCATCATGTGAATCCAGGGACTGAACTCACCTTACTGAACTTGGCAGCGAATGCCTTTACCTTCTGCACCATTTTGCTGCCAAATTTTAGTGTTCTTTTAAAGAGTTTTTAATTGTATTTTTAATTATGTGTACAAGTATACAAGAGTGCTGTGCCCACCACAGATGCCATGAGTGTTAGACTACCTGGGCCTAGAGTTAACAGGCTGTTATGAGCAACCTTATGTGGGTGCTAGGAACAAAAATTGGGTCTTCTTTAAGAACAATGCTTTTTTCATTTTGGTTTGGTTTGGTTTTTGGTTTTTCAAGACAGAGTTTCTCTGTGTAGCCTTGACTGTCCTGGACTCACTTTGTAGACCAAGCTGGCCTCGAACTCACAGCGACATGCCTGCCTCTGCCTCCTGAGTGCTGGACTAAAGGCGTGTGCTACCACAATAAGCTCAATATGCATTCTTAACTGATAAGCCATCTCTTCAGCTCCAAGTGATATTAATTTTAATAGTCAATATTGTTAATACTTTTAATACTGACAACTAGGGATTTAAAGTATTTAATTTGAGAGGGAAGTAAAGTATCTGTATGTACTAATACATGTGTGTATTTGGTGGAGTTGCACACATGTGTGTGCATGTGTATGGAGGCCTAGAGGATAACCTTCAGTGTGTAGACACTGCCCCTGGTTATCTTTTCAGGCACAGTTTCGCACATATATGCTTCCATACACATACATATACCACATACACACACACAAATACCACACATACAGAGTTTTAAAAAGTAAGGTAATATATCAGCTCTACAGCACTCATCAAGACAAAGCAGAGAAGGGCTATTCTATAAAACAATTCTAAGCCAGACACAGTAGTGCACTCCTGTAATCCCAGCTCTTGGGAGGAAGATGCTGGCGTCTCCATGTGAGTTTGAGGCCGGCCTGGTCTATGAAGTGAGTCCGGTTCACCTAAGGCTACACAGAAAAACCCTGTCTTGAAAAACCAAAGGAAAAAAAAAAGTTTCAATTAAGAGCATCAATATGGGGCTGGAGAGATGGCTCAGCAGTTAAGAGCACTGGCTGTTCTTCCAAAGGACAAGGGTTCAGTTCCCAGAACCCACATGGCAGTTCACAATTGTGTATAACTCCTGTTCCAGGGGATCCAACACCCTGATAGACATACATGCAGTCAAAACACCAATGTACATAAAATAATTATTTTTAAAATAGACTCATCAATGGATGCCAGGGACACTAGATAGAAGGTACTCATTATTCCAGTACTGGGGAAATAGAGGAGGAGGAGGGCAAAATGGCTACTATAGAAACCCTGTGTCAAACAACAACAAAAGGCCACTGAGGAAACAAGAGTCATAAATCTTAAAGTAGCCAGATGGGGTGGCTTACACAGTGAAATTCTATTGAGAGAGAGAATAAGAATGAGTAAACAGGAGCTAGCATTATAGCACGTTATGCCAAACTAGCTCCTGTTTATTCATTCATATTCATCCCTCCCCACAGACTTTCACTATGTAAGCCACTGCCACATCTGGCTGTTTAGTTTAGTAGCTCAGTCCGCCCTTTGCACTACATTAAAGAAATGGTTAGCACATGCCTGTAACCCCACCACTCCAGAGGCAGGAAGGCAAGAGGGTTAAGAACTCAAGGTTATCTTCAACCACGGATCACATTCCAAACCAGCCTGGGCCACATGAAACTATGAGGGGGAAAACATAAAGTATGCCAGGTGTAGTGTCATACACCTATAATCCTAGGACCCGAAAGGCAGAGGCAGGAAACTTCTCTGATTTTAAGACCAGCCTGGTCAAAATTGAGAGTTTTAGAACAGCCAGGACTTTTTTTTTTTTTTTTTTAAGATCCTGACTCTCCTGCCCCCCCCCCAAAAAAAAAAGGAAAAAAGGGAGGACGGAAAAAAGACAGAGAGCCTCAATGGGTGCCTAGGCCAGCCTTAAATCCTAAGTAGTGGAGACTACAGGTCTGTGCTGTTGCAGAATATTTGATCCCATCGTAAACCAGAGATGTGAACTGTAAAAACCTGTGTCTTTTTTGGCATGAGCCCTAACACACACCTTTAATCTAAGAGCTTTTTGTTTACTGTAAACAGGTGATTAAAGTGTGGTTCAGTCAGCCCTAGCACACACCTTTAATCCAAGAGCTTTCTGCACACAGGATTTAATAAAGTTAACCCCAGGTCAAGAGGCAGAGCAGGAAACCAGCTGACAGGGATTAAGAGTAGGAGAGGCTTTGAGCTGAGGTGTATTTAAGAGATCATGGATACGGACTGACGCTTTTAGGCTTTTGAGCTTTGAGCCTGCAAGCCTTTGGCCTGGGGTGGGGTTTTTTTGTTTGTTTGTTTGTTTGCTTGTTTTGGGTTTTTTTGGTTTTGTTTTGTTTTGTTTTGTTTTTGGCCTTTTCCTCCTGGGCTGTCAGCTGAGCTAGTGAGCTTTTTGGGCTTTTCCCTCTGAAACATGAGCTGAGTGGAGGGTCAGCTGGGTGCTTTCTCTGCCTCTCTCAGGTAGCAGGTTCTCACCCCAGCATCTGGCTCCTGAGACTTTATGGGTAAAATCAAATATGTGAGATTTACATTCTTTAAAACAACATTGTGCCACAGTGCCCATGTTATGGAGAACGCTTCTAAATTACTAGAAGGGGGAAAGTCACATTTTTAACAATAACAAAATAAATCTGTCAGAGGGCCAGGAATGGGGGCACATGACTTTAATCCTAGCACTGGGGAGGATTAAGCCAGCCTGGCCTATTGGAAGTTCCATGACTCCCATGGCTACACACTAAGAACAACCTTAAACAAGCAAAAATTAAAAATACTTCATATAAGACTTGTAACAATAAATCCTCCCGTGACACAAACAACTGAAAGCTAACACATCTGAAGAATATGTGAAATGACAGGAAAGCTAAACAGCTGACCTTTGCTCCTTCTTCAAAAGCTCCCAGCATGCTCCTATCAGAAACACACCCACTCTGCCTTGTCACCAAGAATCTTCATCTCTTTTTTCAGTGGTACCTTGAATAGAACACTGGACCTCGTGCATGCCAAATTCTATCAAATAAACTACATTCCCAATCACAAAAATCAGTATTATTATTGTTGTAGTTGTTTTACATCTGCCTCCCAAGTGCTGGGATTAAAGCATATACCACAACCACCACATGGCAAAAAAAATTATTACTATATTTTTAATGTCTGTTTTGTTTGGCATACTCAGGAATCACACCCAATGCCTCCCAAGTGTTCTACCCATGTAAGCTACACCCCTAGTTTCTTCAAATTATTTTGGCTTTGGCCATGATGAACTTTGAGGTGCGGTGTGAGAGTCAAATGCAGATGTTCAGATTCCAGAGAATGAATGAGCCTAGAGCTCTGGTTAAGCGGTCACAACTGAAGACAAAACCACAAATTTTCAGCTTATCTTAACAGTTGCTAAGTAACCTCATCAGAGCGGAGGGATTGTCACACTCATGTGCTGTTTCTGAAATGTTATCTAAGACAACTAACCAGAAACATCAGAAACACATGGACTTTATTAAAATGCAAATTACCAGCTATATCCTAAGCCAAAATACAAATCTATGCAATAAGACTCAAATGCAGGGCTGGAGAGATGGCTCAGTAGTTAAGAGCACTGGCTGCTCTTCCAGAGGTCCTGAGTTCAATTCCCAGCACCCACATGTTGGCTCACAGCCATCTACAATGAGATCTGGTGCCCTCTTCTAGTACACAGATGGACATGTAGACAAGACACACCCATATGCACAAATAAATATTTTTTTAAAAAACACTCAAATTGCATACATATATGCATTTCTTCATTATTAATGCATATATACATGTAGTCAGTGTGTATGAAGAATGGATTTGGACATTAGGAATAGAGCAATTCATAAGATACGTAAGATTCCTGATGTAATGGGTATTAAGGTCTAGGGTGGAAGTCAGATTACCAGACAAGAAATCAAACAAGGTAATTTAAAAAGGTGGTGTTAGGAAGCAGAGGCAGGCACATGCCTCTAAGTCTGAGGCCAGCCTGGGCTACACAGCAAGCTTCACGCCACTCTGGGATTATAGCAACACTGAATTTGTATTGAAACTCCCTCAATTTGCTTTCCTCCTACTTATTAAGGCTGTGAAAGCTTTCCTAAGTCTGAACCACTCTTCCAGGCACTAAGGATTACTTGAGGCTACAATTATGTATGTTCATATGCTAAAACCCTGCATAAATTATTACAAATACCATATGAAACAATGTCAACAAAACCTAAAGATTCAGTCCTTTTTGTTTTGTTGTTTTGTTTTGTTTTTAAACAGGGTCTCAGTGTGTGTCCTAGCTGGCGTGGAATTCACTTTGTTGACCAAGCTGGCCTTGAATTCACAGATAGCTGACTGCCACTGCCTCCTGACTGATAGTATTAAAGCATGTCACAGCCAGCCCAAACTCAGTCTTTTAACATAAACACTTGTACGACATTAAGGCTCATTGCGCTTTCTTTGTCTACCTTTAGGTGGATTCCAGGAATCAAACTCAGGTTCCCAAACTTGATTAACAGTAAGTAGCAAGTGCCTTTCCTTTACCGAATGAGCCAGCTTGCTTGCCCTAACCAAGCCTTTAGCAAAGACAAAGGTGCCTTAAAAACTATGAGATGTGAGTTGGAGAGATGGCTCAGTGGTTAAGAGCACTGACTGCCCTTCTAAAGGGTCCGGGTTCGATTCCCAGCACCCACATGGCAGCTCACATCTGTCTGTAACTCCAAGATCTGACACCATCACACAGACATACATGCAGGCAAAACACCAATGCACATACAGTAAAAATGAATTATTTTTAAAAAGATTATGAAATGTAGGTTTTGATTATTACTAACAATAAATTTCATGTAACTCAGCTGGAAGAGTTCTTGGCCCATAACCTAAGTCCTTGAGAGGTAGATGCAGGATGATCAGAAGTTGAAAGTTATCCTTGGCTACATAGCAAATCTGAGATTAGTCTGGGCTACAGGATACACTGTCTCAAATAGAATAGTAAGGGGACCAGCAAGATGAATCTAAATTGAATTCCCAGAACCCACATGAAGGAGGATTGATAACCAACTCCCCACTTATTCTCCAACCTCCATACACAAACATGGCATGCACACATTGCCACCCATGGACCCTATGAGCACAACTCACACACATAATAAAATAATAACAAAGTGCAGCAAAAATGGTGTTATGGCATGAAACACACCAATATAACCAAAAGTGGTGCATCAAAAAAGGTGTTACAACGTGAAACACACCAATATAACCAAAAGTGGCACAACAAAACCAGCTCACAGCTTATTCACTGCATTATAGTAGAACTAAAGGACCAAGGCTAGCATGGGCTACACAGAGAGACTTCTCTTAAAACAAATAAATCTGAGCTACATTCCTATTTCCATAATTAAGAGATTCCAACATCTCTTGATTTTAAGTGTTAAGAGAGAATATATCAAGGAAACTCAAAAGAAAGGCCAAAGTAAGAACATTTCCTATCTGTTCGTAATAAAGTCACGCGTAATAGAAGGAATGGACGGAGGATCCTAAACCGAGGGATGGGCATGTGCCCCCACTACTAAGGCAGCAACCAGTCCAGTCTACTCAACTCAACCATCAAGTGGAATGTTTTCTACAGAGGACGAGAAGGACACAGGGAAAGGAAATACTCAGCCACTAGACAGGAAGATCTGAAATCAGATCCACCAATTGCATTTATGTACACACTGTGAAGCCATGAGTCTGGTTATTTTTCCCTCTTCTAAGTTGGCAACACATTCCATGGAAGGAAAAAGTTCTCTGGAGACTTGCTCTCTCCTTTCTCTTTTGGTTTTTTGAGACAAGGACACAGCATTGTAGCCCATGACAGCTTCAAACTTATTTCACCTCCTTGCTTTGCCTTCTGAGTACTAGGATGGCAGACATGCACCTGCCACCATTCCTGCCTTTTTTACCCCATCGTAAGCAGCAGCACACAAAGGCCTCACCAACACTGGCAAGCCTTGACAACAGGAGTTCCTAGCACCCATGTGGGGCGGCTTACAACTACAGCTCCAGGCTCTCCGGTCTCCACAGCTATTAGCACATAAACACACACACACACACACACACACACACACACACACACACACACACACACACACACTTTTTGGTTTGGTTGTTTTGTGTTCTGGGGGTTTTTTGTCGTTGTTGTTGTTGTTTTGTTTTGTTTTTTCGAGACAAGGTTTCTCTGTGTAGCCTTGGCTGTCTTGGACTCACGTTGTAGACCAGGCTGGCCTCTAACTCACAGAGATCCGCCTGCCTCTGCCTCCCAAATGCTGGGATTAAAGGTGTGTGCCACCACCACCCGGTTCACACACATGGTTTTTAAATTAAATAAAATCTTTGGCTGGGAGTGATTGTACATGTCTTTAATTTCCGCACTCAGGATGTAAAAGCAGGCAGATCTCTGTGAATCCAAGCCAGGTTAGCCAAGGGTCCATCGTTGAGAACTGTCTCAAAAAACAAAACCTTAATGGGCTGGAGAGATGGCTCAGAGGTTAAGAGCACTGGCTGCTCATCCAAAGGTCCTGAGTTCAATTCCCAGCAACCACATGGTGGCTCATAACCATCTATAATGAAATCTGGTGCCCTCTTCTGGTATGCAGGCACACATTTGGGCAGAATACTGTATAATAAAATAAATAAATCTTTAAAAAAAAAAAAAAGGAAAGAAAAAGAAAACTTTAAAAAGAATCCCAGCACTCAGGAGGCGCAGAGGCAGGTGATCGCTGTGAGTTTGAGCCAGCCTGGTCTACAAAGTGAGTCCAGGACAGCCAAGGCTACACAGAGAAACCCTGTCTCGAAACAACAAAAACAAAAACAAAAAAAAAAAAAAGAAAAAACAAAAACAAAAACAAAAAAAAGAAAATTAGATAGTCCCACAAAATGCTCTCCTTTGGACTCAGCAGGAGAATATAACCAAAACATGACACTTTTCACCGTTCCCCCAAAATTTTACCTTTTCCTGAGCCAGTGAGATGGCTCCAAAGCCAAAAACCTTGCCTCCCAGGGGCCACACCCCAGAAGGTTCCCCTCTTAGATCCACACTTGTACTCATTCTCTCTGTAACCACACATACACACACACACATATACACACACACATACACAGACATACACACACACATACACACACACACACATTATATATTAAGTTCAAAACCATTTCTCACCTTTTCCTAAACACTTTCCTATGAGACCTGGCATAGTAAGCACCATGCTCATTTAGAAATTATCTAAGCAAGGCGTGGTGGCTCACACCTTTGATCCCAGCACTCAGGAGGCAGAGGCAGGTGGATCTCTGTGAGTTCGAGGCCAGCCTGGTCTATAGAGTGAGGCCAAGACAGTCAAGACTACAGAGAAACCCTGTTTGGAAAAACCAAAAAAAGAAAGAAAAGAAATTATCTGTACAGAAGCGTTATCAGCACCTATTTATCTAGACATGGAAATGTTTAAGTATCTCTGAAGCTAGAAAAAAACTTACTAGAAATTTTGTTGTGAGCAGACCTAAAGGAGAAAACAGAAGTTTGGCAGATACTGTTACCAATTTGCCTATGTTATTAAAAATTATTTGTAAAACAAAATGATTAATAAGCAAGGTTGGCGGTAGTTCACACCTGTTATCCCAGCACAGAGAGTCAGCGAAAAGAGGCTCCTGGGGAGTCCCAGTCCAGCCAGGGCCACACTGGGAGACAGGGTAGCAGGCTGAAGATGCCTTGGTGGTTAAGATCTGATCTTATAGAGTCCGAGTTCAGCTGCAGCACCCGTGTCAGGCAGCTCACAACTGCTAATAGTTCTAACACCAGGGGGGCCTGATGTTTCTGGCCTGCACTCATGTGTACACACATACACACAATTAAAAATAAAATAAATCGGTTTTTTTTCCTCTTTAACAGGGTCTCAGGTAGTTCACAATAGACCAGAACTCAGTAAGCACAGGTAACTGAGCTCATTTTCGCTCCTCCATGGTCGTCACACGTGCTGGACTATGTCAGCGTTTATTTACTCAACATACCTCCAGTGCTATTTCTTGTACATTAATACTAGAAACAGATCTAGGTCTTCAATTCCTTCACCTCAAACAAGTTGCGCTCTCTCTAGCATGGCAACTTTCAATGTCCTGGCAAACACTTATGCCAAAACCTTTGCCACCACATTCCTACTAAGTGCTTTTTAGCATACACCCCATCCATTGCCTTCCTAAAGAGTAGCCAAGACTGCCACAGACAGAAATCTCACCAAGGCCACTACAGCAAGGTCAGAGAAGACAACCAGAACATGAAAGAAATAAATGAGGTGTATCCCAAAGCACTCAGGGTCCTGCTTCTTTTATTCATAAACTTAATGTAGACTTACTAGATTCAGCTAAAAATGCTGAAGGGGGAGAAATCAAGTGCTTTCTAGGACCAAATCCCCTACTATTAGAGAAAGCAACTTTATAGTTTTAAGCTCACTTGTACCCACAGAGACGCAGGACCATCACCCTCCATCAACTGAACACTTGTAATGAGCCTGGCCTGCTCAGCTAAGGCTGAGACAGCACTGGGTATCCTTGACTCGGCCAACTATGAATGAATCCAAGGCGACCCACACGGGCAGGAGACAGTAAGAGCACTTACTGCTCTTGAAGAGGGCTGGGTTTGGTTCTCAGCACCCACATGACAACTCACAACAGCCTTGACTTTAGGTCCAAGTGATCCTACACCCTCCTGGCCTCTGCAGGCACTAGGCTCATAATAACACACATGCATACACACATACACACATACATACATACATACATTCGATAAAAATATATCTTTAAAAAAAAAAAAAGACTAACCACAAAAGATATCACATTCCCTTCTCTTCTCTGCCAAACAGAAAATATCCCAAGAAGTAACAGGGGAAAAATATTATCTTCCAATGAATACTTTACAAAATCTTTCCAGAAATTCACTACAAGATAAGAGTTCAAGGTGGAGTGGTCCTTGCATGTACCCCAGCTGTTTGAGAGCTGGAACAGGGGGCCCAATGGAGCTTAAGTCCTTGGGCAGATTGGGAACCATCAGACCCTCTTTCCTAGTCGTCAATAAACACTAAATCTGTTGAGCACTGAAGCATGCCGGATGTGCCAGTAATGAGGACACAGCAAGCAATTAGCCAAACTAAAAACCTGTCATCCTGAAGTTTTCCTTTTTTTAAATAGCAAAGACTAAAACTTACAGAAAGTAGCCAGGTGACAAAGTCAGCAGAAAAATTGGTAGGATTCACACAAATCTTTTGCAATTCAGGTAGCTAAGGAAATGTCCCCGTTAGAGACCCTTGAGGAACAACCTGATAGAGGTGACAAGACAGGCGATGCAGCTTTACAAGGGAAAGAACAAAACACAAGAGCAGAGTCTCTGGTCAGAAATGTGCTATCACAGCAAGCAGATCAGTGTGTGCATTCGGGGAAACTGGTGCCACAGAACTATGGTGCTATCGGCAAACATAAAGACTCAGTTTTCAGCAGGTCATAATGTGCACACATGCAATCCCAGTGCAGGAGGCTGAGACAGGAAGACTGCTATGAGTTTGAGAGAAACTGTCTCAACACTATGAATTAAACAAAGACTAAGAGGACCAGGTTTGACTCTGAGACAGGAAGTCTTCAGAGTCTCTTGTATCTCAGGCTATCCTCAAATTCTATATGTAGTGGAGGAAGATCATGAACTTCTGATCCTCCTGCCTCCACCTCCTGGTTTTACACAGCACTGGGGACTGACACCCAGGGCTTTGGGCATGCTAGGTAAGCACTCCACAGACTCAGTCACAGCCTGAGCCCAAGGCATATTATTTTTATCACATTTACTTATTTCTGCTGTTGTTGATTTGTTGATTTTGAGAGAGGATACTGTTACAGAACCCAGGATAGCCTTGAATTCAATCCCATATTCCTGGTTGGCCTCCAACTCAGGTCCCTAATGCTGGGATTACAGACCTGCACCACTTCCCACCAGCTTTTATTAGGTGAATTTTGGTCTTATTTTTGGTTGGTTTTGTTTATTTAGACATGATCGCATGTAGCCCAGGCTGATCTCAAACTCTATCCTAATCCTACAGTGTTTACCTCCCAAATGCTAGTTACAGGTCTGTATCATGACAGCAGGCTTTATGTGATAAATTTTAAATTGTTTAGTTCTGCAGATCACTTAGTGAACACAAAACAACTCGAACTGCAATACTGCAATTCTGTGTGTGATGTGTGTGTGTGTGTGTGTGTGTGTGTGTGTGTGTGTGTGAGAGAGAGAGAGAGAGAAAGAGAGAGAGGAGAGAGAAGAGAGAGAGAGAGAGAGAGAGAGAGAGAGAGAGAGAGAGAGAGAGAGAGAGAGAAATGTAGTCCTTGTTGTCCTGGAATTCACTTGGTAGCGCAGGTTGGCCTCAAACCCAGACATCCTCCTGCCTCCTCCTCAGAGTGCTGGGATTAAAGGAGTGCACCACCACCACAGGCTGGAACTGCGATGCTTCAAGTTTAGGTTTTGCTGACATTTCATCAGCAAGGTTGTCTATTCTAAAAATAACTGTGAAAATTAGCTACTGGGGAGGGAAAAAAAAAATGCATCTAGTATGTGAAATGAAGTGACCTGACAACTTCCCACATTTACTTCAACTGTTATCTTGATACCGGAGTCTTGTAGGGTAAGGGAACTTCTTTACTGAAGTGAGGAAAAATGCATTTGGAAGAGGGGCCACAAATGACTGATATATCAGTAATAAAATGCTAGGAATATGTGATGGTAAGTGGTACATGTTGTATCTCCCAGAGCCTTCAAGTTGCCTACAAATAACAGTCTTTGGGTGGGGGAAAAAACATACAAGGCTACTCCTTCGACTCGGATCGGAATGTAAATTTTCCCATTTTTTCTTCCTTGGGTATCAGTGCAGTTCTGGGGCTGTGATTCGGTCACTCATCATCATTATGCAAAAGCAATTCACTTCGAGTAAATACTCTGCGGTTACTAGGCTAATGGTGACCAACGTCGGAAAATGTTCAGCCCTACGACGAGGAAGCACGAGTTGTGAGCTCCGCACAGGCCCAACTTCTTCCCGCCTGTGTCAACTCAAAGCCGGTGCAGCTACAAACTCCAGCACCTCCGCGTCCCGCTCTCTGACGGCTCCCGGGCAAACGAGGAAGCCGCGCTGCCCTCCAGCGCGGCCAAGGGCGCCGCTGCTCCCGGGCCCTCGGCGGCGCAGGCCACAGGTGGCGCCGCCTCCGCCCCGTGACCCCCAAAGCCCCGGCTCCGCGCGCTCCCGGGGACTGCGGCCCGGCACCGCCACCCCCAGCCCTTCCGCCGCCAGCCCCGCCACGCCCCCTGCCCGCGCGCCGTCCGCCCCCCCCACCCGGCCGGAGGTGGCCTCACCTCACGGGGGCCAGAGCGGGGAGCGCGCCCGGTGTCCGCCCGCCGCCCCGGGCCCACGGCCGCTCGGCTGAGCTCGGCCCCGACGGCCGGCGGCGGCGCGCTTCTGGGGGCGGGCTCTTCTCTGAGGGGGGTCTCCCCGGGGCCGGGGCGGGGAGGCAGGGGAGCGGGGCGGGGGAGGGGAGAGGGTCCGGGAAGGAGGGGGGAGAGGGGAAGAGAAGGGGGCCCAAACCCGGAGAGGGAGAGAAGGGGGGAGGGGGAGAAGCAGAAGGGGAAGAAAGGCCCGGAGTCCGCCCCCCGCTGCGGCCTGCGCGCTACGTCACCACGTCCGGCGTGGTCGTCAGCGCGTCCTGCGCTGCTCGCGTCCCTGCTTCCTGTGTGCGCCTCGCCGCCGCCGGACCGACGCGCGCCCCCGCGGCCTCCCCCAGATCCCTGGTGCGCGCCCCCCGCGCCCTTCCCTCCGCCCTCGGCGCGCGACCCCGCGTCGCCCTCAGCCACAGGACGTCAGCTGTACAATAATCACCTGTGCACACTCCGCAGTCCTACCCCCGCTCAGCCTTCTTGGAGCTGGTATTTCCGAGGCGCACTGCCAATCGCTAGCTAGGACTGCAACCCCCTGCGCCCAAAATGAAGCTCATATATTTGGGGTTTGGTTTTTTGTTTGTTTGTTTTCAGACGTCGCTAGCCCTTAAGGTCTTGGAACAATCACTATGTATCTAGACCAGGCTGGCGTCGAACTCAGGACATCCGCCTGCCTCTGCCTCCTCAGTGCTGGGATTAAAGGTGTTTTGCGACCTCAAAAATCAAGCTCTTGTGACCTTTCAAAGATACAGTTGTTTGTTTGTTTGTAACAGTCATCTTAAATTTCTAACCTCCCCTAACCGGCTCTACAAAGCAAGTTCCAGGACAGCCAGGGCTACTAAAAGCAAATTCTAACCTCCCCTGTTTTGTCTACTCTAGGTAGGGTCAATCCACCAGTTTACCGCCCTCAAAGAAGCAGTGTAGCACGCTGGAGACACTGCTCAGGCGCTAAGAGCGCTCTTTGCTCATGAGAAGAACATGGGTTTGAACACGTGGCAGCTCACACACAGTCCAGATGCAAGGCTCATTTGGCCTCAACAGGCACAAGGCACTCAGGCGAAGCACACACATCGAGTCAGAACACTCATACAAATAAGTCTTTTTAAAAAAAAAATGTAGTCTTAATCAATGGAATCCTACCATTAAGTAGTTAAGAGAATAATGCGGGGAAAATCTAATTACAGTGGTTTGGGTGCTCTGTGGAAAAAGAAAGAGCAATTAGTTCTTAGAGGTAAAAATCTCCAAGCTTCAGAGAAACTACAGTCAAACTTTCAGCTAGCCTTTAAAAATAGGAAGAGGGGCCAAGTGTGGTGGTGCACCACTTTAGTCCCACCATGTGGGAGGCAGAAGCCAGCCTGTGAATTGGAGGCCAGCCCTGTCTACAGAGCCAGTCCAGGACAGCTGGGGCTCTGTTAAACAGAGAAATCCTGTCTCGGAAAAACAAACAAGCAAACAAATTATATATATGTAAAATATTTGTTTATATATAAACAAGCAAACTCAAAAAACGTGTGTGTGTGTGTGTGTGTGTGTATACACACTATAGGTTTGTTGTTTGTTGAGCAGAGAAGAGTGGCAGGGATTTCGGCAAAGTCATGGAGGTGAGGATTCTTTGCAGTATTACTCTGGAAATGCATGCCTGCTAGGTAAGGGCTCTAGCGCAGTACTGTATCCCCAGCCCCTGGAAGAAGTATACAATTTATGTTTTCTTCACCCAGCAAGTACCAGGCAGAGGCAGTGATGGAAAATGCAGAGTGCATATACACCTGCAGGCCAGAAGAGGGCAGCAGATCTCAGTATAGATAGTTATGAGCCACCATGTGGTTGCTGGGAATTGAACTCAGGACCTTTGGAAGAGCAGCCAGTGCTTTTTTTTTTTTTTTTTTTTTTTTTTTTGAGACAAGATTTCTCTGTGTAGCCTTGGCTGTCCTGGACTCGCTTGTAGACCAGGCTGGCCTCGAACTCACACCTGCCTCTGCCTCCCCGAGTGCTGGACTTAAAGGCATGCGCCACCACACCAGCCCCAGCCAGTGCTCTTAACCGCTGAGCCATCTTGCCAGCCCTACATCTGTTTTCTTGAGATGGGAACCTGAGGCATAGTAATTCAAAGTCTCAGATATCCGAACTGAGTTTGTCTTCTGAGCCTGCCCTGAACCGTGGCCCTCACAAAACTGGGAATGGTGGCACACGCCTGTAATCCCAGTACTCAAAAGATAGAGGCAGGCGAGCTGCTGCGAGTCTGAAGCCAGCCTGGTTGGCACAGCAAGTTCTAACATAGCCAGGGCTACAAAGAGAGGCCCTGTCTCAGGAACAAGCAAGTGGAAACTGTAACTGGGAAAAGCAGGCATGGTAGCAAGTACCCCTGGGCTTCACTATTCAGGCTGTGGACACAGTATTGTGAAGCCCAGAAATTCAGTTGGCCTGGTCACCATAGCAGTGCCATATGTATTTAAAATAACCAGAAGTAAAAATAAAAGGCAGGTGTACAGGTGTACAGGGCGGAAGTTACTAGAAATTGGACCTGCATCTTATACACCTGCTCTTAGCAGAGTTATTGCCAAAACCCTTTTAAACTTTTCTTTTCTTTTTTCTTTTGAGAGAGAGAAAGAAAGGGTCTCACTATTAGCTATGGCTAGCCTTGAACTCAGGTCATCTTGTAACTCTACCTGCCTCTGCCTCCTGGGTGCTGGGATTAAAGGCCTGGACTTGTCCATCCTTTTTTTTTTTTTTTTTTTTAAAGATGGTTGTGAGCTACCATGTGGGTGCCAGGAATCGAGCTCGGTACCTCTGGAAGTTCCACCAATGCTCTTAACCTCTGAACCATCTCCAGCCCAAACCTGTCCATCTTAAAGCTGGTGTTTTTATGAATAAAGTTATAAACTATGCATAGCTTGTCTTGCCTGTTATGGTGGTTTGAATGAGAATGACCCTTATAGGCTCATGTGCTTGAAAGCTTGGTCCCCAGTTGGTGGAAGTGTTTGGGAAGGATTAGGAGTTGTGGCCTTGTTGGAGGAGGTGTGTCACTGGGTGGGCTTTGAGGTTTCAAAAAGCCCTTACGTTCTAGTTAGTGTTCTCTCCCTCCCCCCCTCTCTCCTTCCCTCGTGTGCTTATGGATGAAGATCTAAACTCTCAGCAATTGCTTCCTGCCATGCTGTGATTGATGGCCTCTAAGCCTCTGAATTGGAAAGTCCCCAAATTAAACATTATCTTTTATAAGTTGCCTTGGTCATGGAAATGTAACTGAGACACCTGTGATCCCAACCCCTGGAAGATCAGGAATTCAAGGTCATCCTCGGCTACATAGCAAGCTCCAGGCTAGCCTAGGGTACATAGAGAGCCCCACGCAAGCCAGGACTACACAGTGAGACTCAAAATCATGTATGAGAATGAGAATGTAAAATCCAGTGTGAAGCTTCACGGCTTCAGAAATCTTTGTAGACTTTTAACTCTCATCAGCACAGCTGTGTAAACAAACCCTGAACAGTGATGACACCCATCATCGCGCTGGAAATGTGGAAAAGCTCTCAGGGCCTCAGCACTAGACAAAGCTACAGGCAGCTGGGGAATCCAGAGACAGGGAGAGTCTTTCCCAGGGAAGAAACCCCCAATTGGTCAGCTCTGTTTCTGAAGATATACACACAGGTTACAGGTAATATTATATAGACTGAGAAGGTTGCATTTATGCACTTAAGAATATTATAATACATATATAACATATAAATATATTGAATATTTATTTACTTATTTTAAAAGGTCATGAATTTAAGAGAGCCCAAGGGGATAAAACCATGGGAGGGCTGGAGGGAGGAAAGAAAAGGGGAGAAATGATGTAGCTAAAATTTCAAAGACTTAAGCCGCGTGGTGGCACAAGCCTATAATGCCAGCACTCTGGGAGGCAAAGGCAGGAAGATCTCTGTGAGTCCAGGACAGCCAGTGCTACACAGAGAAACCCTGTCTTGAAAAACAAACAAATATTTTAAATATATAATACATATGTGTGTATATATATATATATATATTTTTTTTTTTTTTCCTTTTAAAGAGCAAACCAGCACTCAGAAGGCAGAGGCAAGCAGATCTCTGTGAGTTCAAGGCCATCCTGGTCTACATCGCTCCACAACAGCCAGAATTACATAGTGAGACCCTATCTCAAAACAAACAGACAAAAAAGCACAAAACATTAGAGGGTAGACAAGATGCCTCTGAACCTAATGGGAAGTGTTGGCTCCCTGGTACCCACATGGTAGATGGAGAGAAACAACTTCTGCAAGTTCTCCACAGAATTTATGTGGCACCATGCGCACAGGACACATACGCAGGCACACGCTAGACAAATAAATTGTTTTTAAAAGTTTTAATTAGAAATATCAGGCCCAGCCAGGCATGGTGGTGCACACATTTAATCCCAGCACTTGAGAGGCAAAGGCAAGCAGATCTCGGATAAGTTCGAGGCCAGCCTGGTCTACAAAGTGAGTCCAGAACAGCCAGGGCAACACAGAGAAACCAAAAAAAAAAAAAAAAAAAAGAAAAAACAAAACCAAAAAAATAATAAAAATA
The DNA here is from genome assembly GCF_903995435.1 of Acomys russatus. Lineage (NCBI taxonomy): Eukaryota > Metazoa > Chordata > Mammalia > Rodentia > Muridae > Acomys > Acomys russatus. Next base: position 35,743,037 of record NC_067164.1, on the reverse strand, counting down.
AAAAAGACAGAAGGATCAGGCCCATAAACTTTTTGGTTTTTCAAGACAGGGTTTCTCTGTGTAGCTTTGGCTGTCCTAGACTTGCTTTGTAGACCAGGCAGGCCTCGAATTCACAGCAATCCATCTGCCTCTGCCTCTCGAGTGCTGGGATTAAAGGCGTGCACCACCACGCCTGGCCCCCCATAAACTTTTTTTTAAAGATTTATTTATTCTTGCATTTTATGTATGAGTGTTCTGTCTTCATGCACACCAGAAGACGCAATCAGTTCCCGTTGCAGATGGTTGTGAGCCACCATGTGGTTGCTGGGAACTGAACTCAGGACCTCTGGAAGAGCGGTCAAGTGCTCTTAACCACTGAGCCATCTCTCCAGCCCCAAGCCCATAAACTTAATGAGCAATACCACACAGAGGAAGAAGCATACACTCTCCACACACACAGAACCTAACACTGTGATGGACGGCCTCAAGGACTTATCATCAAGTAACCACTGGGCAGAGAACTCCCGAATGTCTCAGGACAGTCAGCTCAGCACAGCACAGCTGCCATTGGTTGATGCAGTCCACTTTCAAGGCCACCCATTTTTAGAGATAGCTCTATACCTTGCTCTCCTGTGCCCTGTGTCTTCCAGCTCAGCCCTGAGGCTGTAGTCTAGCACTGAGCTGCTGACATCGCACCGCCCACAGTGACTCTATCTGTGTCAGCTCTTGGCCTCTGTATTCAATAAGGCTCTTCAAAAGAAGCTGTTGAGTACCAGCAGCCGTGGAGGGACACTGGAGAAAGTGAGGCCAATGGATCGGACATAGCTTGCAGATGTGCTGTTGTTTTTCTGTGTTTCTGACAGACACAGCACACTAAGAGCATCTGCTTTGGAAATTTCTTTTCTCTCCCCTTTCCTTAATTTTCAGAAAACTTTGACTTAGTGGGGAAAACTCTAACAAAACTAACAGAAGAGGAGGAAAGATGTGGGTGGGTGGACTTGAAGCAGAAGACACGGTGCTGGAGAGATGGCTCAGTGGTTAAGGGCACTGACTGCTCTTCCAGAGGACCTGAGTTCAAATCCTAGCACCCACATGGCAGCTCAGAACTGTCTGTAACTCCAGGATCTGACACACTCACATAAACATACTTGCAGGCAGAACACCAAAGCACATAAAATAAAGGTTTAAAGAAGAAGAAGAAGAAGAAGAAGAAGAAGAAGAAGAAGAAGAAGAAGAAGAAGAAGAAGAAGAAGAAGGTGGTAGTCTATGCCTGTGAGATCAGATTTGAGACCCAGAGGCAGTTCAAAACCAACCTCCACTACATAGCAAGTTCAAAGCAAGCCTGAGCTATGTGAGAATCTGACCCAACCGCACACCATGCACATGGCAAAAATGTCGTCTTTTCTTTCTTCTTCTTCTTCTTCTTTTTTTTTTTTTTTTTTTTTTTTTTTTTTTTTTTTTTTTTTTTTGAGACAGGGTTTCTCTGTGTAGCCTTGGCTGTCCTGTGCTCACTTTGTAGACCAGGTTGGCCTCGAACTCACAGTGATCCGCCTGCCTCTGCCTCCCAAGTGCTGGGATTAAAGGCGTGCGCCACCACCACCTGGCTTCTTTTACCTTCTTTTCTTTCTTTCTTTCTTTCTTTTCGAAGCTTAAGGCCTGAGTTCTGTGATCCTCCTGCCTGAGCCCTGCAGTAACGTTATCTGAAACCACTGCTCACCCCACCGCCTTTGGCCAGGCTTCACAGCAAGGCTCTGACCTTTGGCCTCAGGCGGGCAGCTCACTTGGTTAACAATCTCCCAACAGTAGCAAGGGACTTCTCTTTCTTCAAACAATCCAACCTCTCCCCCTCCCCCATCCCCTGTACTTTTGCTGCCTACACCAGAGCCTTCTGCCAAGTTCCACCTGTATAGACTTCACTGTTAAGCCAGATGTTTAGCCGCTGTGTCTCTGACAAAAAGGAACCATACCAGCTGGTGGCACACTCCTCCCAGGGGCCCTGGTGGCCAGGGCAGAGTTGAGGCCACTGCTGCTGAGACCCTGAGCGCAGGCATTGTATCCTTCAAGGAGGGGCCCTCCAGCAATGGCCTCCCCCTTGCTCCTGATGCTTCTGTTCCTGACTCCAGCCACAGTGGCCAACCTCAAAACAGGCGCTGCATGTCCAGCATGTTGGGGGGCCACCTTTGACCCGGAGAGCCAGAGAGAGCTGCTTCTCGATTTAGCCAAGAAACGAATCCTGGACAAGCTGCACCTCCACCAGCGCCCCACGCTGAGTCGGCCTGTGTCCAGAGCTGCTTTGAAGACCGCACTGCAGCGCCTCCGCGGGCCTCGGCGGGAAGCCGGGCTGGAGCATGACCAGACACAAGAATATGAGATCATCAGCTTTGCTGACACAGGTGGGTCCATGGTCTGCAGCTCTGCCCCCCACCCACACCTGCATGACCTCTCCCTAACCATCCTGCCCTCCACACAGTGCGCACCTGCCTCCCAGGCTCGCAACCCCCAGGTTCTCTGGGATAGATCAGGTCCACGTAGCGGTGGATGGAAACTGCTCAGTTTTTTATTTTTTATTTTTTATTTATGTATTTATTTATTTATTTATTACATATACACACAAGAAGAGGGCATCACATCACATTCTAGATGGCTGTGAGCCACCGTGTGGTTGCTGGGAATTGAACTCAGGACCTTTGGAAGAGCAGACAGTGCTCTTAACCTCTGAGCCATCTCTCCTGCCCCTCAGTTTCACTTCTTTAGAAACTGCCGTCCACATGCCCTCTGGCTTCTCTGTCTCTGTCTGTCTGTCTGTGTGTCTGCCTGACTGCCCCCCCTTTCAGAATCCCCAACCCTCTATGTGTGAGCCTGCCCACTCCCTAGGCCAAGGGCTGATTGATTACTGGGGAGTTGGTAATTTCTCTGGTTCCAGGATATATCAATTACCTCCATATCCTCTTCCTCAAGACTTCCCCATTTATGTAAAAAGAGAAAAAGTAAAACACCAAGATTATAAATTCTCTCCAAAACCTCAGATCCCCGTAATACAGTCCTCACGTCACAAGGTCAAATAGAACTCAGAAAGAGGTGTAAGAAATAAAGGGTAAAAAAAAAAATCAGTCTTGGAGCTGGGCCCCAGTACTTGGGAGGCAGAGGCAGGTGGATCTCTGAATTCAAGGCTAGCCTGGTCTATATACACAGGTTGAGTTCCGGAACAGCCAGGGACACAGAGAAATCTTGTCTTGAAAACAAAAAAAACCCCAAAATCAAAACCAATCAACCAAAGGATAAAAGGTAAAGGAAAGAGTTACTTCCACAGAGGTGAGCTGGAGAGAAGAGGAGGAAATCTTAGCGCTTAGAAAGAAAAGGAAGGCTACTGTGCACTCCACTGCTCTTAGATCTGAAGGAGCAATCTCCACTGTGCTCCTGGCTCCTGTCCCCTGATTGGCACCTGCTCTCCTCCCTCCCCAGGACCCAGCACAAATTATGCAGCCACATAGCCTGGCCTCCCATTCTTGCAGAGCCTCTTATGAGCCTAGGGACCCAAGTAGTTAATGGTCAGGTGTCTCATTCGTAAATGAAGATGAGAGAATAGCTTAGAGACTTAAATGGAGATGAGTGTGTGTGTGTGTGTGTGTGTGTGTGTGTGTGTGTGTGTGTGTGTATGAATTCATTCCTTAGAATGCTAGAAAGTAGAAAGAACAGGAAATACGGAGGGTTCATCCCCTGTCCAGGAAGAGACCAGTCTCTTCTCTCTGTATCTTCACATGGCAGAAAGACACAGGAAACTCTGAAGCCTCTTTTAACCAGGCCCTAATCCCCTCTCCAGGGCTCCACCCTCAGGACCTAGGAGCCTCCCACAGGCTACTATATTATCACTTTGGGATTTGGGTTTCAACATGACTGGTTTTTCTTTTTTTGAGAGACAAGGTCTCCTTACACAGCTTGGGCTGGCCTGAAACTCAGCATGCAGCTCAGATGGGCCAAAACCACTCATGATCTTTCTGCAATCCCAAACACTGGCGTTACAGACACATGCCCAGCTTCAACATACAAAAACAAAACCCAAAAGGCAGGGCTGGAGAGATGGCTCAGATATTAAGGGCACACTGTCTGCCCTTCTGGAGGTTATGAGTTCAATTCCCAGCAATCACATGGTGGCTCACAGCCATCTATAAAGAGATCTGGTGCCCTCTTCTGGCCTGCAGTTGAACAAGCAGGTAGAACACTGTATACATAATAATAAATAAATAAGTCTTTTTAAAACAAAAAAAAAAATTTAATTTAATTTTTAAAAATTTAAACAGACAGACAACAACAACAAAAAACGCACTGAAGCATTTGTCTGATCATTCTAGGGCAACCTTCTTTAAAACATGGCGGCTGGACTCCATGAGGGCAATTTCAGCATAAATGATTGTCCAGCTTCTACAGATACTTTGTTTACTTTTGTCCCATTGACAAAACATGTTGCTGCAGCCGCATCCAGAATCAGGGTGGCATAGAACTGGATAAAAATCATGCAAACCAAGCTGGGCCTGGTCAGGCACGCCTTTAATCCCAGCACTCGGGAGGCAGAGGCAGGCGGATTGATATGATTTCAAAGCCAGCCTGGTCTACGAAGCCAGTCCAGGACAAAAACAAAAACAAAAAAAACCCAGAAAATAAAACAGAAATAAGATCTCATTTAGTTCTTGTCTGGTTTGGAACTCACAATGCAAACCAGGTTGGCCTCTAGCACTTCAAAATCCACCTGCCTCTGCTTACCAAGCACTGGAATTAAAGGTGCCCTGCTGTGCTCCTTTTCATTTTGTACTTTTTGCACTCTACTGCATGATGCCTTTAGGTCCCTCTTTTCATTTTGTTGTTGTTGTTTGTTTGTTTGTCTGTTTGTTTGTTTGTTTCTCTGTGTAATATCCCTGGATGTACTGGAACTCTCTTTGTAGACCAGGCTGGCCTCGAACTCACAGAGATCCACCTGCCTCTACCTCCTGAGTGTTGGGATTAAAAGTGTGCACCACCGTGCCTGGTACCTCTTTTCATTTTAAATTAAGACCATGGGCTCGGGCTGGAGAGATGGCTCAGAGGCTAAGAGCAGTGACTCCTCTTCCTGAGGTCCTGAGTTCAATTCCCAGCAATTCCCATCTACTTTGTGCAGATGGAGGAACTAGGCTGCCAAGTACATTATTATAACAGGTGTAACTAAAACCAAATGACACTCTCACACTACCAAACTTTCCTATGCTTGCCTACCTCAAATGCCCATGATTAAATATCTATTTAAAAAAAACCACCAGGCGGTGGTGGCCCATGCCTTTTATCCCAGCACTCAGGAGTCAGAGTCAGGCAGATCTCTGTGAACTTGAGGCCAGCCTGGTCTACATAGTGAGTTCCAGGACAGCCAAGGCTACACAGAGAAAACCTGTCTCAAAACACAAACAAACAAATAAAATTAAAAAATAAACTGAGTGGTAGAAAAAAAAAGACTCCCTGGGTCTCTAAATAATATAGTGTAGCCTGTTCAAACAGTTATAACACATTCTGCGCTGTCAAGGCAAACCTTAAGCCAACAAGGTATTCGCACCTGTTATGTCAGTACTTGGGAAACTGAGCTCAGTCTGAATTTGAGGCTACATGGTGAAAGTGTCTCAGAAAGCCAAATATATAAGTAAATAAAATAGCTTTATATCTTTCCCGCCCCAACTCACAGAGATCCACCTGCCTTTGCCTCCTGAGTGCTGGGATTAAAGGCGTGCACCACCACACCCGCAATTTTATAATTTAACAAGGTATTGGATCTGGATTTTTTTTTTTAGTTTTTTTTTCCAAGACAGGATTTCTCTGTGTAGCTTTGGCTGTCCTGGACTCACTTTGTAGACCAGGCTGGCCTAGAACTCACAGAGATCCGCCTGCCTCTGCCTCCCAAGTGCTGGGATTAAAGGCCTGAGCCACCACTGCCCCACTAAAATTATTTTTATTTGCTCATTTTATGAGACAGTATTTTGTTTTGTTTGTTTGTTTTGTTTTGTTTTTCAAGACAGAGTTTCCCTGTGTAGCCCTGGCTGTCCTGATTTGCTTTGTAGACCAGGCTGGCCTCTAATTTACAGAGATCAGCCTGCCTCTGCCTCTGAGAGCTGGGATTACAGGTGTGTGACACCATTCCCAGCTAGAGATAGTGGCTCAGGATTTCTAGTGGTGTGAAGACACCATGACCACAACACTTCTTTTTTCTTTCCTTTTGGTTTTTTGAGACAGGGTCTCTCTGTATATCCTTGGTTTTCCTGAAACTCACTCTCTAGACCAGGCTGGCCTCAAGATCTGTCTGCCTCTGCTTCCTGAGTGCTGGAATTAAAGGAGTGCGTCACTACCACCTGGCTTCGTGGCAATTTTGGTTTTTCAAGACAGGGTTTCTCTGTGTAGCCTTGGCCATCCTGGACTCACTTTGTAGACCAGGCTGGCCTTGAACTCACAGCGATCCGCCTGCCTCTGCCTCCCGAGTGCTGGGATTAAAGGCGTGCGCCACCATGCCCGGCTTGTGGCAATTTTTAAAAAAAGATTTATTTATTATTTATACAGTACTCTGCCCATATACCAGAAGAGGGCCCAGATTGCATTATAGATGGTTGTGAGCCACCATGTGGTTGCTGGGAGTTGAACTCAGGACCTTTGTAAGAACAGACAGTGTTCTTAACCTCTGAGCCATCTCTCCAGCCACCCCCCCACCTCCGTGGCAATTCTTATAAAGGAAACCATCTAATCAGGGTTGACTTACAGCTTCAGAGGTTCAGTCCAGTATCATCATGGTAGTGTGCAGGCAGACACGGTACTGGAGAAGGAACCGACAGTGCTACATCTGGATCTATAGGCGACAGGACTTTGTGAGCCACACTGAGAGTAGCTTGAGCACATGAGACTTCAAAGCCCGCCCCCCACGGTGACATACTTCCTCTAACAAAGCCACACCTACTCCAACAAGGCCACACCTCCTAAGAGTACCACTCCCTATGGGCCAAGCACTCAAATAAATGTGTGTGTGGGGGCCATACTTATTCAAACCATCACAGACAAGGTATGTAGCCCTGGCTGACCTCTAACTCCCTATATAGACCAGGCTGAACTTAGAGATTCAGACACCCATATCCAACAAGGAATTTTTTTTTTCATCCTGGGTTTTGTTTCTTAGTTTTGATTTTTTCCGAGACAGGTTTCTCTGTGTAGTCCTGGCTGTCCTGAACTTGCTTTGTGGACCAGACTGGCCTTGAACTCACAGCAATCTACCTGCCTCTGCCTCCTGAATGCTGGGATTAAAGGCATTCACCACCTCGTCGGGCTCTGGGTTTATCTTTTATTTTAAGAGCCTTTTGTCCTGGCGCGGTGGCACATACCTTTAATCCCAGCATTTCCAGGACAGCCAGGAATACATAGAGAAACCCTGTGAGAGGGAAAAAGAAAGAGGAAAAGAGAGCCCTTTTTAAAAAGATTTGTTTATTTATCTACTTATTATGTGTATGTGTGTGTATTGATTTTATGTAGACTATATAGAGGTCAGAGGGCATCAGATCTCTTGGAATTGGGTTTACAAACAGCTGTGAGCACTGGGCGTGGTGATACATGGCCTTTAATCCCAGCACTCAGAAGGCAGAGGCAGGCGGATCACTGTGAGTTCAAGGCCAGCCTGGTCTACAAAGCAAGTCCAGGATAGCCAGAACTGTTACACAGAGAAACCCTCTCTCTAAGAAAGCTAAAAAATAAAAATAAAGTAAAAACAGCTGTCAGCAACCTGATGTACATGCTAGGAATTAACCGAGGTCCTCTGCAGAAGCAATAGGCTGCTGAAAACCATGGAATCAACAGAAGAGGAAGGAGAAAGGGTTTTCTTTTTCAATCTTGCAGGTCCTTTTACAAATTCTGCTGGGAAACTGAACAGGTTTTGTGTGTGCAGGCTTCACACAGTAGTCCAGGCTGTCCTAGAACTCACTAGGCCTAGGTGGACCTCAAACTCACAGCAATCCTCCTGCTTCAGCCTCCCAAATGCTACTAGAATTACAAGTGTGAGTCACCATTCCTGGCTCCCTGACACACACACACACACACACACACACACACACACACACACACATACACACACACACACACACACACACACTTCCAATGAATGTCTTATCACAGGAAGCCAAAACAAGACAATCAGCACTTTCAGTGTTCTGCCAGGAAATCTCTAGCTGACGTCACAAGGCAGTTAGAATTGGTTCTGGCTTCCAAGTCGTTATAGGTGATAAACAACCTATAACTCAACTTCCTCTTTCTCCAACCTGCACAGCAGTCTCCTCACTTCTGTCTTGGCTTACCAGGCCACCACTGAGTCCCAAAGTGAACGGTACAAATTTTAGGTCTGGGTTATGGTGGCAGCACCCCGCTTCTGATAAATTTCTATTTCTGTCACTCATTAATTAATTTTATAAACCAACATAAAACAGTTTTGCTGCTGTTGTTATGAGGGTTTTGTTTGTTTTGTTTTGTTTATGCTTCTGGCAATAAGTCTCTTCATCACACACACATTGCTTACGCTACACACCAGCCCTAACATAAAAATGTATATATATAGTTTATATATATAATATAAATATTTGTTATATTAAAATGTTTATATATATAATTTGGGGGGTTGTTTGTTTTTGTTGTTTTTGGTTTGTTTTTTGTTTTTGTTTTTTGTTGTTGTGTTTGAGACAGGGCTTCTTAGTTTTAGCCCTGTCTGTCCTGGATCTCTTTGTACACCAGGCTGGCCTCGAACTCACAGAGATCTACCTGCCTCTGCCTCCTGAGTGCTGGGGCTGGGATTAAAGGCATGCACCACCACGCCCAGCTCTCCAGGGTCTCTTTCTGCAGGCTTTCTCATCATTTAAAATATTGTTTCTGAGCCGGGTGTGGTGGCACACGCCTGTAAGCCCTCACTGTGAAAGTGGAGGCCAGGAGGACCATCAGTTCAAGGCTGTCCTGTGTGTGTATTGAGTTTAGTGCTAGCTTGGGCAACAGGAGCCGTTGTATCAGACAAAGGGAGTATGCTGAGAATAGAGAGGCAGCTGATAGAGCTGACACTCAGAGGGCTGCTATGACTTGACTACAGCTTCTTATGTTTACAGGCCCCTCCAGCGTCAGCCAGACACGCCTCGACTTCCACTTCTCTGATAGAAGTGCTGGTAGCATGGAGGTCCGGCAGGCTCACCTCATGCTCTTTGTGAAACTCCCCCCCAATGCCACCCGGACTGTGAACATAAGGGTACTTGTACTAAGACCGTATGACACCAACCTCACCCTGACAAGTCATCACCTGCTGCAGGTAGATGCCAGCGGCTGGCACCAGCTTCTCCTGGGACCGGAAGCTCAGGCTGCTTGCACTCAGGGGCATCTTACTCTGGAGCTGGTACCTGAAAGCCAGGTGGCCCATGGTTCAGTGATCCTGGGTGGGTTTTCCCACAGGCCTTTTGTGGCAGCCCAGGTAAGAGTTGAGGGCAAGCATCGGGTTCGCCGACAACAAGGCATCAACTGCCAGGGAGGATCCAAGATGTGCTGTCGACAGGAGTTCTTTGTAGACTTCCGTGAGATTGGCTGGCATGACTGGGTCATCCAGCCTGAAGGCTACGCTATGAACCTCTGCACCGGGCAGTGCCCACGACATGTGGCAGGCATGCCTGGCGTCTCTGCGTCCTTTCACACCACGGTGCTCAACCTGCTCAAAGCCAACACAGCTACTGGCAACGCTGGTGGGGGCTCATGCTGTGTGCCCACAGCTCAGCGCCCTCTGTCTTTGCTCTACTATGACAGGGACAGCAACATTGTCAAGACGGACATACCTGATATGGTGGTAGAGGCTTGTGGGTGCAGTTAGCCTGTGTGTAATAAAGGCAGCCCAAGGGAGTGTGGCCTTACAAAGATAGCCTTCGCCAGTCGTGGTGGCATACGCCTCTAATCCCAGCACTCACTCAGGAGGCGGAGGCAGGTGGATCGCTGTGAGTTCGAGGCCAGCCTGGTCTAGAAAGTGAGTCCAGGACAGCCAAGACTACACAGAGAAACCCTGTCTTGAAAACAAAACAAAACAAAAACAACAACAAAAACCCAAAGATGGCCTTCCTCAGAAGGAGGGGGTGATCACGTTTTCGTCTCTGTCGGGAATGTAAGCTCCTCCTTTCTAAGTGTGCAGGCACCCTTCTGTCAACTCCAGGAGACCTACATCTAAGGAGAATCACTCACCACCAATGGTCTTTTTCTCTCCTGGGACACCCCTCATCCTCAACCCTAGTCCAGGGGATGATAATCTACTGCCAACTCAGGCAAGATCATTTTGTCCCCAGCAAAGACACCCTCAGCTCACCCTTGACCAACCATGTAACCTACTCTGCCTCCTGTCCTGTCAGCTGATGGCTCGGCTCCCATTCCCTTGAGTTCTACGGCCCTCCACCTCCACAGAACCCCTTCCTGGGGTTCACCCAAGATGAGATTGCTGTTTTCCAAAACAAGGCTCAGCTCTCAAATCCTGTGTAGCCTCCAGTGTTCTCTGTCCTCCTCTGCCCTTGGGGCCTGATGCACCTGGGTCTCATCACCCGCTAAGTTCCAGCTGAATTTGACCAAAGGGAGACTCCGGTTGGAAACTAAAGCTTAGGACGGTACAGAGGTCAGAAAAACTCCATCAGGCTTGGTGGCTCAAAAGTATAATCCCAGCACATGAAAGGCTGAAGCGGGAGACCTACCTAAAGGTTGAGGCCAGCTAGCTCTAGGCTAGCCTGGGCTACACCATTAAGACCTTGTCGCAAAGTAAAAGAAAGGAAATTTTTAAAAAAGAGTATTTCCTATTCTATTTCTGCTCCCCGCTTGTTTACAGCCCATGGCTCTGTGTCACCATGGCTGTGCGATGTCCGCGTCATATCATTGTTTCAACACCAAAGAGTTTTGATGGCTTGTCCCTTTTCTAGTCCCTGTTGTTCGAGCATCTGGTTTTACAATTCACTATGTAGAGCAGGATTGCCTAAAACTCACAGAGATCCACCTGCCTCTACTAGGATTAATGGTCTTCACCACCATGCCAAGTTTTGTATATATTTTTTGTTTTGTTTTTCGAGACAGGGTTTCTCTGTGTAGCCTTGGCTGTCCTGGACTCACTTTGCTTTGTAGACCAGACTGGTCTCAGACTCACAGAGCTCTGCCTGCCTCTGCCTCCAGGTTTAGGTGTGCGCCACCGCACCCGGCTTTGTGCCCGGCTTTCAACATCATTTTTTGGTTGGTTCCCTACCTATGACTCTGTAAGTCACTAAGTCCTTTTACAGTAGCTCAGAGGGGGGCTGGAGAGATGGTTCAGTGGTAAAGAGCACAGGCTGATCTTCCAGAGGACCCGGGTTCAATTTCCCAGCATCCATATGGCAGCTCACAACTGTCTGTAACAGTTCTAGGGGACCCAACACCCTTACAGAGGCATACATGCAGGCAAAACATCAATGCACATAAAATTAAAAAAAAAAAAAAAAAAAAAAAGATAGTTCCTGTCTCCTATTGGGGCCTTCCCTGATATCCCAGATAATGGAACTTTCCTCTCTCTTGCCATGGCCCCCATCCATCTCATACTTGAGGCCTCTTCCTCCTCCAGGCTGCCTCTTCTTCTTTAGTCTCCCTCCATCCTCCGCCCAGAACTATCGGTCAATGGTTTCATGGCTAATAATGAACTACCTTTTGCCTAAATCTCATCACCCTCTGTACACACTCCAAGAGGTGAGACAGACCAACAATCAATTATCAAGTAAGCCAACCCTGACCACACAGGGTGGGAGGCAGAGGCCTTCTTGGAGCTGGTAGCTGGGAGCTTGGCTCCCCTTCCTTACAAACATTCTTAGAGCTTTAGCCATGAGTCCTGCCTGGAAGGAAGCCTGACTGGGTCAAGAAGAGGAAGGCTTGGGATAATGAGAGGGCAGCATTTCCTGTGAGAGCTGGTCCTCTTTAGACCTTCGCCCTTCTTTCCTCATCATCTCCTCCCTTTGGCTGGACAGCCCTCAACTACGGGGTCGATATTGTCTGCAGCCCAAGGCCAGGTTTGCGCAAAACCCATGTGTCCTTTGGGTAATGTGATTGTCTGTGTTTGCTCAGCATAGAACCCTCCTGCCAGGGTAAGAGGTCCCTGGGATAGAAGTGCAAGAGAGAAAACCTGCAAGGGGGCATTTTGGGCAGCTGCAAGCCTGCGCTGTGGGGTTTCCTAAGCAGGCCATGAAGGTCACCTCACCTTTGTCTTGAGAAGCCCTTCATCTAAAGACGATTCATGGCGTCTTATCCCCTGCATTTTGCTAAGCGTGTCCCACCTTTATCCCCCCCTCTCAGCTCCAATTTGTTCCCCTATAGTGACAGTTTCAGTGGCCAGGACCAAGGCTAGGGTCAAGCAAAGAGAGGCGCTCACCTGATGGGCAAGATTTTAAGGTGAAGGCAAACAATTCATTGATGGAGAAAAACCAGTATTTTAATGAAAGATTTTTCAGATGCCAAAATGGATGCTGCAAATCCACGATGAGCAAAACGGCATATTTAAAAATAAACACAGGATCCGCATTATTCACTTTCCTTTTGGCTCTGCTTTTTGTTAAAAAAAAAAAAAAAAAAAAAAAAATCGGGGGGAATGGGAGGATCTGCCATCTTCTACACATTTTCTCCCTAAGCCGCTACCTTCTACCTCCAGACTCCTTCAGGCTCTTCTCCTTTGGGTGGATAACTGGTCCTGCTTCTTCTATCTCCTCCCCACCCCCAAAGCCTGCCGCTACCCCCAGCCCCCAGCCAGCCTGGTGGCAAGGCGGGCAGTGCTGCAGATGCCTGGGTATTTATAACCTGGAAGCACTTCTTGGGAAAAGTGACTAAGATGCTAAGAGCGTATTTATAGCTAAGTTCTGACGTAAGTGTCAGTGGGGAGGTAGGACCGGGCCAGGCACAACAGCAAAAGAGGGTAGGAACAGCTAGAAACCATGACACCTGACAGAGAGGGTGCAGGGGAAAGGTGGTGTCAATGACTCCAACAGTCACATCTCGCCACTTCCCCTGAGCCTGTTTCCTGGCACAACAGGTAAGCCCTCCTAGGCACCGCCAGACATGGGTGCTTGCAGCCTCATAGTGCATACCTCAGGGGCTAGCAGGCTGTCACTCACCTGCAGTGACCAACAGAGAGGGGACTGAGAGCTATATGGAGCAGTAGCCAAAAGTCTTGAATGTGTTTCAGGGCCGGGTGAGGTGGGGGGGGGGGGGGGGGGGGGGGGGGTGGGGGCGGATGCAGGCAGAAAGAAGTGTCTCCTAACCCTTCCTCCTCCCTCTCCATTCCACAGAGTCATAAATTTCTAGGAAGCCTGGCCTCTGCCATCCGGCTCCATTGCCACGTGTCAAAGGTGGCAGGGATCCAGTCCTGGGGACCTGCTCTGCTGCCTGGCAGTATTGAGGCAAGAGAGCAGAGGAGCCAGCCCCTTTCCCTTGCCTGTGAGGGAGACAGGCACCTAAGGGAGAAGATGAAGCATGCCCTCCATCCCCCCCATCACTCCAGCAGCTCCATCCTCCATCCCTGTCCTCATTATTTTCTGGTCAGCTGCCGTCCAGTGGCAAGCACTGCCACATGGTGGATGCCGATGGTACTGAGGCTCAGCTCTCAGAACACCCCTTAACCCTGGCCCAGACCCAGAACTCACCAGCTAAAGAAAGGGGAAGGCAGAGTGGATGAGGACTCTAAACCACACCCCTTTTGCCCACAGCTTTCTCCCTGATGCCTCCCAGGTCCTTAAAGAAACTGGGGCCCAAGGAGAAAAGTTAGCCTGACACCATCTTTTTGTATCAGAGGTAGAGGGTCACTTCCACTTAAGGTCATCCACCTCAGGGCTGGCTATGTAGCTCTGTGGTAGGGCTCTAGCCTAGCATGCACAAAGCCCTGGGTTCAAACCTTGGCACCGAGTAAAAGCCAGGTATGATGGGTGGTGCATGCCTTTAATCCCAGCACTGAAGAACAGAAGTTGAAGATTCCTCTTAACAACATAGGGCATTAAAGGTCGTCCTTGGCTACAGGGGAGTTCAAAGCCAACCTGGATCACAGGAGAGTCTGTCCCCAGTGACAAAAACAACAAAATAAAGTAATCCACCATAGTTTCCAATGCTAAACAGACTGAGGCAGGAGGATCATTCATACTAGGAGTTCAAGCCAGCCTGGGCAACACAGAAACGCTTCATCTCAAAAGATAAAAAATAAAAATAAAAAATAAGGCAAACAAAAAATAACCGCCCCCCTGCAAATTAAGCCAGGTGTGGTGGTACACACCTTAAATCCCAACACTCAGGAGTCAGAGGCAGGTGGATCTATGAGTTCAAGGACAGCCTGATCTACCCAGTGAGTTCTAGGACATCGAGAGCTACATAGAGAAACCCTGTGGGGGTGGGGGTGTCAAAAATTGGGGATGGGGGATGACTCAGTAGGTAAAACTATTGCCTTGCAATCACACAAACCCGCAATAGCACCTGCCGAGCTCAGGGAGAAACGGAAACACGAATTTACAATCCCAGTGTGGGGAGGTCCAAACAGGAGGTGATCCCTGTGGCTCCCGGGCCAGGCAGCCTAGTCTAAGTAGTGAGTTCCAGGCCAACGAGAGACCCTGTCTCAAAGGAGGTAGGTGGTGATCCTGAGGATCACCCAGGGCTTTACTCCGGCCTCTACATGACATGTTCACACAGGCACGCACATACACACTCACTAAAAAGCAAAGTTGGGGCTGGAGAGATGGCTTGGCGGTTAAGAGCACTCACTGCTCTTCCAGAGGTCTTGAGTTCAGTTCCTAGCACCGACATGTCAGCTCACAGCAGTCATCCCAGTTCCAGGAGAGTCATCACCCTCTTCTGGGCTCTGAGGGCACTGCATGGATGAAGCATACTGTGTACCTGCAGGCAAAATACCTATATGCATAAAGTAAATAATAAATCTTTTAAAAACCAAACAAACAAAAAACAAAGCCAAAGTCGGGCATGGTGACACACATTTAACCCCAGCACTCACTCGGGAGGCAGAGGCAGGCAGATCTCTGTGAGTTCGAGGCCAGCCAAGGCTACACAGAGATACACTGGCTTGGGGGTGGGGGGAGAGTAAAGAGTGGGGCTGGAGTGCTGGGATGGCGAGGAGCCACCTCTGGGATGCCTCAAATTTGGCTGACTCCTACAGTGCCCTAAAGACAGGTGTTACTGGGCACAGGCTCTTCAAAGGTGCGTGCCCTTTGCCAGCCTTGGTGGACTCTGCCCTGCTGTAAAATTGCATCACTACCACCCCCACCTCTCTGGGTTTTCCCAGACATCACAGAAGCACGTCCTCACCCCTTGCTCTGAGCTGCCACCCCCACACAGTTGGACTCTGGGCAGCCAGCACAGGCAGGGTCAAAAGGTAACTTCTATGTCCCGTGGCACTGCCACCTTGGCCTGAGCAAAAGGACTCTTTTTTTTTTTTTTAAACACTACCCCTTCCAAACCTGACTCACCCTATCCCACCTTGAAAGCTTTGAAAATGGAGACCAGAATTCTTCTTCTGACCTGGACACCCCGAGAACTAAACACTGGAGCCCATGGCTGCTTCATAAAACTGTTACAGAATTGGGGGGAAATTGAGGGGCGGGGGGGGGGGGGGGAAACAGGGCAAATTGAGGAGCTGCCCATCCCCACCCGGCTCCTATGGAATCCCTCCTCTGACTCCCAGACCTTGGAAACTGAGCGTGTGAAATTATGCTTTTTCTTGCATCATGCATGTCCACGTTGCACACTGTAAACCACCCCTCCCCATACCCCTACCGCAAGCCACCGCAGCCAGATGGTGAAACTCCAGCCCCAGGGGGAGACCTCCACCCCCTACAGGGGCCTGATGGGCAGCTCAGCTAGCCAATCCTAAGGCTCGGAGGGTAGGTCTGCTGGCTGACCACTAGGTGAGGGAGCCCAAGCTGTTGGCTCTAAAGAGGCCCTGCTCAGTAGGTAGTCATGAACTGTGAGGGTCGAACATAGCTACGCCTCCGATGGTCTACTCTCAGTCTTCCTGAGTCCCAGGCTATCGGGGACGAGTAGCTCTGTTCTTTGTCAAGGGTAGTTGTGACACTGGTTGGCCGCCTGCTGCTCCTGCTTCCTCTCTTTGACTCCCGAAATCAGACTCGTCAACCTGCCATCCACCCGAGGCTCTCATCTACCTGGAGCATGGGGCTTTCAAATGTCCAGCTCTGGCCGGTGCTACTGTGGGCACTGGTGTGGGTGCAGAGCACAAGATCTGCATGCCCGTCCTGTGGGGGCCTAACACTGGCACCCCAAGGAGAACGCGCTCTGGTCCTAGAGCTAGCCAAGCAGCAAATCCTGCAGGGGCTGCGCCTAACCAGCCGTCCTAGAGTAACTCGCCCTCTGCCCCGAGCAGCGCTGACCAGAGCCCTCGGCAGACTGCAGGCCAGGAGTATGGTTCCTGGCAACCGAGAGGAAGTCATCAGCTTTGCTACCATCGTAGGTGGGTGAGGGAGAGAGACCGGGAAAGGGAGGGAGAAGGAGAGCGGGGCAAGGGAGGCGTAAGGAGTGGGGTGTGGCAGGAGAAAGAAGAGCCCAGGACAAGTGTGGTTGTGTGGATGAGGGCGGCCCAGGCTCTTTCCAGAGATCTGTGTGAGAGATGGCTGGGCAGCGTGGTGGAGCGTCAGAAAGAAGCTTTGTCTCTGTTCACATTTTTTTTAATTTTTTTAATTTTTATTTTTTGTCGTTTGAGCAGACAAGTCCACTTCAACCTACCGTTCCATGCTCACCTTCCAGCTGTCCCCTCTTGGGTCCCATCACCTCTACCATGCCCGCCTCTGGCTGCATGTGCCCCCCTCTTTTCCTGGCACTCTGTACCTGAGGATCTTCCGTTGCGGCACCACGAGGTGCCGAGGATCCCGCACCTTCCTAGCTGAGCACCAGACGACTTCGTCGGGCTGGCACGCCCTGACTCTGCCCTCTAGTGGCTTGCGGGGTGAGGACTCTGGAGTCGTGAGACTCCAGCTGGACTACAGACCCCTGGACCTCAACAGCACTATTGCTGGACTGCCAAGGCGGCTGTTGGACACGGCGGGACAGCAGAGGCCCTTCTTGGAACTTAAGATCCGAGCTAATGAACCTGGAGCAGGCCGGGCCAGGAGGAGGACTCCCACCTGTGAGCCTGAGACCCCCTTATGTTGTAGGCGAGACCACTATGTAGACTTCCAGGAGCTGGGGTGGCGAGACTGGATCCTGCAGCCTGAGGGATACCAGCTGAATTACTGCAGTGGGCAGTGCCCGCCCCACCTGGCTGGCAGCCCTGGCATCGCGGCCTCTTTCCATTCTGCTGTCTTTAGCCTCCTCAAAGCCAACAACCCTTGGCCTGCGGGTTCCTCCTGCTGTGTCCCCACTGCCCGGAGACCTCTCTCACTCCTTTACCTTGACCATAATGGCAATGTGGTCAAGACCGATGTGCCAGACATGGTAGTAGAGGCCTGTGGCTGCAGCTAGCGGGAGGACAGGAAGGTTCTGAGTGAAGTTCAAGTTCGGGGTTTCCCCAGGCGAAAGACTCTTTCTGATCGTGCTGACCCCCCAACAGACTAACTGGCAGTGTGACCCCTATGGAACTCAAACGGGCATTTTCTTGTCCCAGATTCTGGCCTATTTTAGGCTGTTTCAAATGTGGACAGATGGGTAAAGTGTTTCCTTTCAAGGGGACTGCCTGGCTAGCACTTTTCCCACGTCAAACCCTCTTCCAGGACAGCAAGGGAATACAGTGGGAGGGAAGGAAGAAGGCGAGGATATTTAGTCTCTCTCCAGAAGTAAGTTCCTCAAGTAATGAAGGCGGAAGTAGAAAGCAGGGCAGATTGGGAAAAGGGTAAGACCGGGACTATTGCCTGCTTTGAGCAAGGTCACGAGGAAGATGAGCAAGGTGGGGGGAGGGGCGCTAGGAGGCCCTGGAATTCAGAGTCAGTAAAAAAGGAGACACCGAGCCCATGACGTCTCTAGCTTCCCCTGGAGGACACAACCCATGTGGAAGACATACATTTATACTTTCTTAATAGAAATGAGAAAGAAAAGCAACGGTGAGTGGTGGCAAAGGGTTGATATGAATGGCCATAAGCAAAGTTTGGTCTGGGGACCTCTGGGAGGTCTCTGAAGCCCCCTCAGAGGTTTTCAAAACTATTTTCACAGTAAGTCTAAGAGGTTGTTTGCCATTTTGTAGCCATTCTATCTACACTGTACAGTGGGGGGAAAGGGTGTAGTGGTTTACACTTACAATTACGGCACTCTGGAGCCTGAGACAGGCGGATCACCACGAGTTCAAAATCAGCGTTCATAGTGAATTCTAGGCCAGCCTGAGCTACAGAGTGAGATCCTTTCTCAAAGCAAACAACGTACAGTGAGTCTTTCCAGAATGTGTTATATGGTACATCTAATGACACTGTTGCCCATAGAACGGGAGCTTGTATGTTCTTTTTCTTTCTCTCCTTAAAAAAAAAAAATATTTATTTTTATTTTACGTGTATGAGTCTTTTGTGCACGTAGGGGCAGCACAGGCTTGCAGTGCCTGTGGAGGTCAGAAGAGGGCACTGGATCCCTGGAACTAAAACTACAGCTGCTTGTGAGAGCGCTAGGAAACCAAACTCAGTGGGAGAAAGGAGCAAACCTAATGGCTGAACCATCGCCCTACCCCACCACACACACCTGGAAGCTGTCAAACCTCCTGCCTCAGCTCTCCAGTGCTGGGCAAAGGCATAAACCATCACACCTGGCTCTGCGTTCTTTTGTTGCCATGCCTTTCACTTTTAAATTTTAAATACCGATTATAGATCATGCCCAAACAGGGCGTGGTGACACACACCTTTAATCCCAGCACTCAGGAGGCAGAGGCAGGTAGATGGCTATGAGTTCAAGGCCAGCCTGGTCTACAAAGTGAGTCTAGGGCAGCCAAGGCTACACAGAGAAACCCTGTCTCAAGAAACCCAAACCAACCAACCAAACAAACAAAACAGAACAAAAAACCACCAAAAGAACAACAAAGAGTATCTACTGGACCTGAGTTCAATTCTTAGTCCCCATGTCCAGTGGCACAACTGCCTATAATTCCAGCTCCAAGGGACCTAATGCCTCTGACCTTTTAGAGTACCTGGCACTCACACACACATACCCCACAACTAAAAATGAAACGCTGGAGAGCTGACCCAGCGCTGAAGAGAGCCTGTGGTTGTGGAGGATGACAGGTTTGGTTGTCAGTATGCACATGATGGCTTAACCATTGATAACTCCAGTTCCAGGAAGTCTGACACCCTCTTCTGCATGACACCAGGCATGCATGTGGTGCACATCGGTACATGCAGTAAAAAAAAAAAAAAAAAAAAAAAAAAAAATCGATGCACATAAATAAATCTTTTTTTTTTTTTACATTGAAGAGAGGCTGGGAGGACAGTTCATTAGGTAAATTACCTGCCACACAAACATAAGACTTGTGTTCCGTTCCTTAACACCAGTGTAAAATCCTAGGATGAGGACATCTGTGACCCCAATGCTGGGGAGGAGACCATCCCCAGGTTCAGGAACAGACCCTGTCTTAAAACAAACAAACAAACAAACAAAAAAAAGTAGGATTTCAGGTTTCAAATGCACATCCCCCTGGCTGTGCCTCATGATGTCAGCTCTCAACCACTGCTCCTCTGGTGCCATGCCTGCCTGCCTGTTGCCATGATGGTCATAGACCCACCCTCTGAAACTGTAAGCCCCATAATTTGTCATAAATTGCCTCAGCCGTGCTGTCTTTATCATAGCAACAGACAGTAACTAAGACGGCTATCTAAGAGATCTGAGACCTACAAGTTGTCCCCTGGCCTACACACACACTATGGCACTCACAGTGGTTTGAATAAGAATGGCCCCACAGACTCATATATCTGAGTGCGTAGTCACCAGAGAGTGGCAGTATTTGGAAAGGATTATAAAAATTAGGAGGCACAGCCTCGATGGAGGAAGTGCATCACTAGGGGTGGGCTTTGCGGTTTCCAAAGCCCATCCTAAACCCAGTGTCTCTCAGGATCAGGATGCAGCTCTCACCTACTTCTCCAGCACCATGCTTGCTGCCAAGCTCTCTGCCATGATGACCATGGACTAAGCCTCTGAAACTCTAAGACCTCACTTAAATGCTTTCTCTTCTGAGTTGCCATAGCCACGGTAAATAGGACAGTGATCAAGAAAGCACTTAAGGGCACACTTTGCTACAGGTATACAAAATAAATAAACAAAGTGCAAAAGTAAATAAAACTTTAAAATAAGATGGAAAGATGGGCATAGGCCAGGCGTGGTGCTGCACACTTTTAACCCCCAGCACTTGGGGTTCAAGTGGGGTTGAACTGTGAGTCCAAGGCCAGCCTGGTCTACAGAGTGAGTTACAAGTCAAGCAGAGCTAACATGGAGAAATTCTGTCTCAAAATCAACCAACCAATCAGTCAATCAGTCAGGGGCTGTTGAGATGATTCAGTGGTTAAGAGCACTGATTGTTCTTCCTAAGGGACTGAATTCAATTTCCGGCAACTATAACCTTTCATAACTCCAGTTGCAGAAGTCCCTGATACTTTCCTCTGATTGCCTCAGATTCCAAAAATGCACACAGAACGCATGAAGGCAAGATGCTCATATACATTCAATTAATAAACACTACAAACTGATTATATAAAAATTATACATGTATATTTCAAGACAGGGTTTCTCTATGTAGCCCTGCCTGTCCAGGAACTCACTCTGTAGACAAAGGAAACTCAGAGATCCACCTGCCTCTGCCTCCGGCGTGCTGGAGAAACTGGGCATGTCATTTGTGCTTGTCATCCCAGCACTCAGGAGGCTGAGGCAGAGACGACTGGGAGTCTGAAGTAGCCTAGGCTCCTTGGTGAATTCCAGATCAGCCTGGGCTACAGAGTAGTAGCCTGTCTCCAAAATACAAAAGCATCTACCTTCCCGAGGAATTCAGAAGGCTGTATGGGTTCAATACCTCATGTTAGAGTAGAAATATATATAATGTGTGTGGAGAATAATCTTAAATTTGAATACTACACCAATGTATCAAAATTAAGCTTATTTTGCATCAATATACAAAATTCTATACCAATGAATTAAAAATAACCTTATTTGTGAGTTAGCAAATAAGACCTTCAGTTGAGTAGATTTAATAATCTACTTTTTGTCCTATCAACCCTATATATTTCTATATTCCCATTCTTTCTTTTCTATCTCCATACCTATGAAAGAAAGATAAAGGAAAAGAGAGATGTCCCTGAGTTCAACCTCTGAATAAGACCAATAATAACTTACAATGAACTCCCAATAAAAATATACATCTGTAGCCCAAGAGCAAAAACAAAAACAAAAACCTACACAACCTGAGAGGAAATGGGGCATCATGTTCTTAAGGTTTCTTCTGGCTGACTTGGGGAGAATAGTACCTTTGTAGGGGTACAAATAAAAGTTGGGGGAAAAGGTTAAACAAGCCAGGAATAGTATTTGTGGTCTGGTTTCTTTCTTTCTTTCTTTCTTTTTGGTTTTTGAGACAGGGTTTCTCTGTGTAGCCTTGACTGTCCTGGACTCACTTTGTAGACCAGGCTGGCCTCGAACTCACAGTGATCTGCCTGCCTCTGCCTCCCAAGTGCTGGGATTAGAGGTGAGCGCCACCACTGTCTGGTCTGTGGTCCAGTTTTTAAATATTGAGAAATTCCCAACTTAATAGGAGTCCTGTGTGGGACAGTGCAACGTGCTGAACCAATTGCAATTGGAAGCTTTCTTCAAAGCTGCAGTGTTCAGATGAGGAACAGCAACTGAAGCGCTTGGGGCTGGAAGGATGCCTCGCTTCACCAATTTTTTAAAAAAATATTTATTTATTTATTTATTATTGTTATGCATACAGTGCTCTGCCTGCATGTACAACTGTAGGCCAAAAGAGGGCACCATATCACATTCTAGATGCTTGTGAGCCACCATGTGCTTGCTGAGAACTGAACTCAGGACCTCCAGAAGAGCAGTCAGTGTTCTTAACCTCTGAGCCATCTCTCCAGCCCTTCACCTTACTTTTTCAAACACACTTACCTTGCAGACCCAAGAAGCTGGTTTCAAGCAGTGCTCAGGCATGAGAGACGTTTAAGAACACCGACTTATTTTTCCCACCATGCTGCTCTCTCAGGTGGGAAACTGAAATAGCGGCCCTCTCCTCTGTGTCCAGTCACCATGGCAACACAAATCCATAGAGACAGGGTCCTCCCCTGTCAGGCACTACTTCAGGGACTCGCAATCTCCCCGGTGTGCCCTTTGGTTTGGGTTCACGCAGTTCCCTCTCTAGGCCTCTAAGCTGGCTTTGATGAAGAGAACCTGTTAAATTTCCTTACAAGTGTCATCAGTTCGACTTCCGAGGAGTGCCATGTGCTAAGACGACCAGCAGAGGGCGCGAAAAGACTTAAAGACTGAGGTGTGGAGGTGGCAGCGGTGTCCAGAATTTGGAGGTGGAGAGCATAGCTTCTCAGGAGAGGTGCTCTAGACAGAGGGCACTGCGGTGATCTGTGCACATCCTGCACTTAGAACTTCAGCTTGTGTTTCTTTTCATGTTCCGCAGGTCTCACCCCGTAAAAAACTTTCTACTACAGCCAACACAACTCCTTTTGCCCAAACCCCAACTCTCCCAAATCCTCCACGTTCCATCCAAAGAGTGAGGCTGGCCTGCAGACCACAGCATGGAGAATGCTCAGCTAAGACCAATGAAAGCCGGCGGCCGTACCTTCAAAGTTAACTTTCTGGAGTGAGCTTCCCCTACCCCCATCCCACCCATCCCCTCTCCCGCCACGCAATATTTTCCTCAATGTTTTCCTGGCTCCGGTTCAGATCCTCTGCGTGGACAGCCGATCCAGGAATCCGTGCCGGGATTTACCGCCCACCAAGAGCAGCGTGTTGGGGGGGGGTAGTAGGCAGTATAGGGTCCCTCAAGGGAGGGGGAGGATCCTGGGGGTCCTGGGGGTGCCATAAGCCCGGCACCCCCTCTCTAGCTTCTATCCATCCTACCTCATCTTCTAGAACGGCCCGAAGGAAGGATATAGGAGGAAAGTGAGCGGGAAGAGCAGCAGCGCGCGGGTGGCAAGAGCGAGAAAAAGTTTTTTGCAAAAGGAAAAAAAAAAAAAAAAGTTTGCGCTTCTCGCGGGTGGTCCCGGCTCGCGGCCTGGCGGGGCCGGCGGGAGGGCTGGGGGCCAGGTTGGGGGGGGTGGGGTGGCACTGAAGCTGCGCTGCAGTGGCCCTGTCGCCCCCCCCCCTTCCCCGCAGCAACCTCCCCCGCGCCCCCCCCCCAGCCCAGTTTCCAGCCCTGGACCACGCATCCTGAGCCCTGCGCCCCGACGGAGGTGAGAGGGGGGTTGGCAGGAGGACAGACCACCTGGGAGCGATGGGGGAGGGGGCTGAGGAGATGCTCTGACGCCTAGGGACTCTATCACAGAAGAAGACCTGGGGCGCAGGGGAGCTATGGGGTGGGAGAGATTCGGGTGAGCTGTTAGGAAGTTTGGCTGTTTTTCTTGTTTTTCTTTAATTCTTGCCTCCTTTTCTCTGCACCTCCTTTTTCTTCTGACAGTCTGTATCTGTCTCAGGTCTCTTTGTTCGCGCCTCTTCCCACATATTAGAAACCTCTCCTCTTGAGGTTGGGATGAAGAGGCAGTTGGGACGGCCAGCTGGAGGTCTGCGTGGTAGAGGGAACTCCAGGTGCGTCTCTGAGCGCCGTGGGAAGACGTCAGTGTTTCTGAGACTGGACCCACCGCAAAAGAAGGGAGCGTTCAGTAGGGTGGGGATAAGAGTGTGAGAGGCAACACAATCCCTGAGGGCCGGGCTGGGGTCGGATTCCTGACCTTTGCTGTGACAGATGTGCCCGTGGGTTTTGGGGGCCAAAAAAAAAAGTGGTTTTGGACTAGGAAGGAGGCTGGGTGGGTTTCCTAACGTGTGGTGTAGGCCTTAGGGGGAAAAAAAAAATCCCTAGGAATTTTGAATTTCTGAGTCCTGAGGACTGTGGGCCGGACTCTGAGGGAGAGCAGGAGCTGGGGAGACCTTGGCTTGACCCTCTGACCTCAGGACCACCGGGGCAGCTGAAGGCAGGCGCCAGGAGACCCCTACTGGGGCAGAGCGGGACCACTGGCCACTGCCAGCTTGTGTATCCCGGTTGGCCCCCCGCCCGAACGGGAGCTGGGGACCGAGGCCCCTCCTCTGCTCAGACCACCCTGCCTGCCCTTGCTCGCCGCTCTGAATCCTCTTTCAGGCCCCGTGACCCTGAAACAATCAACCCAGGACAGTTAGCTTTGGGGACTCTATAGAGACCGTGGGTTTGGGGCGTCCGGAGAGCCAGGGACTCTGTGGTTTAGGTCTTTCCCTCCTGTGCTGGCAGGAAGATGGGCAGTTTTCTAGGAGAAAAGTTCTTGAACGCGCGTGATTTTCCCTAGGGGGCGGGGTTCAGAAGGACCCCCCCCATTATTTCCCCGGGCATCCCCCGCTGGACAGACGTCTCCGACTCGCCCTTGACGTCACTAGGGGGTTCCCGGGGGTCTATAGTGTTAACCCTTAAGAAGCTGACTGAGATGCTCAGGAATCCAAAGCGTCCCCTGAGTGCACACCCTATCCACTCAAGCACTTCTTTCTCTGTGGTTTCTAGTTTTCTTTTCCCCCACTCCACTATAGGGACCCCACTTTCCAATAGTGCCCCCAGTGCCTGCTTTCAAGATGCGCTGAGAGAAGGGAAGAATGTTCCACCCTTCGCCCCCCCCCCCCTTTTTCTGGGCTCCCCAGGCGGGCGGGGGAAGCTGAGCCGTCTGCAGCCGGAGCCTGCGGCGGCGACTTGGGTGGGCCGAGAAGGCACGGGGGCGGGGAAGGCGGGACCGGGAGAAGGAGGTGGGGCCGACTCCTGGGAGTTGGGGAGTCGGGGTGCATAGAGGACTCCACGGAAGATGATTCGGGCCTCTGGCAGGCTAACTCTCAGTGCTCTCTGCCCCCATCCCGCCCAGAAAACTTTTACTGAAACAGGAAAAGTTAGCGACATCTTCTTTACTGGCACGAAGGGTTGGGGGAAAGGCGTGAGTGTAGGCTGTGGCACGCGTGGGCGGAGAGGGCTGTCGCCCGGTTTCCACCGCGTCTCTTTGGGGCGGTCAGGCAATGGGACGGGGAGATGAAAGTGACATCTTTGAGGAAACATCTAGCGTCCGGGGGTCTCTTACAAGTCCTCTTCTAGCCGTCAATGAGTCAGAGGAAGAGAGGGGCGGGAGACGTGCCCCCTCATCCAGCTGCCAGCCAGCTGTGCCCCCCACCCCCAACGTTAGTGCCAAGGTCGAGCTGGGAGGTCTGGGATGCGAGATCCGGGTCTCAGTTGGAAAAGGAGTAGTTAGCAAAGGTAGCCCAGGCTACAGCCCCTCGGGTCGTAGGGTACGGGTTCCGTTCCCCATTTTACCCCGCCCTCACCCTAAGTCCCAGCATCCCGGGATCACCCACCGCGCCGTCAGGCTGGCCCGCTCCCGGTGGTTCTCCACCCCACCCCGCCCCACCCCACCCTCGGCTCCCGGAAGACCGGAAAACGTGGAGTGGATTGGAAGCTGGTTGAGGAGGAAAAGTGGACCTCGCACCAGCTCCTCGCTCTCTAACGCCTTCCTGAAGAGGAAGACTTTCTCGTTCTCATCAAGCCTTTCCTCGAAGCCCTTTTCCACTAACCCCCCAAAACTAGGTTAAGTAGGCCCGACGCAAACCTTCCTTTCTGCTCTGAAGCTTCATTCCCTCCCACACACTGTTCTCTGTCTGAGAGGACACAGCATTTGTGTTTTCTTCTGGCCCCACCAGCCAATCTGGACTGAAGCGAGGTCTCCCTCTACTGGGCGCTGGAGAGACTGCATATTGAGTTCTTGGACTCTGGCAGAGTGAGCTGCCCTGGGCATGGAGTCAGACCTTCAGTGTGTTCCATCATACTCCTCACAGCTGGCCCATGGCCAGAACGAGAAACCGTAGATGGGGAAAAAAAAAAAAAAAAAAAGACAGTATAGGGCTCATGACAGTAATATCACCCAGAACTTGGATCAAGTCCATACCATTCCCACCTGCATAGGTACACAGACCAGGAAGCTCCTACCTGATCCCCACCCCCAATAGACCCACAGGACTGACCGGCTGCCTCTTGCCTGCTCTTCGGGATGTTTCTGCTTCTAAACACAGCTGAATGACATATTTCCACTGGATTTCCATGACTAGTCTCTGAGAGAGGAGATGGGGCCACGGGGGACATGCTGGCCATGGGTTTGTGTCATGTACTGTCTGTTTCTCTCCATCTTTATAACTTGCAGATCTGCCTTCCTTTCTGTATCCTTTCTGCAGTGCCCCCCTCAGGCTTCCCTGAGACACCATGTTCAACTCCATGACTCCACCAGAAGACAATAGCTATGCTGAGCCGTGCTGTCTCCACCCCCTCCCCAGCCAAGGGCTCCCCAGCATGGGGACAGAAGGTAAGTACACTGACCAGTTCCTGGGCCTCCAGGAGGACGCGGTGGCAGACCTCTCACAGCCCCAGGGTCCCTCTCAGCCCCATTCCTACCCTGTGCTAGTTTCCTAGCTACAGGAGGATTGTGAGCCATGTATGCTGGGATCTTATCTTATGTGGGATTCAAAGTAAGCCCTGCGTCTCCCATTCAAATGCCCCACACCAGCTGTCTCTCTTTTCCAGGACTTTCTGGCTTGCCCTTTTGCCATCAAGCCAACTTTACGTCAGGGCCCCAGGGTTACGGGTCTGCCAGAGAGACCAACGGCTGCACTGAGGGTGAGAACTCAGGCACTCTGCCTTCCCTCTGCCCCTGGGGACTGGTCCTGAAGGGGGAAGTGAGGACCAAACTCAACAGAAGAAACGTCCAGATAAGAAAGTGTTCAGAGAGCAACCAAGAGGTTCTTCTGGTGGACCTGTTTTTATTTTTTAAGGAGGCATGTGTTTGTATCTGTGTGAGTGTGTGCGTGTAGAGGTCAAGGCTGTGGGGTTACAGGTTGTGAGCTGCCTGGGAGGTGCTGGGAATCACACTCGGGTCCTCTGGAAGAACAGCAAGTGTTCTTACCCACCGAGCCATCTCTCCAGCCCTGTATCTCTCCAGCCCTCCATCACTGTATCTCAACTCCTATCTCCTGCCCCAGGGCCACTCTTCCCTCCTCCCCGGAGTTCAGTCAGATTGACAAAGAAGCGGGCGCTCTCCATGTCGCCTCTTTCTGATGCCAGCCTCGACCTACAAACAGTCATCCGCACCTCACCCAGCTCCCTCGTGGCTTTCATCAACTCACGCTGCGCATCTCCAGGAGGTTCCTACGGACATCTCTCCATTGGCACCATGAGGTGCTGGCAGCCTCAAACTAAGAGACCCCTAAAATACATACTAAGACCCATTAGAAGACTCAGACCCTTCCCCAGAACGTCCCCGGGGCTCCCTCAACCAAGCCTTCCAGGCACCCTGCAGAATAGCACAAGGGCTGTGATGACGGATAGATGTGACTAACAGCCTCCTCTTCACCTAGCCCGTCTCTAGGATTCCCACCGCAGATGAGTCACCAAAAAGGGACGTCACCCTCCTATGGAGTCCAGCCCTGTGTTCCACACGACTCTACTCGAGGTGCAATGATGTTTCACCCTCAGTCTCGGGGACCACGTCCAACCTGCCAGGTGGGGCCCTCCACATGTCTGTAGTATTTGGCTTCTCCAGCTCAGACTGGGTGGCTTAGCAGGGGCCAGGCAAAGAGAGACGGCAGGTCTACAAGCCTTGGGTACCAGGACAGTAGAGGTATATGCATGGAGGTGTTCGGCCGTTGGGGTGGACTCAGACTTTACCAGAGCATGCCTGTTCATCAGTGCAGGCTGTGGAGGAAGTCCGTACACACACACACACACACACACACACACACACACACACACACACATACACACACACACACACACCGGATCCTGCTATTTAGGTGGGTGGGGTGGGGCTATAGGGCAGAAAGACCTGGCATGTCTTGCCTTCTGACCACTCCACCCTCATTACCTCTTCCCCTGGGGAAGCTGAAGTCGGAGCTCAGCATGATGGTCAGCAAGTGCCCAGAAGAGCCTTTGGAAGGGGACATGTCTAGCCCTGGCTCCACAGGCACACAGGTAGGGGAAGGGGCAGGGCTTCCCCTCTGGACCTGAGCAAGACGAAACGTGCCACGCAAATGACCCTAAGATCGTCCCTCTTGCCCTAGGATCACTTGCTAGGGATTCTGGCTGGGCGGGAGGAGCTGGAGAGAGAGGAGAAACCAGAGCCTGAGTCTGTGTATGAGACCGACTGCCGCTGGGATGGTTGCAGTCAGGAGTTTGACTCCCAGGAGCAGCTGGTGCACGTGAGCCCCAGGGGGTAACAGATGGCTGGTGGGAGCCTGTAGTGGGGTTATTGTGGTCTGGCTGAGGGCAGAAGATTCAAGGGTGCAGAGGTCAGAGGTTGCATGCTCAGCCCTGCCCAGGAAGCTAGCTGGCTAGAAGACCCGAGATGTGGGCGTGTCGCTTCCCTAGTCCCACCCCAGGGGCGGAGCTAAGGATGATGGCTAGTGACCTGAAAAGGATGCTTCAGGGTTTGCGTGGCATCTGGGACCTTGGAAAGCCTCTTGTCTGTCTTTTTGCCTCAGCATATCAACAGCGAGCATATCCACGGCGAGAGGAAGGAGTTCGTGTGCCACTGGGGAGGCTGCTCCAGGGAGCTGAGGCCCTTCAAAGCCCAGTACATGCTGGTGGTGCACATGCGCAGACACACGGGCGAGAAGCCACACAAGTGCACGGTGAGGCACCCGCCCCTCCCCATGTTGGTGCCAAATCATGGTAGAGTCCAAGGTAGACTTCCATTCGTAAGCGCCACCACCAACTGGCTTGGTGGTGCAAATCTTAATTCCAACACTTGGAAGGCAGAGGCAAGCGTATCTCTATGAGTTTGAGGCTAGCCTGGTCTACATAGGGAATTCAAGGCCAGCCAAAACTACACAGTGAGATCCTGCCTCAATAAAAACCAAAATAAGGGGCTGGAGAGATGGCCCAGAGGTTAAGAGCACTGACTGCTCTTTCAGAGGTCCTGAGTTCAATTCCCAGAAACCACATGGTGGCTCACAACCATCTATAATGTGATCTGATGCCCTCCTCTGGCCTAAAGGTATACGTGCAGGCAGAGCACTGTATACATAATAATCTTAAAATAAAAATTAAAAAACAAAATAATAAAATAAATAATATATATTTATGAATCCTTTATTTAAGTGGGTCCCTTAGTACTATTGCTAGGACACTGCCTAGTGGATAGCTACTGCATCAATGACATTCGTGTAAGCCTGACCCCCTAGACGACCCACTCTAGGACCGTGTGAGCCCTGTACAGAGAGGGCCCTGTTCCTCCACTGCCGTCCCTCACCCTGTGGTGTTTCCATTTTTCTCTGCTGTTAGCTCCCATCTGCTCTTGTGCACCAACCCTTGCATTCTCCTAGGTCCCCATGTAACCCCACTTTTAGCTGTAGTCTCTGGTGTAAATCCTTAAATCTCCATTGCCCTATCTGAGAAACGTTGCTTGGCCCCTTCACACCCCCAGTTTGAGGGGTGTCGGAAGTCATACTCACGCCTTGAGAACCTGAAGACGCACCTTCGCTCGCACACGGGGGAGAAGCCTTACATGTGTGAACAGGAAGGCTGCAGCAAGGCCTTCAGCAATGCCAGCGACCGCGCCAAGCACCAGAATCGGACCCACTCCAACGAGGTGAGAGCTGAAACTGAGACTCCCTGACCTGAGAGGCTTCCTAAGCGTACCCCCTGAAAAGAGCCCCTTGACCCAGGACTCACTCCACACCCACAGAGGTGAGCTCCCCTCCTGTGAGGGTCACACAGGACACACTCTCTGAAAACAAGAGTTTCCACTTGCTGCTCTGGTCTAACCAGCCAAGGGTCAGTCTAAAATAGACCCCTGACCCCTTCAGCTTCCAATTTTAGGTGGCCTCACAGCCTTGGGGCCACCTATTTTCTCCTAGCCCCAGCCATCTGTTTCCCTAACCCTCCTAGCCCCTCATGATTCACCCTACCTGAGGGCTCCCCGCTCCCCATACTTCCTGGTGTCCTTCGTCCCTTCCCCATCTTGTAGCCTTCTGTCTGAGATCTTTTGCTTTCATCCCTTTGGCCTTCTGGCTTGGCTCTCTACTCAACAGAAGCCATATGTGTGCAAGCTCCCTGGCTGTACCAAGCGCTACACAGACCCCAGCTCACTCCGCAAACACGTCAAGACAGTGCATGGTCCCGATGCCCACGTGACCAAGCGGCATCGAGGGGATGGTCCCTTGCCACGGGCACCATCCCTTTCCACAGTGGAGCCCAAGCGGGAAAGGGAAGGCGGATCCATCAGGGAAGAGAGCCGACTGGCTGTGCCTGAGGGTAACATGGTGAGCCCAGGAAACTCTGCCTCTGTTCCCCACCGTGCCCTGTGACCCCTCTCTAGCGCTTTCCCAGAAGCATCTCCTCCTGTGCACACTAGTCTTCTGTGGCCAGCCCCGCCTGCCTGTCTCCGGACTCAGTGTTGTTTCAAGGCCGACCTCATCTAAGGCTGCTATAATAGTGCCAATTGTCTAATTGGCCCAACACATTCACTTCTTTTGGGAGGGTGGGCTGCTTCTCGGAATATGAAGTAGGCAAACGCTCTACCACAAAGTTAATCTTGGGCTGGAGAGATGGCTCAGTGGTTAAGAGCACTGGCTGTTCTTCCAAAGGTCCTGAATTCAATTCCCAGCAACCAAATGATGGCTCATAACCATCTACAATGAAATCTGGTGCTCTCTTCTGGTCTATAGGCCTACATGCAGGCAGAGCACTCACTATATAAATAATAAATAAACTCATCTCTTTAAAAAAAAAAAAAAAAGAGCCAGGCTTGGTGGTGCAGGCCTTTAATCCCAGCACTCAGGAGGCAGAGACAGGTGGATCTCTGTAAGTTCGAGGCCAGCCTGATCTACAAAGCGAGTCCAGGCAAGGCTAACACAGAGAGACCCTGTCTAAAAAGAAAGAAAGAAAGAAAGAAAGAAAGAAAGAAGCCGGGCGTGGTGCACGCCTTTAATCCCAGCACTCGGGAGGCAGAGGCAGGCGGATCGCTGTGAGTTCGAGGCCAGCCTGGTCTACAAAGCGAGTCCATGATGGCCAAGGCTACACAGAGAAACCCTGTCTCGAAAAACCAAAAAGAAAAAAAGAAAAAAAAGAAAGAAAGAAAAAAAGGAAATCTTCAGCCGCCTATGGATTCATTCTCAAAAAGCACTTTATCTACACAGTAAAGAGAAACTGTCAGGGTCCTAGGAGGAAGCAGGCTGGGCGCCCCAGCAGGTGCCTCTCACATTTTCTTGCCCACTTAATCCTCAGCCCTTGTAATCACTGGGACACAGGCTTCAGGCACTCACGGAAGGAGTTGGGGAGGGTGCCACTTTCCGCTCTCATCCTCCTCACAGCCACAGCAGAGCCCAGGAGCACAGTCTTCCTGCAGCAGTGACCACTCCCCAGCAGGCAGCGCAGCCAACACCGACAGCGGCGTGGAGATGACTGGCAACGCAGGGGGCAGCACCGAGGACCTGTCGAGCTTAGATGAAGGACCTTGTGTTGCGGCCACCGGACTCTCCACTCTTCGCCGCCTGGAGAACCTCAGGCTGGATCAGCTGCACCAGCTCCGGCCAATAGGGTCCCGGGGTCTCAAACTGCCCAACTTAACCCACGCTGGTGAGAGGGGTGTGTGTGTGTGTGTGTCGGGGGTCGTATGTTGCTGCGTTGAGCTAAGGGTGACAAGCTCAGATCGTGCTTTGAGCTTCCATTTGCACAGCCCCCCCACCCGTATCCCCACCACTGCGGCAGAACAGTGTTTATTTAATACACCTGTGATATGTTATCGCTGTGACTGCGCATGGAGTCCCTGCTGAAGCAGACTAGGGATAGGCAAAGGAGAGACCGTGTAGCTAAGTCGCGAAAGCCTGGGACTCTACAGTGAAGTTCCAAGTCAAAGTTATTCTGCGGGATCGGCAGGCGGGGGTGGGGGCAGGGTGAGAATCAAGGGGACCCCCAACCACCTGCTTTTTCTCGGTTGTAGGCGCTCCTGTGTCCCGCCGTCTGGGCCCCCCAGTTTCCCTCGACCGCCGCAGCAGCAGTTCTAGCAGCATTAGTTCCGCTTATACGGTCAGCCGCCGGTCCTCCTTGGCGTCCCCTTTCCCGCCGGGATCCCCTCCAGAGAATGGGGCATTGTCACTACCTGGCCTCACACCTGCCCAGCACTACCTGCTCCGAGCAAGATATGCTTCCGCCAGGGGGAGCGGCACTCCACCTGCTTCAGCTCACAGCCTGGATAGAATGGGGGGTCTTCCTGTACCTCCTTGGAGAAGCCGCGCCGAGTACCCAGGATACAACCCCAATGCAGGGGTCACCCGGAGGGCTAGTGACCCAGCCCGGGCTGCTGACCACCCTGCTCCAGCCAGAGTCCAAAGGTTCAAGAGCTTGGGATGTGTCCATACGCCCCCTAGCGTGGCGACAGGGCGGACCTTCGATCCCCACCTCCCTACCTCTGTCTATTCGCCACAGCCTCCCAGCATCACTGAAAACGTTGCTATGGACACAAGAGGGCTACAGGAGGAGCCAGAGGTTGGAACTTCCATGATGGGCGATGGTCTGAACCCATACATGGACTTTTCATCTGCTGATACTCTGGGATATGGGGGGCCTGAGGGGACAGCGGCTGAGCCTTACGGAGCTAGGGGTCCGGGTTCCCTGCCTCTTGGGCCTGGTCCACCGACCAACTATGGCCCTAGCCACTGTCCCCAGCAGCTCTCCTATCCTGACCCTAGCCCAGAAACATGGAATGAGTTTCCCTCCCACTCTGGGGCATATAGTGGCACTAAGGCTCCAAGTGGAACCTATAGCCAGTGTCCTCAACTTGAACACTACGGACAAGCGCAGGTAAAGCCGGAGCAAGGGTGCCCAGTGGGGTCTGACTCTGCTGGATTGGCACCTTGTCTCAATGCCCATCCCGGTGAAGGGTCCCCAGGTCCACAACCTCCATTTTCCCATTTACCCCAGCCCCCTCCACCCCAGTATCCCCAGTCAGGTGCTTATCCCCAGCCTCCGCATGATTATCTTCTGTCAGAATCCAGGCCTGGCCTCAGCTTCGACCCTCTCTCTCATTCCACAGGACAGCTCAAAGCTCAGCTTGTGTGCGATTACATTCAATCACAGCAGGAATTGCTGTGGGAGGGCAGAGGCCGGGGAGGGCTCCCCCACCAGGAACTTCCGTATCAGAGCCCCAAGTTTCTAGGGGGTTCTCAAGTTAGTCAGAGCCCTGCCAAGGCCCCAGCAGCTGCATACGGACCTGGCTTTGCATCTACTTTGGCCAATCACAAGTCAGGCTCCTATCCCTCCCCTTCTCAGTGCCATGAAACTTTGGCAGTGGGGGTAAACAGGCTTTCCCATAAGCCAGCAGCACCTCCCCGGCTGCTGCCCCCACTGCCCCCTTGCTATGGGCCCCTCAAGGTGGGGGACACCAACCCCAGCTGTGGCCACCCTGAAGTGGGCAGGCTAGGAGCAGGCCCTGCCTTGTACCCTCCCCCTGAAGGGCAGGTGTGCAATCCTCTGGACTCTCTTGACCTGGACAACACTCAGCTGGACTTTGTGGCTATTCTAGATGAGGCCCAGGGGCTGAGCCCTCCTCCTTCCCACGAGCAAGGGGACAGCTCTAAAATTACCCCACCTCCCTCCGGGCCCCCCAACATGGCAGTGGGCAACATGAGTGTCTTACTGGGGTCTCTGCCGGGAGAGACACAAGTCCTCAACTCTAATGCCTAAAAGAACAAGGAACCCACCCTGATCATGCTTCCACAGTGGCTGCATGGGGTGCCCAGGGATGGAAGGCCTGTATTTAGTCTATGTATGTTCCAGGAAAAAGAAACTTTAATAATGACAGTTTCCTGACAATAAAGGAATGCTGAGAACAATACACGTCGTGCTGGGGAGAGTAGAAGTGGGGTTCATACACCTTCCTCTTCAGAGCGCCTCCCCCTGCCTCCCACTAAGAGAGCAAGTGAGACTCAGAGAATGAAGAATGCCCTTCAGGCTATCTCCCAAACAGGCAACCTGCCACCCCTGGCTGACAGGTCACAGGAGGCAAGCGTGCTCCCCATCCGCGCCCGTGGCTGACAGGTCACAGGAGGCAAGCGTGCTCCCTATCCACGCCCGTGGCTGACAGGTCACAGGAGGCAAGCGTGCTCCCCATCCGCGCCCGAGTCAGCTGAAGACGCTGGCAAAATTATTGAGCATCAGCTGAATCAGCTGGCCAGGGTAGAAAACATGAGCTGTCATGTCAGAGGCCTCCTGCTCAGGTCGAAACAGCGTGGGTCCAAACACGATCCCCAGGTTGTGAGCAGTCATGCGGTTCTTATCGGAGTGTGCTATCACCCTGAGGACAAAACCAAGGGGGACAGAGAGACTATGGCTTCCCACTGCAAACCAGAATGGCCCCAGTAGGTCTGAGCAAGGTGGAGCGCACCCTGCTGGCTGGAGGAACCAGTACAGACATAATGAAGAGCAGAGATAGGCCAGTGGAGAAACCTTCAGCATACAATCTGCAGGTACAAGCGGGGTACAACTGGTTCTCAGCTCCAGGGCCCACCCCTAGAGTCCTCCCTGCGCACAGTGTCAGAGACAAGGCCAGAGAAGGAAGAGCGAAGAAGCCGTTACTCTTTTCACAGCATCCCTCATTTTATCTTGTGTTCGTGTCCCCCCCCCCTCGCTGCCCCCCACCTCCTGTTGGATGCTGCCTTACCAAGGCTTGGACATGTGTCAGCATCCCCCTGTCTCCACCCTCCCTGGTCAGGGTCCCTCCCCAGTGAATGCCCTGCTCCACCCTCACCAGCACCAACAAGGACGATGAGTCTCCCTGACCTGCATAGGTGCTCCAGGATATACTGCAAAGTGTCATGGTTGGGCCTCGGCAACGAGTCTACTAATTTCTGTATTTTAGAGAGGCACTGCTCTGGCTCAGAAAGTTCTAGAGGGAGCGACAGGGGCTGAGGTTAGAGAAAACACTACGATAGAGTGGATAGGGTGGCTAAGTTCCCTCTTTCCAACAAGTCCATGAATAATGATATCATTTGTCTAGCTCTCTCTCTCTCTCTCTCTCTCTCTCTCTCTCTCTCTCTCTCTCTCTCTCTCTCTCTCACACACACACACACACACACACACACACACACACACACACAGGACCTTGCCGCTGCTGACCCATACACAGCCCTCCACTCTTCCAGGTAGCCTGGCAGCAAGCGACTTTTAGAATTCTTTTTTGTTCAGCCTTCTAAACATTCCCACCCTCCAAAAAAAACAACTAGAGCTGGCATATAAACTATTTCCCGTTCCCACAGTGAAGATGGAAGGGACCCTCTGTTCTGCTTTCTATTGTGCGCCCTCCCGTGTCAGGAGTGTGGTCCATGAGCTTTTACCAAGGGCATCACGGAAATCAGGCAGCAGTGGTGGAGGCACCAGAGGCTGTGGCAGCTCGCGGAGAAAAAGCTTCAAGGCTCCCGTGACCACGTGAATATCATCCCATTCATCATTGTCTAAATCTAATTTGCCTTCTAGAAGGAAAAAGAGGTCCTTTGCATTGAAGACTCAGAAAAGCCAGAGAAATCCAGATTCAAAGACGAGGAATTTTGAGGAAACCCAGTCAAAACAGGTCACAGGAATGTGGTGGTGGTCCACAGCAGGGCATGACAACAAAGTGGGGAATGGGGACATGGGAGGTTGCGTGGGGTACAAAGAGGGCTTATAAGTTAGTGGTTTTTGTTTGTTTGTTTTTGAGAGAGAGCCTGGGGCCTTCCCATATAAGTACCTTGTCCCTGTTGCTCTGGGAACATGTATCTCCCATCGGAGGTTACTGCCCGTTCTGTAACATGCATCAGAAGAGACCATTAGCTAACACGTACAGTTCCAACTCCCTCACTCAGAATCCCTTGTGGTGATGGTGGTGGGGTTCACAGACCCATCCAGTTCCTCCCAAGCTGTCTCACCTCTGTCTACCAGGAATCGGAGTTTCTGGACCACTGCCAGGTT
This sequence comes from Acomys russatus, assembly GCF_903995435.1. NCBI lineage: Eukaryota > Metazoa > Chordata > Mammalia > Rodentia > Muridae > Acomys > Acomys russatus. The sequence continues at coordinate 35,706,904 of NC_067164.1, read as the reverse complement.
CCCACTCACCCGGTAAATGCCGTCCACATCTAGACCTGGGAGATGAGGGACAGGGAAGAGGACAGTTCTAACTCTAAAGTGGTGCCCGTGAGGGGTCTGAGGGGGAAAGGGGCCAGTAGAAAGGCAGAGATGGGGTGAGGGGACCTAGGGCGGTTTGAAAGGGGAGATTTGGGGAGTCTTTGAGAAAATAACCTTTTTTATCCACAGCCTCAACGCAAAGCCGGACAAAGCTGGGCACGGTGTCCCCTTCCCGTTGGCACAGTGATTCCAACTGGCAACCAAAAACCTGGTCTGCAGAGGAAGTGAGGGTGGTGAGAAATGGGGGGGCCTGCTGCCACCTGGGGGCAAGAAGCCCCTCCCTCTGACCCTCAAACAAGGAGGCAGGGGCAGGGGCCCACGGGGCGGTGGAGAAGCAGGGGCATTAAGTACGCTCTAAATCTAGTCTGGAAGTTCTACTTTGAGCCTCACTAGAGTTTTGGTTAACGCTGAGGTTCGGAACATAAAGATCCTGAAAAACGCTCTCATAAAATCAGGCATGGTGTGGTGCCTCTTACCTGTAATCCAACAACACTCAGGAGGCTGAGGCAGGAGGATTGCCCAAGTTGGAGGAAAGTCTAGGATAAATACTGACAGCCTGTTTCAACAGTAATAAAACTTGATAGAAAACCAAAACCGGCATAATCCCAGCACTCGGGAGGCAGAGGCAGACGGATCTCTGTGAGTTCGAGGCCAGCCTGGTCTACAAAGTGAGTCCAGGACAGCCAAGGCTACACAGAGAGACCCTGTCTCAAAAGAAAAAAAAAAAAAAAAGAAAGAGAAAGAAAAAGAAAACCAAAATCTACACAACATAAAAACACTAGTAAAGCCGGTACAAAGAGCAATGGGCGCCCCAGCGGGGGGGCGGGGGCAGTGTCCTCCCTACCTCGGAACAGGCCGCGCTCCTGAAGGCTCTGCAAGGTTGGTCTCTTGGCGATCAACCGCTTTAACTTGTTGCGCACGCGGTTCTTCTGCTCAGTGCCCTCCGTACACCGACCTGGGAAATCCAGCAGGGCCGTGGGCTTCCAGGCCGAACGCAGAGCCCTTTCCCTGCACCCGAGCCCGGCCAGCTCCGTCCCGCCTCGTACTGGAAGTTCTGCGGCTGCTCAGCCGTAGTAGTGACTTGGACACCGGCTCCGACTCCAATTCGTCGTCCTCACCAGCGCTCAGCTCCGCCAGCTCTGCGGGTCCGGAGCCCGATAGACGCAGCTCCAAGGGGTTCTCCCGATCCTAGACCCCGCGGGCCGGGGGACGAGGGGTCGGAAGGGAGAACGTCTGCACCCCCACTGTCATGCTGGGCCCCCACATTCCACCCCGAGACCTCCTGGTCTCCGTAGCCCTTTGCTGCCCCTCCCCGCTCCCTCGGTCCACGCGGGTCTCCCCTTCCCGGGGTCTGCATCCTTCTCACCAGCCGCTCGATGACGGCCCGCAGCGCGCGGTGCCAGGCTCGCAGCTCGGTCTCCTCGTCCCACTGCAGCAGGAACTCATGGCCGGGGACCGTCCGGATCTGGGGGTGGCGCGTGAGGGAATCGGTCACCCCGCCCACTCCGTCCCCTACGTCTTTAGGGGACCCCGGGAAGGCACTCACGTGCAGGACGTTTCTGCGGCTGGACAGGTGGCGCCCATTAGCCAGGGCCGCCCCTCGCAAGTCCACGCTACTTTCCGGCCGGCTCCCAGCTGGCGCCTGGCATTTACAGGAGAAACTGAGGCTAAGAGTTTGTTTCCTCATTGCTTCCCTCTTGGGGGAGGTGAGCGGCTTCCTCTTTCCTTTACTTTCTTCTCCATTTCCTTCTTCGCCGCACTCCCACCCCGCCTCAGTCAGCCTGAGGCGCAAACCAGTACCTCCCCCGCAAAAAAAAAAAAAAACCTTGCCGCTCTGCCCCCCTGGCCGATACTCACCCAGCCTTGGGAGGGTGCAGACTGCGGTGGCCGCTCCCGGTAGAACACAAGGCTGTTAGCAGTCAACACCACCCAAGCAGGGCCCCAGTTCTTCCTGTGGGGGAGGAGAGCGGGAGGAGTAGAGGTAGTTAAAAGGTCATTTTAGAATTTCACTTGAGCCGAGAATGGGGGATCTCTGTGACTTCGAGGCCAGCCTGGTCTACAGAGTAAGTTCCAGGACAGCCAAGGCTACATGGAGAAACCCTGTTTCAGGGGGAAAAGAAAAGACTCTCACCTGGAGCGCTTGAGCTCCCCGCACCATACCCTGTAAAATCCCACAACCCAGGCCCCTGGCATATTGAGTTCTCACCTGAGTTTGCGCCCTCCTTGGGCAATCTTGGTCATGTTGAGTAGGCCTGACTTCTCCTCCTGGGAAGGACACGAGTATACCCTGTAAAACACCTGTACCACCCGCGGCCGCCAGGGGGGTCTCCCAGAAGTGAGGCCCTTTAAAGGTTGGCATTGGGGAGACTGGAAAAGAGCAACCGTCCAGAAAGAAAAGGTTTTCGAGGAGCAGGAGTTGGGGGTGTTGCAGAGAGGATCATGGCATTCCAAGTCAGGAAAGGGGCTCTACAGAGTCACACGGGGGTCCTCTGGGAGCCCTGGCAGCGCCTGGCAAGGCCTCGAGGCTCCAGGCTGTTCTGACCATCAAGCCCTGGGTGCTTTGCATGTGCTTGAGGCTTGATAAACCCTGAGGGTGGGAAACTGAAACAGGTGGAGGGACCTTCAGTTTGGAGGGCCTAAGTTGTAAAAGGAAAGGGGGACTTGGAGGGTGCGGGGGTGTTAACTGTGAGTGGGAGGGCACTGTTTTAAGGGGAAAGGCATAAGAAAGTTAACTTTTGGGGCTGGAGAGATGGCTCAGAGGTTGAGGGCACTGACTGATCCTCCAGAGGTCCTGAGTTCAATTCCCACCAACCACATGGTCGCTCACAACCACCATATAATGTGATCTGATGCTTTCTTCTGGCCTGCAGGTGTACATGCAGCCAGAACACTGTATATATAATAAATAAATACATCTTAAAAAAAAAAAAAGTTAACTTTTTAACCTGTGGCTGAGAAGTGGGGAGGAGGGGGGAATCTCACCTGTGAATCGAGCCATTCCTGAGATTGTAGGGCACCACGGTCTCTAATCAAAGTCTCTGTCTCTTCCATGGAGCCAGGTTTCTGAGTTTAGGGGGAGACAAAGCAACACCCAGATGGTACCTCAACATGTCTCAACACTTCTCACAATTTTCTCTTTCTTCTGATCTTCTGAGAGCCCCAGGGAGAAGGGGAGGGGGCACTGAGGGGACAATGGGACAAGCAGGAGGGACGTGTCTTGAGACAATGGGACTGTGGCCCAGGAGCAGCAGCATCCCGAGGTGGGGTACAGGTCTTCCTGGAGCTGTTAGGGCCAAAGCCTGTGTCCTGGCAACTCTGGCAATCTAAGCCTTGTCAGTCATCTCTAGTAAGCAATTGAAGAGGCAAGGCTAAAGAACAGAGAAAGCTTTGTCTGGGTTGGAGAGATAGACCAATGGCTAAGAGCATAGGTTGCCTCCTGGAGGGGCATCCTGGGTAGGGCTAAGAACTGTAACTCCATTGGCAGAAGAACTGACACCCTCTTCTGGCCTCTGCGGGTACTGCATACATGTGATACACAGGTATACACACATGCAGGTGAAACACCCATACACATAAAACTATGACAGTAAAATCATTTCCTCAATGTGGCCACATTGAGAAGTGGATCAGTCATATAAATAGACCCAGTGACTTCTCGACTCTGCTTCTGGGGTCCTCACATGACGTTTAGGTTTAGAATAGAGGGCAAGAGATAATCACACAGCCAGGCGTGGTGGTGCACACCTTTAACCCCAGCACCTGGGAGGCAGACACCAGTGGATCTCTGTGAGTTCAAGGCAGCCTTGTCCACATAGTGAGTTTCAGGGCAGCCAGAGCTACATAGTGAGACCCTGTCTCAAATCATCATTATGATCATCGTCATCATCATCATCACAGTAATTAAGAAGTCCTAGTTGCCGGGCGTGGTGGCGCACGTCTTTAATCCCAGCACTCGGGAGGCAGAGGCAGGCGGATCGCTGTGAGTTCGAGGCCAGCCTGGTCTACAAAGCAAGTCCAGGACAGCCAAGGCTATATAGAGAAACCCTGTCTCGAAAAAACAAAATTAAAAAAAAAAAAGAAGTCCTAGTTAAGCCGGGCATGGTGGCACACGCCTTTAATCCTCGTACTTGGGAGCCAGAGGCAGGAGGATCGCTGTGAATTCGAGGCCAGCTTGGTCTACAATATGAGTCTAGGACAACCAAGGCTACCCAGAGAAACCCTGTCTCAACCCCCCCCCCCCAAAAAAAAAGAAGTCCTAGTTAGGCCAGGCATGGTGGCACACGGCTTTAATCCCAGCACTCAGGGAGACAGAGGCAGGCAGATTTCTGTGAGTTCAAGGCCAGCCTGGTCTACAGAGTGAGTCCAGGACAGCCAAGGCTACACAGAGAAACCCTGTCTCTAAAAACCAAACCGAATTAAAAAAAAGTCCTAGTTAAGGTCCCTGCTCAGCTCCGTTATCTGCTGAAAGAAGTTCTGACTAGTTGTGAGAACAGAGTGAACTGTCTTCCTGGGAGACAAGCTCCTTTTCTGGGGGGCATCAGGACCCCAGCCTTTTACTTCTCCAGCATTAAGAGTCCTGGGGTGATCCTCATTCTTAGGGGCCCGTGTCTCCACGGTCTGATAGCTGAAGGAAGGACACACACACACAGCCTTTCTCTTTAGAATTCTGTGCTGTTGGGAGCCGCCCCGAGGCGTCCAGCTTGTGGTGGGAGATGGGAGGGGAGTACAAGGTCTGCTGCGCAGGGAGGGACCCGGGGATGTCGGAGAAGGCCTCCCCGAGATTACAGTAGGTGGAGGGCTGTGACAGGAGGAGCTGGGATCCTGCCAGGGGAGCGGGGGATGGGGGAGGAGGGAAGTTGGGCGTGGTTATCCCGCCCCTGTCCCTCCCAGTCTCTCCCTTTACTCACCATCAGCTCTGGGCCAGGGTGACCCTGGTACTGGGGTAGAACCCCAGTTCCCCCTGGCTGCTTTTTACAAACTCTCCCCTCACAGTCTTCTTTACTCCTCTCCTCACTTCCTGTTGCCAACTTCCCTCCTCCCCCACGCAACCCCGCCCCAGGGCTGCAGGAAAGGGGAACAGGCTTTTTTTGGGGGGGTGAGGTGAGGAGGAGAGAGCACCCCTACCTCACATCTTTCAGAGTTTAAAAGACAGCACCCACCCCCTAAAAAAAAAAAAAAAGACAGCACCAAGAAGCGAGGGACAGTGCTAGGGGAGTATGAGAGAAAAGAGCGTTGTTGTCTACTAGTGAGAAAGAGAGAGAGAGAGAGAGAGAGAGAGAGAGAGAGAGAGAGAGAGAGAGAGAGAGAGAGAGAGAGAGAGAGAGAGAGAGAGAGCAGAGAGCCAGCCAGCCAGCCTTGCTTGTAATCTCAGCACTTGGGAGGCTGACACAGGTCAACTCTTGGAGTCTGAGGTCGGTCTGGCCTACATAAGGAGTCTGGGTCAGCTGGGTCTGCTACAGAGTAAGACCCTGGCTCGAAAGATGATTGATGAAAGAGAGGGAAGAGGAGGGGCCCAGCAAGGGACTTACAATTTTAGAAGAAACTTGCTGGTGTCCTGGCTCAAAGACAGGACAGAGGACAAACCTTGCCCTGGGCTAGGAGTCAGAACTGGAGAAAAAGCAGTCTGTTGGCGTTCCTTCTGTTGCCCTGGACACCCTATCCCCTCCAGGCCTCTGTAACTTGGCTGTCCTCTCTCATCCTGGACTTCCTTTATGGCTACTCTTCCTCTCTTCCTGCTCCTGCACGGTCTTCTCAGACCACCTCGGCCTCCTGCCTCCATTGTGTTCTTCTCATTTACCCTGGCCTCCTCTTCCCTCTTCTCAGTTCTTCTTCTTTATTTGTTTGTTTTCGAGACAGGGTTTCTCTGTGTAACCTTGGCTGTCCTGGACTCGCTGTGTAGACCAGGCTGGCCTCGAACTCAGAGATCTGCCTGCCTCTGCCTCCCGAGGGCTTCCCCTTTCAGTTCTTTAAGGGAGGGAGGGACGCTGTCTGTCCCAGAACAGAGCCCAGCCGTGGTGCAGTTGACAAACCATGCTCTGAGGAAGATTCGTAACTCACCGTGTCGCCACTGACCTCCGTCATTAAGCAGTCCTTGGAGAGAGAGCTTTCTCTTGGCCCTTCCTTGAGGGGTTTCAGAAAGCAGGGCTTCAGATTGGCCATGCTGACACTTCTGCACATTTTGTGGGGACAGGGAGGAGACTCCTCCAAAGCAACCTGGGGTTCCCGAGACAGGTAGAGCTCCTCCAGGGAGCCGTGAAACAGCTTTGTCCCTACAAAGAGGAGTGGCAGGTGATGACAGATATGACCTTCCTGAGTTGTCAAGGAATGCAGGGGAAGGCTGCCGGAAATGACATGAGAATTAGACAGCTTGGAGCTGCAGGGGGTGAAGGGGGAACACCACTGTGGTGTGGGTGAGGACTACGCTTATCAAAAGAAAGGAAGAGAAGAGGGCAGCAGGAGCTAGGGGTAGGCTCACTCAGTAAGCCTTCCAAACCAGAGAGCCAGGAAGGTGCAGGGGGAAGGCTTGCCGCTTACTTACCAGAAGTCCAGAGGGAGGTGATATGGGAAGTGTCTGGTGGGCTGTGGCAGGCGATTGGTTCCTCTGTCATGTAGGCAGCTGGAACAAAGATGGGCCGAGAGCTGGGGGCCGCTCCCAGGCGCCTTGCCAACCACCAGTCTGAGTTGGTCTTTCTAAGCAATAGGAATCTGTCACCTTCAGCCAGAGACACCTGGCCGCCATCTGCCCTAGTATAAGTGAAGGGCTAGAGGGCACAGAGCTGGGGTCTCTGAGAAGGCTTTGGTAGACTCAGTCCTAGGTTTCCCCAAATATTTGGCCACCACCTGCCTGGAAGCATTGTGGTGTCAGCGCTGTCACCTATAGGAAAAAGGGGTGCTGAAATTCAAGAAGGGTGAGCACCACCATGTAGAGGGACATGGTTCTAAGAGTGGTGTGGTGTGTGTGTGTGTGTGTGTGTTTTGTGTGTTGTGTGTGTGTGTTGTGTGTGTGCGTGTGTGTGTGTGTGAAGAGTGAGGACCTTGGAGTGAAAAGGAAGAGTAAACAAGCCCTGGGTGTGAGAGATCAGCACAGCGCTTTGAGGGCCAAGAAACCCTGTGGGATGTGTCTGGTGAGGAAGTGTATACATAAGGTGAGAGAGGATGTGGTCAAGCAGGCCTATGTAGCTAACAAGGCAGGAAATCGGAGAAGGTGACCTAGCTTGGTAATTTTCCTTTAAATGACTTGCAGAGGTCACCTGAAGTTCCAGGGTCAGAAAGAGCTGGGGTCCTAGATGCTGGTGGGAGCTCAGAGCTGGACACAGGAAGACTATGAGGACAAGGAGTCAGGCCAAGAGTGGAACACAGGCAACAGCACAAGAGATAATGACTAATAAAAGCTTATGACGTATGACCCTTTATTAGGTGTGCACAGGCCTCATCGTCTGTGCAACCAACAACCTCAAACTTAAAACTTTGCATTTCCTGTGCAGACAATTAGAAAAACTAAGAACAAAGAGAGGGAAAGAGAAAGAAAGAGGGGTTCATGTCACCTTCTGTCCTACTTACCCAGACACATTAGGGGGTATGGCCCTCTGTGCATTGGAGGGGTCCCCAGGTATACTATGGGGATCCATTCTTTTGCATTCTTGTTCTGTGTGTATGAGTGTTTTGTCTGCATGGATGTCTGTGCACGTGCAAATGTCAGGTGCCCGAGGAGTCCAGAAGAGCATGTCGGAGCCCCTGGACCTGGAGTTACAGGCTGTTGTGAACTGTTATGCAGGTCCTGGAAACTGAACCTGGGTCCTTTGGAAGAGCAGCCAGCACATTTAACTGCTGAGCCATCTCTCCAGCCTGTTTATTTCTGTTCTTAACAAGAACTGATTAGGGACTGCCTCCTGTGTGGAAGGAGCTGCTAAGAACAACAGATGACAAAGAAACAAGTTTCCTGAGTCTCTTGAGGAGGGACAGACCTCGACTGATGACACAGAAAGTATACTAATCACAGCTGAGCTGGAGACCCACATATGGTACAGTAGTCGGTCATAGAGGCTCCTGCCTTAAACCCAGCACTCCGGAGGCAGAGGCCAGCCTGGTCTACATGGTGAGTTTCCGGACAGTCAGGGCTACATAGTAAGACCCTGTCTCAAAAATACATAAAAACATCATGACAGGTAGTTGGACGCTGACATCACCTCCTCCCTGGCCCGGGATCACCAACAGTTGAAAACTGCGCTTCTCACTTCTTTGCTTTTCCTCCATTGTGGAGTGTGAGGCTTTCAGTTTCGCCTTGTAGACCTGGAGTGGAGAGTGGGTGCCTCTTCTCGCTGGTGACATGAAACAGCCAGCTCTCCTCCTCCCTCGGTGTGATCTGAGGCCTGGCAAATTTTTCCTCATCCTCCATGGTCTTATTCCTTAGTTTGCCTCATTTTTGTTTTGTTTTGATTTTTTTTTTTTTAATTTCATGAACATTGGTGTGAGGGTGTCAGATCCCTTGGAACTTGAATTACAGACAGTTGTGAGCTGTCATGTGGGTGCTGGGAATTGAACCCAGGTCCTTTGGAAGAACAGACAGTGCTCTTAACCACTGAGCCATCTCTCCAGGCCTTGTTTTGATTTTTTGAGACAAGGTTTCTCTGTGTAGCCCTAGCTGTTCTCGACTCCCTTTGTAGATCAGGCTGCCCTCGAACTCATAGCAATCTGCCTGCCTCTACCTCCCGAGTGCAGGGATTAAAGGTATGAGCCACCACACCGGGTTAGTTTGCCTCATTTTAACTGGATAGAGAACTTGCCCTTCATCACTTCCTTCCTTCTTCCCAAGGCTAATGTCACCCATTTGTTCATTTGGTGTTTTAAAAATAACAATAATAATTTTCTTTTTTAAATTATTGTTTTTCCAGACAGGGTTTCTCTGTGTGGCACATGCCTTTAAGCCTTTAACCTCAGCACTCGGGAGGCAGAGGCAGGCGGATCTCTGTGTGTTGGAGGCCAGCCTGGTCTACAGAGTGAGTCCAGGACAGCCAGGCCTACACAGAGAAACCCTGTCTGGAAAAACAAAAACAAAAACAAGTCAGTACTACTGTTTAGTCAAGGCTGGTTGGAACTCTGTCTATGCTCCAGGCTGACTTTACATTCTGCCTCAGCCCCCTGAGTGCTGAGACTGCAAGTGTGTACCTCCTTAATGCCTTTTTAAAAATTTAATGACTTGGGCTGGAGAGATGGCTCAAAGATTAAGAGCACTGGCTGCTCTTCCAAAGGTCCTGAGTTCAATTCCCACAACCACATGATAGCTCACAACCACCTATAATGTGATCTGGTGCCCTCTTCTGGCCTGCAGGCATACATGCAGGCAGGACATTGTTTACATAATAAATATATAATTTTAAAATTTTAATTAATTAAAAAATTTTTTTAGAGACAGGTTTCTCTATGTAGTCCCGCTGTCCTGGAGCTCATAAGGCCTTGAACTCACAGAGATCCACCTGCTTCTGCTTCCTAAAAGCTAGGATTAAAGGCATGGACCAATACATTTGGCCTCATTTTTATTTATCTATTTAGGTTTGGCAGTGGTGGCTCACACCTTTAACTCCAGCACTCAGGAGACAGAGTCAAGCAGATCTCTGTGAGTTTGAGGCCAGCCTGGTCTACAGAGTGAGTTCCAGGACTGTCGAGACTATCGGGGCTATATAGAGAAACCCTGTCTTCAAAAACACACACAAATACAAAACCGGGGTAGGGGAGGATGGAGAGATGACTCAGATGTTAAGAGCTGACATGTGGGTACTAGGAACCAAACCTGGGTCCTCTGAAAGAGTAGCTAGTGTTCTTAACTGCTGAGCCATCTTTCCAGACCCCTCACTGACTTTTATTTACTTTGAAACTTTTCCAAGTCTCTCCTCTCTCTCTCTCTTTCTTTTTTCTATCTTTTTTTTCCTCCTCTCTCTTTATATAAATTTCCTTTTACTAGGCTCTTAGGTTATCAGTTACCTACCTGGAGTGGAGATTCATACCAGTAAATCCCAGTGTCTGAGGCTGAGGGAAGACCATAGAGTTGACGGCCAGTCTGAGCTATAGAATCAAGACGTGGCTCAAAAGGCAAAGGAATACAAAGCAAGTATGTCCCATCACCCCACCCGCCCCCAGGGTCTCCTTTTCTCCCCTCCTTCCTCTGACTTCTGGAAGTTGCCTCCACAAAAGCGATCTTCACTTCACCTCACCTCTCCCTTTTGCAAGCATGTTCTGTAATCCTTAAGTTGACACTTCAGCGGCAAGCAGCCCAGCTGCTCTTTCCGCTTCTGGTGTCCTTCCCTGTTCCTCTTCTGGGAGTCGCCTCTCTGTGGTATGAGGTAGAAGCTTCCCCTGCCTGTTCCTTAAACCACACAACCCCATGTGAGCTGCGTCCTTTGCACTTTGCGGCCATCCCCTCTGTGGTCTTACTCTCTAAAATGGTCTCTGTTTCCTGCTAAGTACTACATCTCCAGTCCAGATCTTCCTCTGATCTCTGATCTTACTCACTGTCCACAAATAAATCAATCAATAAATAACTCCACAAGTATCTCACAGGTACTACAAACGCCGTATGCACCTAACTGAACTCTTCAACCTAGCCTTCGCTACAAATCTGTTTCGCTCAGCTGTTAGACTTAAACTTAATAACTATCTATCTCGCCGACTATGATGATAAACATGGACTGGTGCTCTCTCATGCAGATGAAATGTGGCATGATAAGGGTCACTGTGGTAGAGACAGTACCAGCATCTCCTGGAAAAGCATGTGTCCTGAAGTGCATGCCAGAAGCCTAGCAGCCTCTTGTGTGTTTCCTCACCACTCATGGTGATTCAAATGATTGTCCAGCGCTGAAATCTGTATTTTTTTTAAATTTATTTTATATATACAAATGCTCTGTCTGCATGTCAGAAGAGGGCATTAGAGCACATTATAGATAGTCGTGAACCACCCTGTGGTTGCTGGGAATTGAACTCAGGACCTCTAGAAGAGCAGATGGTGCTCTTAACCACTGAGCCATTCTTCAGCCCCTGTATTTTTGTTTTTCAAGTCTGCTCCCCTGCTTGCTGGCAATTGAACCCAAGGCCTTCTGTATAGCAGATAAGATTTTTACTACTGAGCTACTTCTTGTATTTCTTCTTCTTCTTCTTCTTCTTCTTCTTCTTCTTCTTCTTCTTCTTCTTCTTCTTCTTCTTCTTCTTCTCCTCCTCCTCCTCCTCTTCTTCCTCCTCCTCCTTCTCCTCCTCCTCCTCCTCCTTCTTCTTCTTCTTCTTTTGGTTTATCTTTTGAGACAGGTTTCTCTGTGTAATAGCCCTTGATGTCCTGGACTGGCTTCGTAGACCAGTTTGGCCTTGAACTCACAGAGATCCACCTGCCTCTGCCTCCTTAAGTGCTAGGACTAAAGGCGTGTGCCACCATACCCAGATATATTTCTTTTGTTTTGTTTAAGACAGGGTCTCACTATGTTACCTTGGCTAGCACAGAATTTACTATGTAGACCAGGCTGGCCTCAAACTCACAAAGATCTGCCTGCCTCTGTCTCCTGAGTGCTAGGGTTAAAACCACCACACCAGCCTAGCCCTTAGGTTCTTGAAAGGAGTCTGGCTGTGTGGCTCAGGCTGCTGTGGTACTTACTGTGTAGCTGATCCCCAGCTCTGGAACTTGTCCTCCTATTTCTAAACAAATCATTTACTTAAGGGCTGAAGAGATAGCTCAAAAATGAAGAGCACTGGCTGTTCAAGTTCTACATGGCGGCTCATCATCACCAGAGAATCCAACACCCTGTCTGGCTGTTATGCGGCATCAGGAATCCATGTGGTGCACAAATGCACATGCAAGCAAAACATCTATCCACCTAAAAGTTATTTTAAGAGATGGGCATGGTGGTGCATGTCTTTAATCCCAGTACTTGGAGGCAGAGGCAGGCAGGTCTCTGTGAATTCAAAAAGAAAACAAAACAAAAAGCCCAAAAACCAAAACCAAAACCAAACCAAACCAACCAAACAAACAAAAACAAAAAACAAAACAAAACACACACACACACAAACCAAAAACCAACAACTCTGGAATCTTGAAAAACTAAGAAAATGAAAGAAAAAAACTTTTAAAAGATTTATTATGTATACAATGTTCTGCTTGCGTGTGTACCTGCCCACCAGAAGAGGGCACTAGATCTCATATTATACATGGCTGTGAGCTGCCATGTGGTTACTGGGAATTGAACCTGGGTCCTCTGGAAGCCATCTCTCCAGCCCCAAATTTTTGACTATATAAGAGAGAGAGAGAGAGAGAGAGAGAGAGAGAGAGAGAGAGAGAGAGAGAGAGAGAGAGAGAGAGACAGACAGACAGACAGACAGAGAGACAGAGAGAGAGAGACAGAGAGAAGAGAAGAGAGAGAGAGAGGAGAAAGAGAGAGAGAGAGGAGAGAGAACGCGCGCTGCATGCGTGTGTGAATGTGGAACAGGGCATAAGACCCTCTGGAACTAGAATTACAGGCAGTTGTGAGATGCTCAGTGTGCATGCTAAGCACCGCAGTACTCTGGGAGGCGAGCTCTACAGTGCTCACTCTTACCCACTAAGCCCTCTCTCTCGCCCCTTTATTTGTACACTTTGTTCAGTGTGTATGTGTGTGAGTGTGTGAATGTGTGTGCGCGCACGCGTGTGTGTATGTGTAGGGTCAGAAGAAAGCTTTCTGGAGTTTTATTTCCACTTCCTGGGTTCTAGGGACTGAATTCCGGTCCTCAGGCTTGGTGCTTGGGTCAAGTGCCTTTTACTATGATTTTGATGGGATGGGGTCTGTTGAGACAGAGTTCCGTTGTACATCTCAGATTAGCCTTTGAGCTCATTCTGTATTGTAAGCTGGTTTAGAATTTACAGCAATGTTCTATCTTGGCATCCTGAATGCTGAAATTAAAAGTGCAAGAGACATCGTGCCCATCATCATCATTGTATCCCTGGCTGTCCTGGTACTCACTCTGCAGACCAGGCTGGCCTTGAAATCACAGAGATCAGGGGCTGGAGAGATGGCTCAGCGGTTAAGAGTGCTGTCTGCTCTTCCAGAGGTCCTGAGTTCAGTTCCCAGAAACCACATGGTGACTCACAACCATCTATAATGAGATTTGGTACACTCATATACATATTAATAAATAAAGAAGTGTTTAAAAAGAAAAGAAATCACAGAGATCAGCCTGCCTCTGTCTCCCAAGTGCTGGGATTAACGGGGTGTGCCACTACACCTGGACACCCTATATTATTTTTAAAGGATGCAAAGATAAAGAAGGAGCCAGCAAGATAGCTTATTGAGCAGAGATGCTTGCAGTGAAAGCTTGGGGACCTGCGTAAAGATGGAAGATGAGCCTAGCGTGGTGGTGCACATTTTTGATCCCAGCACTTGGGAAGCCTAGGGAAGTGAATTTCTTTGAATTCCAAGCCAGCCTGGTCTACACAGCAACTTTGAGGCCAGCCTGACCTGCATAACATAAACTGTATTATAGAGACCCTGGCTCAAAAAAAAAAAAAAAAAAAAAGATTGAAGGTGAGAACCAACTCCACATTTTGATTCCACACTAAGTTATTTGAGACAGGGTTTCTCTGTGTAGCCTTGGTTGTCCTGGACTCACTTTTTGTAGACCAGGTTGGCCTTGAACTCACAGAGATCCACCTGCCTATGCCTCCTAAGTGCTGGGAATAAAGGCGTGCACCACCACCGCCCAGCTGTTTGTTTGTTTTTCAATACAGGGTTTCTCTGTGTAGCCTTGGCTGTCCTAGACTCTAGACTCACTTTGTAGACCAGGCTGGACTCGAACTCACAGAGATCCACCTGCTTCTGCCTCCTGAATGCTGGGATTAAAGGCATGTGCCACTATACCTGGCTAAGTTTTTAAAAAGATAAATAAGATACCCTTTATTATGCATGTTCATTTAACTTTATTGTGAAATCTCTCACTTCCCCTCAATTTGATCTTTTTCTAACATGTGCTCTCAGCTTCCTTTGCTATAATTGTTCAGCTATACAGAAACTGAAGACTAGTGCTAAATATTATATATACATATGTTTATAAATGTATTCTTTTTTTTTTTCAAGACATGGTTTCTCTGTGTAACATCCCTGGCTGTCCTGGAACTCTGTAGATCAGGCTGGCCTCAAATTCACAGAGATCTGCCTGTCTCTGTCCTCTTGAGTGCTGGGATTGAAAGCACGCACCACCACACCCATATATGTATATATTTTAAATATATATATATTTTAGGATTTATTATTATGTATACAGTACTCTGCCTGCATATACTCCTGCAAGCCAGAAGAGAGCATCAGATCACATTGTGGTTGCTGGGAATTGAACTCAGGACCTCCAGTAGAGCAAGCAGCGCTCTTAACCACTGAGCCATCTCTCCAATAACTATTTTTATATATTTTCAAAGGCCTGTTTTTATGTGTATGAGAGTTTTGCTTCCAAGTCAGTGTACCATTTTTGTGCAGTACCCACGGAGGCCAGAAGAGGCACTGGCACTGCAGAAGGTTGTGAGCTACCTGCTGGGTGTGCACGGAGGGGGCGTGGATTCAGTGGGACAGTCCCTTAATTCCAGTCCTCAGAAGGCAAAGGCAGTTGGATCACCCTGAGTTCAAAGCTAGCCTGGTTTTTATAGACCTAGTCTCAAAAAAGAGTGTTTTTTTCATTTGGTTTCCTTCTTAGTTTGTTTTAAAAAAGAAAAGAAGCCGGGCGTGGTGGTGCACGCCTTTAATCCCAGCACTCGGGAGGCAGAGGCAGGCGGATCGCTGTGAGTTCGAGACCAGCCTGGTCTACAAAGTGAGTCCAGGATGGCCAAGGCTACACAGAGAAACCCTGTCTCGAAAAACCAAAAATTAAAAAAAAAAAAACAAAAAAAGAAAAGAAAAACAGGCTGAGAGATAACTCAGAGGATCTTAACTTGTTTTTAATTTTACTTATACAGCTATTTTGAATGTATGTATATCTATCTATCTGTACCCCACATGCAGGCAGTAATCATGAAGGCCAGAAGAGGGGGCCTGATCCCCTGGGAGTCAAATTACAGACAGAAGTGAACCAGGAGGATGCTGGGAATCAGAGCAGGGTCCACTGGGAGAAAGGCTGTCTTTCCAGGTCTCCTTATTTATTTATTTTTGGTTTTTCGAGACAAGTTTTCTCTGTGTAGCCTTGGCTGTCCTAGACTCACTTTGTAGACCAGGCTGGCCTTGAACTCACAGAGATCCGTCTGCCTCTGCCTCCCCAGTGCTGGGATTAAAGACGTGTGCCACCACCGCCTGGCCTCATTTATTTATTGACAAGTCTCTAGTAAAATAGAGGATAAACCTGAATTTATAATTTTTTTTATCCCCACCTCCTCAATGCAGGGATTACAGGAGTGGGCCCACCACAACACAGAGTGTTTACTCTAACTAAACTCATTCCCAGTTCTTAAAGAATAAAATCTCATGGCCGGACAGTGGTGGCGGCACACGCATTTAATCCCAGCACTAGGGAGGCAGAGGCAGGCGATCTCTGTGAGTTCAAGGCCAGCCTGGTGTATATAGAGGGAGTTCCAGGACAGCGAGGGCTGTTACACAGAAAAACCCTGTCTCAAAAACAAAAAACGAAAAAAAAAAAAAAAAAATCTCATTAGCCTTTGTGGCTGGTGGACCCTCAAAATAATTTCCAGTTTGACTTTAATGCCTCAACAACAAAACTGATGTTTGTTGTGCTTTCTTTAAAGACAGGCTAGTTAGCCTGGAACAAAGTCTGACTTCTAACTTTTGAACCTCCTGCTTCTATTTCCCAGGAGCAGGGACTAAAGGTGTGTGACCTTCTGAGGTCTTAAAACACTGACTATGGGTATCGAGGAGGCTCAGGGGCTAAATGCATCGCCATTAAGCCTGCTGACCTGAGTACAATCCCTGGAACCTACAGGGTGGACAGTAAGCACTCCCGACAGGATGTCCTCCAACCTCGACACGCAAGCTCTAGCACGCTCCCGCCTCCTTGCACACAAACGACTTAAAAATGAAAAAATCTGATCCTTTAAACTATTTGAATCGGCGAACGAGAGCAGGAGCAATCCAGATTGCCACTTTATCGACACCTTCGGTCACCGCGCTCGACTCGCTTTAGAGCTGGCTGAGGTCTTTTTTTTTTTTTTTTTTTTGATACAGGGTCTCTCTGTGTAGTCTTAGTTGTCCTGGACTCATTATGTAGACCAGGCTGGTCTACAACTCACAGAGATCCACGTGAGCCGGCCGGCCTGAGTGCTGGGACTACAGGCGAGCACCGCCACCACGCCGGGCCTTTAACTGAGCGGCACGGACCCAAAGTGCCGCGCTAGCCCGCACCGTTGCCTTCCGCGTCTCGTTGGTCACTATTTCCTATTTTTGTAATGGTGCATTATGGGATAGAAAGTCGACGTTCCCAGCCCCGACCGCGAATGTCCGGCCGACACAGAACTCCATTTCCCGAGGTTCCTAGCGGCGGCTGTCTTGCTAGAGGAGGCGCGAAGCCGGTTCCGGTTGCATCAGCGTGGGATCTCGGGCGAGATGAAACTGTTCGTGAGCGAGGGCTCCCCGGGGAGCCTGCCCGTGCTGGCTGCGGCCGCTAGAGTCCCGGGCCTAGCGGAGCTGCTCATCAGCACCGTAGGCCCCGAAGGTACTGGAGTTGTTAGTGGCGGGGGCGGGGCGGAGGGGGGGGCGTGTGCCTGTCTCCCAGTCGAATCTCCGTTAACTTTGGACATCCCAAACCCCTTTATTCCCATGATCCTTTTATACATTACCTCCCTTCGTCGCCCTCACCCTCCTCGCCTCTCTCTTTTAGTCTCCCCGCTGCCAGTTTCCCAGAATCTTGCTTCGCTCCTGTCTCCTAACCTCCTCTCCTACCTGTCGCGCGACTCTCCGCCGACCACCCCTTTGTCGTTTTTTCCCGAAATCCCTTTCCGCTCTTCCAGGACCGCAGTACAGACGTGTGCCCCCACTCGTGTGTGCACACCCCGTCCTTTTGAGTTTACCTCTTATTCTCGGTCTTGCCGGGGAGAGGGGTGTGACTTTCTGAGAGTTCACTTGTCAGATTCTCCCAGCTGTCTTCATGCTGCCCTCTCACTCGTGTCCTCAGGTCAGTTGGTAGGATGCTTGGCGGCAGCACTGCCCTATACTGCTGCCTCACCTCTTCCGTCTCCATCTGTCTCAACTGAACACTTGCTGGCTGAGCTCTTCAGCGTATTCCAAACCCACCCCACCCCCTTTTAGTGTTCCTATCTTGGAAACTGTGGCTTGAACTCCCCCCCAGGCCCCAGCACATACAGTGTAAAGCTGTCAAATAATGTCTTTTCGTTTGGTTTTTCGAGGCAGAGTTCTCAGTGTAGTCCTGGCTGTCCTAGACTTCGCTTTGTAGACCAGGCTGGCCTCGAACTCACAGCAGTCCACCTGCCTCCGCCTCCAGAGTGCTGGGATTAAAGGCGTGCACCATCACGCCTGGCATAATTTCTTTTCTTACCCTTGTTTTTCACCCGTTTCCCTCTGTCTCAGAGTGTGTGGTGCCATTCCTGACCCGGCCTAGGGTCCCTGTCCTGCAGCTGGATAGCGGCAACTTCCTGTTCTCTGCCAGTGCAATCTGCCGGTCAGTATTGGCCCTTGGAGTGTGTGGGGGGAGGTGCCTGGATCATGGTTTTTGTGACGTTGCTTGCAAACACTGCATCCGCTGTGGGTTCATACATGACCTAGACAAAAGGAACTTTCAATCTTAACTAACTTTCTCTCCCTGAGCAGGTATTTTTTCCTGTTATCTGGCTGGGACCAAGATGATCTTACCAACCAGTGGCTGGAATGGGAAGTGACAGAGCTACAGGTGGGACTCAGGCGCCTGGGAGGGCAGGGCCCCCTGCTTCTGAATAAACATCCTGAGCCGCGTTCCCTGTTTTTAGCCGGTTTTGTCTGCTGCCCTACACTGCTTAGTGGTTCAAGGCAGGAAAGGGGAAGATGTGCTTGGCCCACTTCGGAGAGCACTGACGCACATTGATCACAGCTTGAGGCGCCAGAACTGCCATTTCCTGGCTGGGGTGAGTTAGCCTTGAAGACTATAGTCAAACCCCAATAACCCAGCTATGAGCAGTGTAGCCTTGACACATTATTTAAAGTCTCTAATCCTTAATTTCTTTGTATTTTGGCTTTTCAAGACAGGGTTTCTCTATCTAATAACCCTGAGTATCCTGGAATTCACTTTGTAGACCAGGCTGACCTTGAACTCACAGCGATCCACCTGCCTCTACCTCCCAAGTGCTGGGATTAAAGGCGTGCGCTACCACACCTGTCACGTTTTGTTTTGGCAGGGTTTCCCTGTGTAGCCCTGGCTATTCTAGACTCACTTTGTAGACCAAGCTGGCCTGAAACTGAAGAGATTTGTCTGTCTCTGCCTCCCAAGTGCTGGGGCTAAAGGTGTGTGCCACAGCTAATCCTTATTTTTGGTTTTCATTTGAAATGGAAGTAATAGTTCCTGCTTTATTTAGGATTTAGCTGGGTGGTGGTGGCAGTGGCGGTGGCCCACACCTTTAATCCCAGCATTCAGGATGCAAGGATGCAGAGAGGCTGGTGGATCTCTTTAGTTCAAGGCCAGCCTGATCCCAGAGTGAGATCTGGGCTACACAGAGAAACCATGCCTCAAAAAACAGAAGAAAGAAGAAAAGAAAAAGGCATATGTCTCACCTAGTACTTGTCACATAGAAAGTGAAAACTGCATATGGCAGCACACCCCTATACTCCTGGCTCTTGGGGGTAGAAGCAGAAAGATCACAAGACATTCAAAGATACCCCAAGTACATAGGAGTTCAAGGCCAGCTAGACCTACGTGACACCTTATTTAAAAAAAAAAAAAAAAAAAAAAAAAGTAAGCCAGGTATAGTGGCACACACCTTTGATTCCAGCACTTTGGAGGCAGAGGCAGGTGAATCTCTGAGTTCAAGGCCAGCCTGATCTACCCAGTTACAGGACAGTCAAGGCTGTCCATGCTTCAAAAAGAAAAGAAAAAGCAAACATATATGAGTAGTTTTAAAAAATTTTATTTTATGTGCATTGGTGTGAGGTGTCAGATCCTTGGAATTGGAAGTACAGTTGAGAGCTGCCATGTGGGTGCTGAGAATTGAACCCAGGTCCTTCAGAAGAGCAGACAGTGCTCTTAACCACTGAGCTATCTCTCCAGCCCATATATGAGTGTTTTAACTGTGTACATTCTTCCACTAGGACACAGAGTCTGTAGCTGACATTGTCTTGTGGGGAGCACTATATCCATTGCTACAAGACCCGACTTACCTGCCTGGTGAGAACTGTGCATTTTACTCCACCCCCAACCCCGGGAGCTTGGTGTGGGGCTGCAGAACAGTGAGGTGCTGAGTGTTCACTTCAAGGTGGAGCTTGACAGGGAAAGTAGCAGAATGTGGCCAAGGAGGAAAGGGTGGAGGGTGGTCCACTCCTGCCTGGCCAGTCTCTGTTTGCTTTTGGTTTTGTTTCTTTCAAGACAGGGTTTCTCTGTGTAGCCCTGGCTGTCCGGGACTCACTTTTTAGACCAGGCTAGTCTCGAACTCATAGAGATCCACCCTATTCTGCCTCCTGAGTGCTGGGATGATAGGCGTGCGCCACCAGGTTCTTTCTTTTATGCCCACAGAGGAGTTGGGAGCCCTACAAAGCTGGTTCCAGAGGCTGAGTACCCAGGAGCCATGTCAGCAAGCTGCAGAGACTGTGCTGAAACAGCAGGGTGTCCTGGCTCTGCGACCCTACCTTCAGAAACAGCCACAGCCACAGGCCCGCCCTCCTGAGGGGACAGCTGTCAGCAATGAACCTGAGGAGGAGGAGCGGGCCACCCTGTCTGAGGAAGACATAGTCAAGGCTGTGGCTGCCTGGGAGAAGGGCCTGGAAAGCTTACCCCCACTTCAGCCCCAGCAGCACCCAGTGTGAGTAGACACCCAAGAGTGGGGTTTGCTCTCATACCTAGAAATTGTTGCTGGGTAACAGAGCAGGCTGACCCTCTTTGCTCATGGAATATTGATTCCAGTAGAGTAGAGAGGTGTTCACAAAGTTGCCACATAGTTGTGCATTTATGAAATTTATCTAAGTCCCATGAAAGAAAAGAGTAGGGTGCTATAAGGGAAAAATGAGAATGAAGGCCTCGCTGCTTTGAAAATATTTTTAGCCTAGGCTGGTCTTGAACTCACTGTGCTGAACATGACCTTGTACTTTTCTTTCACCTCTGCCCTGAGTGGGGACAGTAGATGTGTACCCTGCACCCAGCTAGGCTTCTCTTTTTTTTTTTTTTTTTTTTTTTTTTTTTTTTTTTTTAAAAAGACTTATTTATTTATTACTATGTATACAGTGCTCTGCTTGCATGTACTCCTGCAAGCCAGAAGGGGGCACCATATCACATTACAGATGGTTATGAGCCACCATGTGGTTGCTGAGAATTGAACTCAGGACTTTTGGAAGAGCAGGCGGTGCTCTTAACCACTGAGCCATCTCTCCAGCCCTAGGCTTCTCTTAAGTGTTACGAGTTCAGGGATGGGCAGATGGCTTGGTTGGAAGAGCACTCTCTGTGCAAGCCTAATGACCTGAGTTTGACTTCCAGAACCCCCCACATAAAGGTGGGGGGAGACAGTGGACTAGACACATCTGTCCTCTGACCTCTATGTGTGCCGGGCTTTCATGCCCCACTCCAAAAATAATAGTTTTGGTTTGGTTGTTGGTTGGTTGGTTGGTTTTCTTTTAGATTTATCTCTATTATTTTATGTGTTCCAGTGTTTTGACTACATGTATGTATGTGTACCACATGCGTGCATGGTTCTTATGGAAGTCAGAAGATGGCATCTGATATTCTAGAACTAGAGTTACAGATGCTCATGAGCCACTTTGTGGGTTCTGGGAATCAAACCCACATCCTCTGCAAGAGCAGCCACCTGAGTTCAAGGCCAGCCTGGTCTACAGAGGGAGTCTGGGACAGCCAAGGGTATACAGAGAAACCTTGTCTCGAAAAAACCAAACCAACACAAAACAAAACCCAGAAAACCCAAGAGCAGTCAGCTCTTAGCCCCTTACCTCTCTTTTCAGTTCTGTGTCCCCACCTTTGAGACAGTGTTTCGCCTTGGCTGGCCTGGAACTCACAAGCTCAGGTTGCCTCTGCCTCTAAGTGCTAGGATTAAAGATGTGTGCCATCTTGTCTGCCAAGAGATACTATTTTTTACATGTCTGTGCTGACTAACATGTTTAAATTCTGGCTTTGGCCTAGCCTGTAATTCTTCCTGGGTCACTTTCCATTTTGTTTACTGAGGCAGGGTCTGGTGCTAACGCTGGAGTTCTATCCTGCACCTCTGCCTTTACAGAGTGGGATTGTAGTCAGGCCAGCAAGCCTGCCGGGCATGCGTATTCCCGCTGAGGCCTGGTTTAAGAAGAGAAGAGTGGCCAGGCGTGGTGGCGCACGCCTTTAATCTCAGCACTTGGGAGGCAGAGGCAGGCGGATCGCTGTGAGTTCGAGGCCAGCCTAGTCTACAAAGTGAGTCCAGGATGGCCAAGGCTACACAGAGAAACCCTGTCTCGAAAAACCAAAAAAGAAAAAGAAGAGTGGGCATGCAAAGGGATTGGGTGCGATTTGTGTGGGGTAATGGCAAGCTGTAATGGTCTCAGGTTAATGATTCAGGGTCCTATTGACCCTGGACTTGGTAAGAAGAGCTCTGAGCTGAGAAGTCAGTGACAGCAGATACATCCTGGGAGAACTGTGGGTGCCTGTGGCTTTGAACTTGAGAATGCCCTGCTGTGGTGATAGGGAAAGAGGGAGCCGTTGGGATGAGATCCAGATACTAAGCTGTGCGGGAAGCCTTCTGACTGGCCACTCCAGGACCATAGCTCCGGCTCCCTATGAGGAAAGGCCTAAGGCCTCTTGCTTTAGTCTGTTGGTATCCTGTGCACTTGTTTCTTGATGTTTGCACCTCGACTGGGAACTAGCCTCGCTTCTTTTTCACCAGGTTGCCTGTGGCTGGCAAACGGAACGTGCTCATCACGAGTGCCCTCCCTTATGTCAACAATGTCCCCCACCTCGGAAACATCATTGGCTGTGTGCTCAGTGCTGATGTCTTTGCAAGGTGGAGCCAGCTGTGGAGGAGAGGTCTCTAGAGGGAGGAGTGGGCCCCAAGGGAATAGGCTGTTTGGAGGTTGGGGCTGGAGGAATCCCATGACCACCGAATCTCCTAGGTACTCTCGTCTTCGCCAGTGGAATACCCTCTATCTGTGTGGAACAGACGAGTACGGGACAGCGACCGAGACCAAGGCTATGGAAGAGGGTCTAACCCCACAGGAAATCTGCGACAAATACCATGTCATCCACGCTGATATCTACCGCTGGTTTAACATCTCGTTCGACACTTTCGGTCGCACCACCACTCCACTGCAGACCAAGTAGGTTCTAGACAATGAGGCAGAAAAAAACTGAACTGAAAGCTGACAAGGGCCAGCCCAGAGTGACTGCCTGGGAACCGCCTCCTGAGCTTGGGCTCTGCGCATTGCCTGTCCTGAGTGGTTTTCAGGCTAGAGGAGGTACATGGTTTACAGAACCCTGGCAGGGGCCTGCGGCCTGCAGGAACAGCTGAAGTCCCAGTTTTCCACTTAGTGCTTCCCTTTCTCTGGTTGCCTAGGACTCTTTTGTTTGTTTTTTGTTGTTGTTGTTGTTTTGTTTTTTCGAGACAGGGTTCCTCTGTGTAGCCTTGGCTGTCCTGGACTTGCTTTATGGCCTAGGCTGGCCTTGAACTCACAGTTATCCGCCTGCCTCTGCCTCCCGAGTACTGGGATTAAAGTCGTGTGCCACCACGCCCGGCTAGGACTCTTTTTGTTTAAAGCCTAAGCTGGTTTCTTGTGGCAATCCTCCTGCCTCAGATTTCCAAAGGTTGGGATTACACCAATGCCCAGCATGGAGTCTTTAAAGCTGTCCCTCCCTGCCTATGTGTATCTGTACACACAGACTCATTCTGCCTCGGCAAAAGCTACAGACAGACAGGTGGACAGTTGATGTTCTGTGTACCTCAGCCCTTACATTGAGTGAAGTCCTGAACACAAGCTTAAAACTGAGCTGGATATGGTTAGCCATTTACCCTCCCCACAACTGGGAGGTGGAGGTGGAGGACTAGGAGTTCAGGTGGATAGTGCTGGTTACAGGAGACAGATCTCAACACCAGATGAGACCCAAACAACATGTAAATATGGCGTCAGTGGGAGTGAGCTCTACAGTGTGGAGGGAAGAGTCCGCATGGGCAGTCAGAATCAGGAGAGCACCTTGGGTCCATCCCCTGGGGCGGCCTCCCCCAAGTGAGTTCAGTCCGGTTAGAGCAGGAAAGCAGGGGTCCACACTTTGCTGGCTGGCCTTTCTCACCCTTGCTTGCTGACCTGCTAGGATCACCCAGGACATCTTCCAGAGGTTGCTGACACGGGGTTTTGTGCTTCAAGACACCGTAGAGCAGCTGCGGTGTGAGCGGTGTGCACGCTTCCTGGCTGACCGCTTTGTGGAGGGAGTGTGTCCCTTCTGTGGTTATGAAGAGGCCCGAGGTGACCAGTGTGACAAGTGCGGCAAGCTCATCAATGCCATTGAACTCAAGGTAAGGAAGATCTCAAGGAAGCCCAAAGGAAACAACTGTTTTCCTTTGTACAAAATCACTTATTCAGAAGCACAGGGAAAGGGCAAATTCAGTTTTGTTTTCCTGTAGGAGCTGTGGTTCTGATGGGCAGGCCTTTCTCACTACCACAGGAGCTGTGGGTTCTGATGAGCACACCAACTATTCTTAAAAGATACGGACCATTCAGGATTTTTATTTTGAGACAGGGTTTCACTGTGTAGTCTGGCTGGCCTATAACTCATAAGAGATGGCACTCATGAGTGCTGGGATTAAAGTGTGTGCCACCACCGCCTGGCCAGGATGTTAATGTTTGGTACCTAAGATCTTGTGCTGATTTCTGTCTGGACAGTCACTGTGTGCTGCTGGGACAGAAACAGTTGCCTTAGCATTTGACCATCTGATCAGTTAATTTAGGTGATTCTTTTTTTTTTTTTTTTTTCCCTTTATGAGATGGGCTATCTCTATGTAGTCCTGGCTGTTCTGGAACTCACTCTGTAGACCAGACTGGCCTCAAACCCAGAGATCTGGGTGCCACAATACCTGGCAGATTATTCTTTTTTTCATAAAAGAGACTGTCTTCTAGTCGGTTGGTTGGTTGGTTTACTGATTATTCATTTATTTAACAAATGATTTTGAATCCTTTTAATAGGCCAATTATAGACTGGGAATGAGGAAATGATAAGACAGGCCTGAGGGTATCAACTAAACAAGGCAGTGGTTAGGTAGGATAAACTGCATGGAGGTTCTTAGGAAGAATGTAGAATTGAAGTTTTAAATGGGTAGGGGATGCTTCTTAGAAGAGACAAATGAGGCCGCAAGTGGTATCAGCTTCCCAGTGAAAGACTAGGAAATGTAGAGCCAGAGGCGGCAGATCTGAGGAGGAAGAACTGCAAAGGCCAGTATAAACAGGTGTGCTGATGCAGGAGCTTTAATCCCAGCACTCGGCGGCAAAGGCAGGTGGAGCTCTTAAGTTTAAGGCCAGCCTGGTCTACAAATAAATAAAACAACAAGCAAACAGCCAATATAGCTGTGGCATAATGAGAAAAGGGAACAGAGCAGACTGAAGTCAGGGAAAGGCAGGGGCCAGATAACCAAAGCGAACAGGACGTGGACGCAGCTCAGATACGACTCACTGAGCGGGAGGTGGCTGTGTTGGAAACCTGGGGTAGATGAGAGGAGTGAGGAGAAGCTCTGGAGACTGGAGTGCAGAGCGAGGGGGATGGTTGTTCTGGGTCACTACCGCAAAAAGTGGGGGATAATAGTGGGGGATGGCCAGGTGAAAGATGATTTGTGGTGTGTGTTGGAGGTGTAGTGTAGTCAGTGGTAGGATACTTGGCTAGCAGGAGTGAGACCCAAAGAACACACAACAGGAAGATGAGGTTTGGGTATGGCATCTGTGACCACAGGCAAGGTTAAGAGCTGAACACAGTGGTATGGTTTTGCTGAGCTTGAGCTCCCTATAGACTTATAAAGAAGCAGTTGGAAATAGATGTGGATTTCAGACAAGAGAGACACTGTCTCACCTTTAGGACCTCAGGCCAGGCTTGGCAAGATAGCTGAGCAGGTTAAAAAAGCACTTGCTACAGAGCCTGGAGACCCCAGACCTCATGTGGTGGGAAGAGAGAACAGATTTGATCGCTACATGGTCACATGGTCATACCCTCACAAAATAAATACATCGAAACAGCAACCCTCGTCCTGCACCCCAAATCAGCCAAGCAGGATGGCACACACCTGCATTCCCAGTGCTCAGGATGTGGACACAAAGGGATCATGAGACCCTGTCTCAAAAACCTGACCCAAAGCAAAGAGTCCTGGGTCAGAGCTCGCCTTCGGTTCCTTCTGCCGTCACTTCTTGGTGTCAGTGTAGTTACTCTGTACTGCAGAGTCAGTTACTTCCCGACACTTTATAGAGGCCATGCTTATGTCCTGGCACATCACCTCTCCCCTATCGGTTTTAGCTGAGTGGTACAACGCTTCCTAGTGCTGTCTCAGGAACAATGTTGGAAAAGGTGCAGGCACAGTCTGTGTGGCGAGGAGGCCACATGTTGGAGCTTGTGCCCTTCAGTGCTAAGCTAGAGGGAGGCTGAACAGCCTGGACAGTTTGCCATCCTCTGCAATCCTGATCCGGCCTGCCCCCACCAGGATTACACTCCCTGCAATCTCTCTTTACAGAAACCTCAGTGCAAAGTCTGCCGGTCGTGTCCTGTGGTAAAGTCCTCTGAGCACCTGTTTCTGGACTTACCTAAGGTAAGTTAGTCCCTCAGCCTGCTCTTCAGGAGTTGTCTCTAGCTCCTCCCTCTGCCTCAGCCACACACACTGATAGTCAACCACTCTCAAGTAGCTTTTGTTTGTTTTAGTTTTTAGGTGTGTGCCACCATGCCCAGATTTTTATTTTTATTTATATTTATTTATTTATTTTTGAGACAGAGTTTCTATGTGTAGCCTTGGCTGTCCTGGACTTGCATTGTAGACCAAGCTGGCCTTGAACTCAAGGATCCACCTGCCTCTGCCTCCCAAGTGCTGAGATTAAGTTGTTTTTGTTTGTTTGTTTGGTTTTGTTGAATAAATTTGTTAATTTTCTTAGATGTCCCTGAAGTAATGAATCTTTTCATTTAAATTATGTATTACCAACTCTACTCCACATGTGACTTATGTACCTTGGTGCCAGTCTTGTTTGAGACAGTCCTGTATTGTCCTTATTTATTTATTTATTTTTTAAGATTTATATATTTATTATGTATATAGTGCTCTGCTGGCATGTATACCCACACACCAGAAGAGGGCAACAGATCTCATTATAGATGGTTGTGAGCCACCATGTGGTTGCTGGGAATTGAACTCAGGACCTCTGGAAGATTAGTCAGTGCTCTTATCCTCTGAGCCATCTCTCCTTATTTTTGTCATCTCAGTTGGAAAAGCGAGTGGAGGACTGGCTGGGGAAGACACTGCCTGGCTGTGACTGGACACCCAATGCACGGTTTATTACTCTTTCTTGGCTTCGAGATGGCCTCAAGCCACGATGCATAACCAGAGACCTGAAGTGGGGAACCCCTGTGCCCTTGAAAGGATTTGAGGATAAGGTAAGTACCTTTAACCTTTATTCACGGCTTAAAATGTTCAGCCTCAGGATTGAGTTTGGGCAGCAGATTAAAAGGATGATATTTTGTCTTAGCGTGAAACTTTGGGTTGGGTTTGTTTTGTTTTGTTGAGACAGGGTTTCTCTGTGTAGCCCTGGCTGTCCTAGACTCAATTTGTAGACCAGGCTGGCCTTGAACTCACAGAGATCTGCCTGACTGCCTCCCCAGTGCTGGGATTAAAGGTGTGCGCCGCCACTCCTGCCTCTTGGGTTGGTTCTTATTTATTTCCCTCTAGGTGTTTTATGTTTGGTTCGACGCCACTATTGGCTACCTGTCCATCACAGCCAACTATACTGACCAATGGGAGAGATGGTGGAAGAATCCAGAACAAGTAAGTACACAGGCCTCAGCTAACCTGCTATGGGCATGGGCAGCTGTGCGGTCAGAGGCCTTGGGTGCCAGGCTCACGCAGTGCCTTTCCATTGTGTTCTCCTAGGTGGACCTCTATCAGTTCATGGCCAAAGACAATGTTCCCTTCCATGGCTTAGTCTTCCCTTGCTCAGTCCTAGGGGCTGAGGACAATTACACGTTAGTCAAAAACATCATTGCTACAGGTAGGTCCTGGCAGAGCATGAGCGGGACATTCCTACAGAGTGAGGCTTGAGGTAATACTTGCAGAGCCTGGAGAGGTGCTGGTTCTTAGGTTAGGAGTTGGGGTCAAATAGGAAATAATTGAAACATGAGAATTCCCATCCAAAGGAGGGAAAACAAGAACTTGAAAGCCAAAATCTAAAGCTAAAACTAGCAGTATAAGGAGAGAGAAAAAGACTAGAATGGAACTCCATGGCCTGTGTAAGCTTCTCAGGGAAAGAGGGTTTTGGACACTCACCACTGAGGGAAAGGCAGGGGGGAGTGGATGAGCAGGGGAAGCGCATAACTCGGATCTTCTCTTTGTCCAGAGTACCTGAATTATGAGGACGGGAAGTTCTCTAAGAGCCGTGGGGTAGGAGTGTTTGGAGACATGGCCCAGGACACAGGGATCCCTGCTGACGTCTGGCGCTTTTATCTGCTGTACATTCGGCCTGAGGGCCAGGACAGTGCCTTCTCCTGGACAGACATGCTGATTAAAAACAACTCTGAGCTGCTTAACAACCTGGGCAACTTCATCAACAGGTAGGAGGCAGAACGGGCATGGGATTGGCTACAGCACACACTGAGCAGTGCAATCTTGAGGCAAGTTAGCAGTAGTTTGATGGGTGGTCACAAAGTGCTATATTCCTACTGAAGGTCTGTCTCTCTAGAACTGGGCCTCACATCACTAACCTGTCTTGGTGTCCGAGGGGCCGCCTTAGGCTCACACTTATGTTGCCGTTTCTGCTATTGTAGCAGTTCTCCAAAGGAAAGAAACACCCAGGAATGGAGATAGAGTTTGGTGGTACAATGTGTATCTAGCAAAATCAGATCTCTTGAGTTTCATCTTCAACACATACATGTGCCTCCCGCCATGACCTGAGATTCTTCAGTCAGTTCTGGGCCTTTAACTTGGCCATTAACCATATTTAACAGCTTTCATCAGAATGTTGGCTTATAACATACTTGATAATTCTTATTTCTAAAATATATAAGCTGGGCATGGTGGCGCACACCTTTAATCCCAGCACTCGGGAGGCAGAGGCAGGCAGATCATTGAATTTGAGGACAGCCTGGTCTACAAAGTGAGTCCTAGGGCAACCAGTGCTACACATAGAAACCCTGTCTTGAAAAAAAACCCTCAAAACTCATTTCTTTTTTTGCAATTTACATTCTTAGGAGAGTGAGAGAATGTAATATTTAACCTTTACTTCTAGTTTGAGAGGCCAGGAATTAATGGCCTCCACAGGAATGCCACGAGAATGAAGCTTGTCTGTTTAACATCTGTTTATTGTGTGTGGGGTGCATTGACACTGTGCAGTGTAACCTCCGAGTTAGTTCTTCACCGTATGGCTTCCAGGGCCTCATGAGCTGTCTGCTGGCCAAAAGCACAAAGCCTTGGGGAAGTGGGCTGGCATTTCTAAGGAAGCCAGGCCGTGACTTTGTCCTTTCTTCCCCCTTCTCCCCAAGAGCTGGCATGTTTGTGTCTAAGTTTTTTGGGGGCTGTGTGCCTGAGATGGTGCTAACCCAGGATGACAGACGCCTGCTGGCCCACATCTCCTGGGAACTCCAGCACTACCACCAGCTGCTGGAAAAGGTCCGGTAAGTAAAGTGACTTCCAGCTCAGTCACATGTGTGGTATATTGATGGGGTTGACAGTCCCACGTACTTTGCCTCCTCGCTTCCCAGGATCCGGGATGCCTTACGCAGTATCCTTACCATATCTCGGCACGGCAACCAATATATCCAAGTGAATGAACCCTGGAAACGGATTAAAGGTGGTGAAGAGGACAGGTACGTCCAGGAGCCAGGGCTGGCTGTAGCAGCTAAGCAATGTGCTGTGTGTTCTTGGTGGCCTTGACGTACCTCTCTCCCCCCAGGCAGCGGGCAGGCACAGTGACAGGCGTGGCAGTGAACATAGCTGCCTTGTTGTCTGTCATGCTCCAGCCTTACATGCCCACAGTTAGCTCCACCATCCAGACCCAGCTCCAGCTTCCACCTCCAGCCTGCCACATCCTCCTTACAAACTTCATCTGTACCTTACCAGCAGGCCACCGAATTGGCACGGTAGGTCTCAGTAATGTCGGTGGGGCTGGCAACTTGTAAAAATCCTTATTTTTACACTGTTGCCTTTGGGGAACATCTCTGGCTTAGGTTGAGGCTCTATGGCTGTTCACAGAAGCCCTCCCCAATTCTGCAGTCTGCCTTCTTTTTTGTGTTTGTTTTTGGTCTTTCAAGACAGGGTTTCTCTATGTAGCCCTGGCTGTCCTGGATTCACTCTGTAGGCCAAGCTGGCCTCGAACTCTCTGGTCCACCTGCCTCTGCCTCTCTGGGTGCTGGGATTACAGGCGTGCGCCATTGTGCCTGGCTGCGAGATCCAGCTTGTAATCAAAGGTTCAAGGCTCACGAGGACAGGACTATCTATATCGTTATTGCTATGCATGCGAGAAGCCAGCAAGTGGCACAGTATAGAAAGAACACCGTGACGGTGGGGACAGCCGTTTTTCCTGGCACTAGATGATAAGCGTATATACTAACCCTCCCTGTCTCCATGGTATCCGCTTACTTTCCTTCATAGTAACTGTTGCCTTTTGTGAACTTTTTGCAACTGCCAGGCACTTGCTCAGTGTTACAGCCCTGCTGCTTCTTAGCCGTCTGGGATCTCTAGTGTGGGAGCTGGGTGGAAAGTGTCTGTGTGTGGCAGTTATCAGGGACTGATTCTGGCATTTGTTGTCACAGGTCAGTCCTTTGTTCCAAAAACTGGAAAATGACCAGATTGAAAATCTGAGGCAGCGCTTTGGAGGCGGCCAGGTGAGCAAACTAGAGTGAGCCCTCCCCCAGCAGAAGCCTCAGCAGTGCTGCCTTAGTTTCCCATAGTCCTCGCTCCTCATCTCTTCCCACCTTTGGCCTTGCCGCTTCCTCACTTGGCTTTTCTTTCCTGTCTTAGCTGGAAGAGTCCTTGGAGTTAAAGGTAACCCTTTCCTCTGAGGTGACAGGTAAGACTGGAGGCCAGCGGGCATTTTTGGCAGCCAAGTAACAACTGTACTGCTTTTCCCCAGGCTAAAGCGTCCCCCAAGCCAGCAGCTGTACAGGCAGTCACAACAGCAGGGCCCCAGCAGATCCAAGTGCTGATGGATGAGGTGACCAAGCAGGTATGAAGGCCCGAGGGAGGGAAAGGAAGTGCTGAACCTACACAGGTCTTTCTCTGTCTCCCGGCTGTCTCACCCACACCCCATTCCTCTCTTAGGGCAACCTAGTCCGGGAACTGAAAGCACAGAAGGCAGACAAGAACCAGGTTGCTGCAGAGGTGGCTAAACTCTTGGATCTAAAGAAACAGTTGGCTTTGGCCGAGGGGAAACCCCCTGAAACTCCTAAAGGCAAGAAGAAAAAGTGAGGGTGCTCACAGAAAGTCCTTTACTGGCTATGGACAATAATAAAGGATGTACATGTACATATAAGCCGAGACCCTTCCCTTGGTCTACCCTCAGTCCTCCCTGCTCAGCACGTGCACTTGAGGGCCACATGCTTGGCACTGCCACGATGGTGTTTGGTGCGCTCCAAGAGGCAACTCATTGGTCATGATTGATGCAGACTGACCATGCGGTCGATCAGAGCCCGGCGTGTAGTCTCCACCTCCCTAGTCAGGCGCTCGATTTCCCGCTTGAGCCGCTCGTTCTCTTGGGCTAGCTGTGCTACCTTCCTCTCGTTCTCCTGCTCTTTCTCCTTCATGCGTTGCTTCCCAGCTCGGGCTGGGCACTGACCACTCTGTTTCCGCTTCCTAGTTCTTCCTTGATCTTCTTCCTCTTCCTCCTGAGCCATAGAACTCTGGCTAGACTCAGGAGAGCAAGGGCTTTGTGAGGTGCTTGTGACCTCTGCTGGCCCTGGCTCCTCAGTCAGCCAAGCTAGTGATGCAGGGTCAAGCGTAGTGAAGGTTTTTGATTCTTCCTTTAGGGAAATGAAGAAGGGGAGGTGTATATTAGTTCAGGAGAGGCAGACATACTCCCCAGTTCTGGGGTTTGCTTTATTTTTGCTTGTTTTTTGAGACAGGGTCTTATGCTAGACACAGATTCTAGCTTAAGCTGGCCACGAACTGAGCCTCTTGCCTCCACCTTGCATGTGCTGGGATTATAGGTATGCACCGCATACCTGTTTGCCCGGTTTAAGACTAGCATTCTCACCTCTTCATTTCCAGGGGATGAGATATAGGAACCCCCAATTTCATCTGCGGACAGGACCTCCTGCAGATCCTCATACCAGGCTTCCAGCTCCCAGCTGGACACGGTCTCAAAGGTGAAAGGCAGGGACTCAGCTGCCATGTCTGTAGTTGGACCAAGTTCTGGAAAATAATATACAGGAATAGGTTCTATTCGCCACAGTTGGTCTTACAGGACAGGGAGGGGTGTGGGCTGTCAATCCTTGAAAGCCACACTGGCAGGGAGTAGAGATCCAATTCGCATGAGTTGCTCTCTGACCTCCACATGGACAGCACTGCGTACAGGCACACACCAAATGAAAGCTGGGGTGGGGACAAGGCTGCCCCAGCCTAACACCATGGCCAGTAACCCCACAAACACAAACAATGTGATTTAAAACTATAATCAGCAAGTGTATTATTTGGTAATCTCCACTATTTTGTTTCTTTGTGTATGTTCACACAAGTGCCATGCCTATGGTGGCCAGAGGCATGTAGTTCCAGTCCATTTTGAGCCACCTGATGGGGGCACTGGAAACCCAGTTCAGGTCCACAAGAAAAGCAGCAAGTGTACTTAACTGATGAGCCTTCTCTCCAGCCTATTTCCCTTTTTATTTTTTCCCCCTCTTTGAGACAGGTTTTTTGTGTAGACCAGGCTGGCCTTGAACTCAGAGATCCAGCTACCTCTGCCTCTCAAGTGCTGGGATTAAAGGAGTGCACCACCACCACATGGCTCTCCATTTGTTTTGTTTTGTTCATTTTTTTTGTTGTGTTGGGAATTGAACCGGAGTTCTTGTTTATATGCTGGTTTAGAAGCACACTACTAAACTATACTCCCAGTATAGCCTGGATACATATTTTTTCCCTGAAGATGTATTTATTTGATTGTCTGTGTATATGTATGTGTGAGTGCCTGCATGTAAGTTTGTGTGCTGTGTTATGTCCCTGGTGTACATGGAAGCCACAAGAGGGAATGAGTTCCCTCGAACTAGAGTCATAGATGGTTTTTGAGGTGCCATGTAGGTACTGGGAACTGAACCCGGTCCCCTACAAGAGCAGCAGACCAGGCTGGCCTTGAACTCGCAGATCTTCTTGTCTCTGCCTCCCAAGAGCCCAGCAGAACATACCTTTTATTGATAGGGATTTATTGATTTCATTGATAGGTAACTTTGGCTGGCCTTGAACTGCATAACCCTCTTGCCTCTGCCTCTCAAGTTCTGAGATTACAGGAACGAGCCACTAAACTTGGCTATGTGTATTCTTACGGGATCACAGTAAAAGCATTCAACTCACTTGGGAGCACTGCTGCTAATTTCCAGGGCAATTACCAGGCCACTTGTGCTTTCTCTTGTGTGGGAAGCTTGGGCAGAAGGTCCTTTGGGCCTAACCTTGGTGTGGACAAACAGAAGACATACCAATTGCCATTGTTGAGGCTGACTTTTCCCAGCTTTCAGTTGGGAAGTGCTCTAAAAGCAGAATTATGGGGTCAGAGAAAGATACGGCCTGACAGCAGAAGCACCGCAGCAATGCAGCCTGAGCAGGGTTAGGGCTGACCTGAGATGGCCTGCTTCAGGTGTGCTGAGATGACCTGCTTCAGGTGTGGTGATACATGAAGACACGCTTCCTTCTGGAACACTGTGGAGAAAGGAAGAGACAGCTGCTTTACCTCCAGTGCCTGCTCTCTGTCTCCTTCTTTTTTTTGTTTAAAGATTTATTTTATATACAGTGCTCTGCCTGCATGTACACCTGCAGGCCAGAAGAGGGCATCAGATCACATTATAGATGGTTGTTGCACCACCATGTGGTTGCTGGGAATTGAACTCATGACCTTTGGAAAAGCAGCCAGTCCTCTAAACCTCTGAGCCATCTCTCCAGCCCTCCTTCTTGTTTTTCTTTTTTTGAGACAGTTTCTCTGTGTGGCCCTGGGCATCCTGGAACTCACCTCTGTAACACGCACGCACGCACGCGCATGTATCCCCAAAGCCAATTTCAAGGATAGAGGCCAGCGTGACTTTATTTTTAGTTGCTGACATTTGTAGTCCTAATTACATAATAGCAAAGCCCTGGCCAAGTAAGTTTTTTCTAAATCCCAGATAGACCTCAGACCTGCCAGAGTGAGGACTAAACTACAGGAAGGAAATGCAGCAGCCCTTGCTTAAATTCCATTCCCACCATCTCCTGTTGACCTTTTCCTTCCAAGGTTGTGTCATTCAGACTCTAGGTGCTTAAAGCAAAAAAAACCCCTTGGTATCCTTGATTCCTCTTCTCAGTCTAAAGCACTAGCAACTTTAATACAGTTCTTAAAAGTACCTAAAACCCAAGTATTTCTCATTATTATCAAATCAATTTACCATAACTTTCATTCCCTAGATTATTTTGGAAGCCTCCTTGAGATCTCCCATTTCTTTTAGGTTTTTATTTTGTTTTGTTTGAGCCAGGGTCTTACTATGTAGCTTTGGCTGTCCTAGAACTTGCTTTGCAGAGTAGATTGGCTTTGAACTGAGAGGCCTGCTTCTCCAGTGCTGGGATTAAAGGCCTGCACCACTCTACCCAGCTACGAGCTCCCATGTCTATTGTCTTATTTTTGAGGCTGGGGGCTGACCCTAAAGTCCTCCACACACTGGGCAAGCGTGCTACCATGGAGCTACATCCTCACCCCTTTATTTTTGTATTCACTTATTTTGACTCAGCGCTTCATTATGGAGCCCTGGCCATCCTGGAACTCAGAGGTCTGCCGGCCCCTGCCTCTCTGAGTACTGGAACTAAGCGCATGTGCCATGATGCTGGGCCTTGCCCCAACCTTCCCAGTCTAGGTCATTCCTCTGCTCAGATACCCCAGGGGCTTTCTGTCTCATGACTAACATCCTGAGAGTGGCTTGCAAGGGTCGCCATGAGCTGCTGTGGCAGTTTTCTCAGATCACTCTAGTCCAACCCCGCTGCCCCATTCCTAAAGATACCAGGCATGCTCTATCTTAACCCTTCCGCTTTGGCTCTGGAAAGCTCTTCCACATGATCTGCTTGGCTCACAGGCTTCCCTTCTTTGGGTCTTTCACTTAAAATCCCAGTGAGGTAATTCCTGACGTGACAAAACGCAGCCTCTTGCCACCATTCTGGACACACTATTCACTCCCTGCTTTTGTTTTTTCCCTTTTGCTTTCTACTGAAATATAAGCTGTTTTAAGAGCAGTACTATCTTTTGCTCCCAAAATACATACGTTGGGTCCCCAAATGCTTGGCACATAGTAGGTGCTTCTTAAGCAATTGTTAGTAATGAGTGGGCCAAAGCCCCTCCCCAATTTCCTTACAGAGGAGAACTAGACCCAGAGGCAGAGCTGTGCTGTCTGTCTGTCTCTGGGGACTGGAGACGCAATATTGCCCTGAGTGTTTCTCTGCAGGGTTGTCCTCTAGGGGAAACTCCTTTGGTCTTCCAGTGTTTGAGACCTGGCTTTCATCAGCAGTGCTGCCCCAGGCCAGAGGGTGCAGAGACAAACAGTGGGCTGGCCTGATGCAATGGTTACAGAGGTTAGCAGGGAGACGGGACTTAGGAAAGAAGCAGAGACCAGTCCTGCGAGAAGCACAAGGCCCTGGAGAGATCCCAAATAATTTCCCATAGTTATAGAGATACAGGTTGCTCTCTTGTAAGGAAGCCCAGAAACCTCTGCGGAAAAGGGAAAAACCCACCGATGCTCCTCCCACCGGCACCCCCACTCGTAAA
The DNA here is from genome assembly GCF_903995435.1 of Acomys russatus. Taxonomy (NCBI): domain Eukaryota; kingdom Metazoa; phylum Chordata; class Mammalia; order Rodentia; family Muridae; genus Acomys; species Acomys russatus. The sequence continues at coordinate 35,671,574 of NC_067164.1, read as the reverse complement.
GGTCTGTCAGTCTTAGGGTTTTCTTGAACTTTAGAGTCAGCTATTAAAGTGGCCATGTTGTCCCCCAGCCACCGCGGCTTCAGCTTGGGAGAGTTGGGGAGAGCGAGGCCAGTGGAGAAAAGGCGGTGACAGCAAGAGCCCCCAGCGTGGGGGTGTGTCCTGTTGCCCCGCCTTTCCTGCGAACCGCCCAGGCCTAAGATGGCCCGAAGTTTGCAATACAGAGAATTTCCCAAATGCAACCAAAGCCCCTTTGCAGATCAGGGACCAACTCGAGACGGGGACCCGTGATGCCATTGCCCAAAGGAAGAGGGGGCCTGTAAGTACCACTCTCGAATCAGGGATTCCGCGCCTTCACCCCTCCCTCAATCTACAAGCTCGCTGTGGAAGGGGTGGGGCTACATCCTCGAGAGCGATCGCCTCCAACTTTATGAAATAGCTCTGCTGGCGAGGATAGGGGAGGGAAGGGGTAGACGGAGTCAGTACTCGCCTCTCTCCTCAGGTTCCGGCTTTTGTTTTGGCTCTGTCGCTGCCACCCGCTCATCTTCAACATGATACAGTCTGCGTGTTAGACTCAGGCTACTGACCTCCAGAGCGCCGAGCGACGATCTTTTATGCTGTCTTTTCATGCCCGTCGGGGACGGGGCCCGGGACTCAACCAATCATCAAGCGGCACGCTGGCACTGGCTCCGCCTCACCCCTCACATCCGCCACTCAGGAGCCTGTGGCCACGCCCCCATCGCGCCCTCTGGCTGGAGCGGCTACGTTGTCTCGGACCCGGAAGTGGCTTTGGGTCACGAGGCTCCGCGGAGGAGGTGAGTGAGTCATACGCGCGCGCGCCCGCGCGCGCGGAGGAGAGTGCGGCGAGGGAGGGGATGACGGGGGGCGGGGATGATGCAATGTTTGGCAACCGGTGTCTGCGCGCGCACGCGCAGGGGCCGTCGGTGGTGGTGGGAGGCATCTGGGGTGGGGGGTAGGGTGGGGGAGCGAGATAGGAAGGCGGAGCGCCAGCTCCCAGTATCCAACGGCTCCAACGGCTGGCCTTCCTGAACTTGTCTGTCGGGGAGCTGCTGTTCTTTCTACCCACCTCCCATCACCTTTAACTAACTCCTCCATAAACGACTCCCATGCTCCCTGGCCCCTCCCAGATAATGGGCGCCGAGGCTCTCGAACCTCTTTAAAGTTTCCATTTGTCCACCTGGAATGACATCTTCTCCCAAAGGCCGAGGTCCTGGCATTTCCTTGGTAGTCCACCTGCTTCTCCCAGGAAAGCAGCCTTGACGTTTGTTTCTGGATCATCCATTACGTGGCAGAATGCAAGTTCTTTGTAGAGTGCGGGTTTCTGCCTCCTACTTACCTCACCCCTGCTCTCTGTGGTGTGCTCTTACGCCCTTCGCGAAGTCGAGGACCCACACTTTTCCTTCTCCCAGACAGCAAGTCCTGTGACTCCCCGCTGAGGAGCTGGCCTCATGCCTCTAGGTGACTGGGGCCATGACCTATAGCGGAGGCTGCGACGTGCGTGCACTTGAGCGCACGATTGCCCTGGACTAGCTTTTCAGAGGGAACGCAGATTCCTGAATAATTTGCCCAAGAATTCTACCTTACTCATTTGTAACTTAGAGAAAGAGAGGTAAAGGTAAAAAGAGCACTGTGGAGGGAACTTGAACAAAAGTAAAAGCATCCTGCGAAATGTGTTTTTGAGCCACGAAAGCAGAGGCCATGTGGTGGCCTCTTGCAGCCTGTCGTGCGCTCAGAGGGGCAAGCCGGAGTTTGTCCAAGTGGAAACTGCACCGAGAGCGGTTGCTATTGGAGGGTGTGACAGTGACAGGTCCTTGGCCAGCCTGCTCCTCGGCTCCAGACCTTCATTTCCCCTTCTGTTAGCAGAGGTGGGGGTGGGCTAAACCAGATGGTCTCTCCTGGCCTAAAGACAGACCAGGTTGTCAGTGACAGGCAGAGGTCATGTGACTTGACAGGCCGAGGTCGTGTTGTGACATGTTGACCTGGAGAGGCGGGTCAAGTCTCAGCACACTACCCGGGAAGCCTTTGGGGCGGGGCAGGGCAAGTCGCGACTTTCATCTTTTAGGGCTGGCCCCTCCCGGACCTGACATTCCTGGCTCCCCCAACAGATTGTGGCTTCGGAAGGGGCCCCTCCCGAGGGAGGACTGGGATTGGCCACCAGTGGCCTGGGAAGAGGCCCAGATCCTTCCGCGGAGGGCGGGGGGGGGCCGCGTGGGGTGTTTGTTCTCTTGGGGATTAATGGGGGGTTGTGGGGGAGGGGTAGGCGCGCTCCCGCATGCGCACTGCGTCCCCTCCTGTTGGCTCGCTGCTGTCCGCTGGGCGGGGGCCCGGCCCCGCCCCTCTCCCGTCCGGGCAGCGGCGGCGGCGGCGGCGGCGGCTGTGGCGGTGGCGGCGGCAGCGACGGCGGCGGCGGCGGCAGCTTGCGCGGTGCCTTCTGGGAACGGAATCCCCAGGGCTGCCCCTGGCCCCTATGGCGCATGCGCGGGAGGCCGCTCGGTGATCCGCGGCGGCGGCGGCGGCGCTTCCTGCTAAGACCGGCCGGGGCCGTACCGGAGGCTCGGGCTCCACCGACCCACCTCCCACCCCCTCCCACTCACCCTCTGGGCCGCGACTGCGCAGGGCGGGGCCAGCCGAACCATGGGCCGCGGTGAGTGCGGGGCCCGGCCCCCCCGCCCCTCCCCCTCCCTTCTCTCTCCTCCCCTTCTGTCCCTACCCTCTGCCCCCTCCGCGTCCTCTCGGCCCCTTTCCCTGGCCCCATCCACAGCCCCCCACCCTCACCTGCCCCCGCCGTTTCTCCCCCTCAGTGCTGACTTCTGCCTTCCTGACCTCCCTCCCTCCAGTGCTTCGCCCACCCTCCGCCCGCCCTCTCCCCAAGTTCCTTCCTACTTGGTGCGCCTGCCTTCCCCTCCTCCCCAAGCTGAAGGAAGCAGTCTGGGTGACAGGGCGCCTTGTTATGAGAGGGAAAGTTTGGAAGCCGTCAGTGTGCGGTGGGAGCGATGGTGAGGCTGGTGAGGATACTTGCAGGCTTAAGGGCCAGAGAATACTTCTTGTTGCTAATTGGAAGCCAGTAGGAGAATATGGATCCCTTTTCGTCGGCTGTGGGGGACCAGGAGCGTCTCAGGATCCTGGAGGAAGACAGAGCTCTCGTTCCAAATGAATTAGACCCGAGATTGTCTGATGGAGTGGGCATGGGGGAGATTTGTGCTGGTACCACCTTGCCAGGCAGTTGCGCAATTGCTTTGGTGACCTGTGGGGCAATCTGTACTTTTTATATGATCTTCCTGGGGGAGGGGACTGCAGTGGCCAGACACTGGGAAACTTCCTAGTGGCCTGGCATTGTGGGAATTAGCCCACACTCCTTGTTGAAGTCTTCTGTCCCTAGACAAAGGGAACTGGCCCTTTCTATGTCAAGAATTAGGTATGATTTTGTGGTCCTTAGGAGTGGAGGTGCTGAGCTCTGGTCCCTAGGGGCTGGGCTCGGAGAGGACAGTTGTGGACATGGCCAGCAGATCCCTGAGGTCCTTACAGGCACTACGTCATGTTATTTATGGACCTTTCCTTGAGTGCTCTGGGCAGTGGTGCTTTCTTGAGTTAGGGGGGTTCATGAGAGGCCCTTCTCTTTCCTTGTGTTGCAGGTGTGGGCTAAGCTGGTGGCCCCGGCTTTAGACTGGACCCCACAATGTTTGCAGAGATGTTCAGGTAGCACCGATGGTGTGGCAGAGGATTCCTTCTCCCCGGCTCTCTGAGGGGCTCCCCTGCGGTACTCAGGAAGCCTGAGCTTCCGTGGGTCTCCCACCTCCTTTGCCTTCCCGGAGTTCTCCCTCAGGTGCCCAGCCCAGTGTAATCCTCCCAGTGCCCACATGGCTGTCTGTGTTATCAGGCACAAGGGAGCTGATTACACACAATGAATGGGGGCAATGAGAGCAGTGGAGCAGACAGAGCTGGGGGCCCTGTGGCCACGTCTGTCCCCATCGGTTGGCAGCGCTGTGTGCGGGAAGGTGCAGTGTTCTATATCAGGTATGGCTGTCCAGAGACCCTGAGGTGGCTTAGCTCAGTCAATGTCTTCCTGCCTGAGTGTTCTGGCCCTTACCCCTCCTCACGGCTTCAGTTTCTGATACTTTGTTGCTCTCTACTGTGGTCTTCCCCCCCCCCCCCCCCCTTCCTCTGCCTTTTTGCTCTTTCTCTCTGGGCCTTTGAATCCATTCACTCTTTGTTTCTTCTCACGTTGCCTTGCCCTTCCTAGGAAAGCATTAACTGTCTTTTAGGAAGTATCTCCAGATGGGCTGACAATTAACCCCATACCTGTGACCCTGTTCTTTCCCAGCCCAAGTGGCACAGAGCTGTCTTCCTTGGAGCAAACCCGGAGCTACCTCCTCAGCGATGGGACCTGCAAGTGCGGTCTGGAGTGTCCACTCAATGTCCCCAAGGTCAGAGTTCTGGGGGTGCCACAGACTATAGGCATGAGCCATAAGACTCAGTGCCAATTCCTGACTATGATGCCTTCTTGGCTTCCATCCCCTCAATGTTCCTGGTCCATGCCTTCTACCTTACAGGTTTTCAACTTTGACCCTTTGGCCCCGGTGACCCCGGGTGGGGCTGGGGTGGGGCCTGCATCAGAGGAGGACATGACCAAGCTGTGCAACCACAGGCGGAAAGCTGTTGCCATGGCAACTCTGTACCGCAGCATGGAGACCACCTGCTCACACTCTTCTCCTGGTGAGTTTTTCTGCCACTTCAGAGAAGAATGCGAAGACCTGAGGGCCTGGCGGGCGGATTGCGGATGAGCCGGTGGGGAGCAGCTGCGTGAGAGGGCAGGGTGGGAACCTGTGGGACTTGAGGCCCACAGCTGACTCGTGATTTCTCATTTATTGCAGGAGAGGGAGCAAGCCCCCAAATGTTCCACACTGTGTCCCCAGGGCCCCCCTCTGTCCGCCCTCCTTGTCGAGTTCCTCCTACAACTCCACTTAATGGGGGTCCTGGCTCCATTCCCCAAGAAGCCCCTTCAGTTGCCCAGGCCTTCCCCCCTCTAACAGGCCCTGCCGGCCTCTTCCCACCACCCAGGCTCCCTGATCCAGCCCCCTCTGTGGGCAGCAGCAGCCCTTGTTTCCTCCCACGAGGCAATGCGCCCTCCCCAGCTCCACCTCCCCCACCTGCTATCAGCCTCAATGCCCCCTCATACAACTGGGGCGCTTCCCTCCGACCCAACCCGGTGCCCTCCGACCTGGGCTCTCCTCCAGCCCCTCATGCCTCCTCCTCTCCACCGTCAGACTCTCCTCTCTTCCACTGTAGTGATGCCTTAACACCCCCTCCCCTGCCCCCAAGCAATAATCTCTCTGGTCCCCCTGGCCCCCCTGGTCCTGCCACTCAGCCACCAGTGTCTTCAGCCACTATGCACCTGCCCTTGGTCCTGGGATCCTTGGGAGGGGCCCCCACAGTGGAGGGGCCTGGAGCACCCCCATTCCTTGCAAGCAGCATACTCTCTGCAGCAGCCAAGGCCCAGCAACCCCCGCTGCCCCCTCCCAGCACTTTACAGGGCCGAAGGCCCCGTGCCCAGCCATCCTCAGCTTCCCACTCCTCATCACCCCGTCCCTCTCAGCGTCGTCCTCGCCGGCCCCCAACTGTTTTGAGGTTGCTAGAAGGCGGAGGCCCTCAAACCCTTAGACGGAGCCGTCCTCGAGCCCCTGCTCCGGTCCCCCAGCCCTTTCCTCTTCCAGAGCCTTCCCAGCCTAGTCTCCCTTCCGTGCTGTCCCTCCTGGGACTCCCCACCCCTGGCCCTTCCCACTCTGATGGAAGCTTTAACCTTTTGGGGTCAGATGCACACCTTCCTCCTCCCCCAGCCCTCTCCTCAGGGAGCCTTCCCCAGCCCAGGCACCCCATTCAGCCCTCTCTGCCTGGGACCACCAGTGGCAGCCTCAGCAGTGTGCCAGGTATGAGGTTTCTGGGGCCTCCAAGCTCGGCTGTAGTCACCCAGGGCACTGAGGGGAAGGTTTAGAGAGCTCTTTGGTGGTGTTTGGGTTTGTGTCAGAGGTTGGGTCTGTGGGAGCTACAGAGAGGGCTTCCTTAAAGCTGAATTTGTTTTCTTTTACAGGTGCCCCTGCCCCACCAGCTGCCTCCAAAGCCCCCATAGTCCCCAGCCCTGTGCTTCAAAGCCCGTCTGACGGGCTGGGGATGGGGGCAGGCCCAGCCTGCCCTCTGCCTCCCTTGGCTGGTGGGGAGGCTTTCCCTTTCCCTAGCCCTGAGCAGGGCCTGGCACTCAGTGGAGCTGGCTTCCCAGGGATGCTGGGGGCCTTGCCGCTCCCCCTGAGTCTGGGACAGCCTCCACCTTCTCCATTACTTAGCCACAGTTTATTTGGTGTGCTGGCTGGGGGAGCACAGCCTCCCCCTGAACCCCTGCTACCGCCACCAGGGGGACCTGGCCCTCCCTTAGCCCCAGGCGAGCCAGAAGGGCCTTCCCTTTTGGTGGCTTCTTTGCTTTCACCACCCCCTTCAGACCTCCTCCCCCCTCCATCTGCACCCCCTAGCAATCTCCTTGCCTCTTTTCTGCCCCTGTTGGCCCTGGGCCCCACAGCTGGGGATGGGGAAGTATCTGCAGAGGGAGCCGGGGGTCCAAGTGGGGAGCCGTTTTCAGGTTTGGGAGACCTGCCCCCCCTACTATTCCCCCCACTTTCAGCGCCCCCTACCCTCATAGCTTTAAATTCTGCGCTGCTGGCTGCCAGCCTGGATCCCCCCTCGGGGACACCCCCCCAGGTAAGGCCTAAGGGTGTGAATTGGTGGGGCAGGATGAGGAGTCAGCTGGGAGGGGGCTCTTCCTCGGCCCCTGGGGAAGACATAGCCTTGGCTGGGGTAGGGTGGGTGTAAGAAGGAAGCGTGGCCTACCTCACTTGAGGTTTCAGTCAGATAGTGCCTGTGAAGGAACTGTAAGCTTGTTAAACACTTCACCACATGCTATAACCCTTCTCTTAGCCCTGTGTCCTGAGTGCCCCCCAACCTGGACCACCTACCTCCAGTGTCACCACGGCAACTACTGACCCGGGGGCCTCCTCTCTGGGCAAGGCCCCCTCCAACTCAGGGAGACCCCCCCAACTTCTTAGCCCTCTGCTGAGTGCCAGCCTGCTGGGTGAGTCCTATGAAACAGCCATTAGGATTGGGAGGAAACTCCAACCATTGGGTAAACCTGAGTTTGTGTGGAGAGTCCCTGACTGTAACTTCTCAACAGGTGATCTGTCTTCACTGAGCAGCAGCCCTGGAACCCTCCCCAGCCTGTTGCAGCCCCCTGGCGCTCTTCTTTCCAGCCAGTTAGGACTGCAGCTCCTCCCTGGGGGGGCAGCGCCTCCCTCCCTGTCAGGGGCTTCTAGCCCCCTAGCCTGCCTGCTACAGAGTCTCCAGGTGAGCATGTGGGTGGGTCTCTGTCAGGAAGAAAATATTGCCTAAAACTGGGAAGGACTATGGTTGAAACGGAGATGTTTTTGCCAGCAGATCCCTCCAGAGCAGCCAGACGGCCCCTGTCTGCCCCCTGAGAGCCCTGCCTCAGCCCTCGAACCGGAGCCTGCCCGGCCTCCCCTCAGTGCCTTAGCCCCACCCCATGGTTCTCCTGACCCCCCAGTCCCTGAGCTGCTCACTGGGAGGGGGTCAGGGAAACGGGGCCGGAGGGGAGGAGGGGGACTTAGGGGCATTAATGGTGAGACCAGGCCAGGCAGAGGCCGAAAGCCTGGCAACCGCCGAGAACCTGGCCGACTGGCCCTCAAGTGGGGGACACGTGGTAGCTTCAATGGACAAATGGAACGGTCCCCAAGAAGGACCCACCACTGGCAGCATAATGGGGAGCTAGCTGAAGGGGGTGCTGAGCCCAGGGATCCATCCCTTCCTGGGCCCCATTCTGAGGACCTTAAGGTAAGTGTGGTACGGTCAGGTCCAGGCTCAGGGTTCTCAGGCATGCGCTATTCTCATTTCCCACATACACGTGTCCATCTTTCCTCAGGTGTCCCCAGCGATAGTCAGGAAGTCTCGTCGAGGCCGGAGGAGAAAATACAAGTGAGTGTGAGGCCCACCCCTGTGCCACCTATTTGTTGGGACTGTAGGAATGTCCATAGGGGCTTAGTGTCATTTTGTCTTTATGGTGTTAGGGATCAAACCCGGGGCCTTATGCATGTTAGGCCAAATGCTATACTGCTGAGTTATACATACCCCTGTCCCCAAACTGTGGCTTGGTTTTTCAAAAGTGGCAGGTACTTGAGCATGAATAAGGACATTGTGCGTTTGCTGTCCAAATGTAGACAGCCTCTCACCCAGCCTTCTGAAATTGACCTGGTGCTTGGGAGCTGTTCCTGATCATCTGTGCCCTTATTGCAGCCCTGCCCGGAACAGCAGCAGCTCCCGCCAGGACGTCACCTTGGAGCCCAGCCCTACAACTCGAGTAAGTGGGTGTGTGGGTTAGAGGCTATTGAGCTAAGAATTGAGGTGGGGAGGGAGACTCCTGTCAGCATAGCTACCTGGTCACTTCTTTCAATTTCTCCGGTATAGGCGGCTGTCCCTCTGCCTCCCCGGGCCCGCCCTGGACGTCCTGCCAAAAACAAGAGGAGGAAACTGGCCCCATAGCAGCCATACCTGGAGCTGGAATCTGACCCTGACTGGGGAGAGCTGAGCCTTGGGGGCCCTGCCAGCCACCTGCACCTGTGGACAGTGGGTGGGGGCACTGTGCCCCACTCAGCACAAATGCAACCCCTCCCCCTACAAATCCCATCCTGAGCCATTGCAGGGGTCCCCCCAAAGCCATGTCACTGAAGAGGCCTGGGGGGGTGGTATATGGCCCTCTCCCCATCAGGCGCTAAGGGGAACACCCCTTCCCCAGGTCTTTTATTTGTTTAAGTTATTTTTGCACAAATGACTCTTTTATATTTAATTCGACTTCATTGCCTCCCTTCTTAAAGCCAGCAGGCTCAGTTTACAAACCTGTGAGCTACTGTTGGCTGCTGCCCTTCTTCCCAGTGAAAGGTACAAAGCAATAAGCATCATGCATCTTCCCCCATCCCTCTGGCACCCACCTGCCTCTGGCTCAGGTTGCTCAAAGCACAGACCCCCCAACCTGTCCCCAGGACTGAAACACATAGCCTCATTTCACAGTGTAGCCAGGTTCCCTCTGCTTTCCTCTGGGATATGAAAAGGGGGTACGGGGGCACAGAGGCCCTTTGGACCTCTCCTCCCATACACACTACACTGCCCCCTCTCCCCCATCAAAACGCTCAGAGACGTTGTGATGATGCGACTGAGGATTATGCAACGTGGTCCAACCGGAGCGGCCAGCATGACCAGCTGTCCAGGGGCTGCCTCCTGCCTTTTTTTTGTAAAGACAAGACCCTTGGGAGTTTTAATTCTGTTTTGTACTTGCCCTGTGGGGCCTCCACTGCTTTTCTATGGGAGACACTCTTAATTTAACAGATGAGAATATTTTGAAACTCTGCTTCTGGCTCTGTACTCTTTATTTAGTTCTTGGGTAAGAACAGATTACAACTGCAATGGTCTCATGACAGTGTGGCTTGGACTGTTCTACATGGCTGTCTTGGTGCTGCCTCTTGGAAGCCCAGGAAACACAGCAGAGGCTACACGGTACAACAGCATTTAATGGTCAGAAAGTTGTACAGTAGTATAGTCAGCCACAGAGCTGTGTTAGAGGACAGATCCAGTCCTCCCCCACACCAGGCAAAGCAGCGATTGGACACGAGCTGGCGTGTGGCTGGGCCCATACCCTCATCCATGAGGCCTGAGGGAAGACTCCCATCCAATAGCCCGCAGCTACCACGTGTTCTCCAGGGGAGGGTATGCACCCCACATGCAAGAAGAACCCTTGCCTTTTGTCAGGTGGGATGGGGCTGTGAGTTACGGTGAAGGAGAAGGAAGTCCCCTGGAATGGTCTGACCAAGCTTGGGGACAAGGGTTACCCCGCTCTGCAACTCCCAAAGGCCCTCACTTTCCCAGCTTCTTAATCCGCTCGTCAACGCTGGCAAAATTCCCCTCAACTGTGGCCAAGTTTTCTTGCATAGTTGTCTGCACCTGCAAAGGGGGATGAAACGTCTTGTTTTTGTTTGGTCCAGGTGTCTATTGGGAGATGAAGAGCACCCAGAAGAAATACTCTTTAAAGGAAAAGGAGGCTAATAAGATGTACCTCAGTTGCTAGAGTGCTTGCCTAGCAGGCATAAAGCCCTAGGTTCAATCCCTAGCCCCACGTAAGCCAGGCTGTGGTGGCGCACACCTGTAATCCCAGCACTTGGGAGGCAGAGGCAGGCAGATCTGTGGGTTTTGAGTCCTGCCTGGTCCACAGGGTGAGTTAATTCTAGGACAGCCAGGGCTGTAAACACAGAGATCCTGTCTCAAACAAAACAAAGTCATAGCTTGAGGCCAACATGGACTACATGAGAACAGTCTCTAAAACAAATGGAAGCTGGGCGTGGTGGCACACACCTACAATCTCAGCACTCGGGAGGCAGAAGCAGGCAGATGGCTGTGAGTTCGAGGCCAGCCTGGTCTACAGAGCGAGTCCAGGACAGCCAAGGCTACACAGAGAAACCCTGTCTTGGGGAGGGGGAGGGGGCAGTGGAAGAAAGAAACAAATGGAAACATAGTTTCGGACCTCTGGTTTTGAAAGGGGTAGGTGGATGGAGGAAATGTTTGTAGCAATAGTTCCCAAACTACCCTGAATACTATGGTCTTAGGTCAGGGTCTCAGTGACTTAAAAATTCCAATCACCCTGTCTTCACATATTTTATGAAAGGACAAACAACAAGACTTTGATAAAATGAGGTTTTCACTGGTTCAGAATTTTAGAAAGGTAGAGGGAAATATACCAAATACTTGTTTTGTTTTGAGACAGGGTTTCTCTCTGTAGCCCTGGCTGTTCTGGAACTCACTTTGCAGACCAGGCTGGCCCTGGTCAGGAGACCCCTCCCCTCTTCCTCTGTCTCCTGATTACTAGGATTATGCGTGCATGCCACCACATCTAGCTTTTTCTGTTTTCCATTTATTTTGAGACTGGGTCTCATCATGTGGCCATGACTGGCCTGGAACTCAGCAGGTGACCAGGCTGACCTCAACTCAATGTAGCCCGTCTCTGCAGTGGATTGTGATGCTGCCCTCCCCACAGCACTAAGAATAGCTCATCCAATAGAAACGGAGTATTAGCCATGTGCTGAGCATTCTATAGAATGAGTAAGAGCAGGAGGCAGCTGAGCAGAGCTCAGCAGTTAAGAGCACTGGCTGCTCTTCCAGAGGACTCAGGTTCAATTCTCAGCACCCACATGGTGGCTCACAGCCATCTGTAACTTCAGTTCCAGGATCTGACACCCTCTTCTGCCCTCCACAAGCACTAGGCACACAAGTGATACACCTATGTTCATGGAGAAAAAATACTCATAAAATAAAATCTTAAAAAAAAAAAAAAAAAAAAAAAAAAGCAGATCTCTTAAGTTCAAGACCAGCCTGGTCTACAACGCGAGTCCAGAATAGCCAGGGCTACACAGAGAAACCCTGTCTCAGAGGGGGGAAAAAGAGGGGCGGGGGGAGATGACTGAGTGAATAACGTGTTTACTGTGCAAACATCAGGACCTGAATTCAGATCCCCCAGCACCTAGGTAAAAATACAGGAAAAAGAAAATACAGGCAAGGCTCTGGAGCTGTTAAGAGCACTGAGCACTGGCTGCAGGCTGGAAAGGTGGCTCAGCGGTTAGGAGCACTACTTGTCCTTGCAAAAGTCCTGAGTTCAATTCCCAGCAACCACATGGTGGCTCACAACCATCTATAATGAGAGCTTGTGCCCTCTTCTGGCCTGCAGCTGTACCACTGTATATATAATATCTTAAAAAAAAAAAAAAAAAAAGCATAAGCTGCTCTTTCACAGGACCCAGGCCTGGCTCACAGCTGTGTGACTCCAGTCTCAGGGGACCTGACACATACTTCTGGCTCCCCTGGGCAGCAGACACATGTATTAGAGGAAGGGGACCTGGAGCACGGTAAATCTAGTCAGAACAGTGAGTTCCAGAAATTTATCTCAAGAATAAGTTGAAAGGGCTGAAGAGATGGCTCAAGGGTTAAGAGCCTTACTACTCCTGCAGAGGACTCACTTTCCATTTCCAGTGCCCATTTTAGTCAGCTCACAACTGCCTCAAGTCCAGCTCCAAAAGCATCTGATGCCTTTAATCACAAATTCGTGAGCATACAATCTCTCTCTCTTTCTCTCTCCTTCGCGCGCGCGTGCACACACACAAGGACAAGACATGCTCAGGCCTAATTCCAGCTCCTTGGAGTCTAAAGCAGCAAGGTGTGTTTTGTTGTGAGTTTGACACCAGTTTAAGCCACACAAATACCAGGCCAGATAGGGTATATATACCAAGACCTGTTCCCAAATAAAAAGTTAAGCTTGGTAGCACATTGCTGTGATCCCAGCACTTGGGAATAAGGAGGAGGACTGCCACAAATTTGGGGCCATCCTGGTCTACACGTTTCAGACTAGTCAGACACACCGATACTCTGCCCAACATCCTTATTTTCTTCTAAAAAAAAAAAAAAAAAAAAAAGTCCAAGGTTAGAAAGAAAGAGGTTAAGTAGGTTGGGCACAAAGGTTATACAAGAAAACAGAACAGACCTCCTGACCCTAAGACAGAACCCTCTGAGGTAGGGCTGGGACCCTCTGAGGTGTGCCCTGGTCGGAGATGCACATACCTGGGTCAGGAGAGCAGCATTATCCTTAAGGGAGCTGGCGATCATCTGCTGAGTCGTGTCCAAGTGTGTCAGGAGCTGACCAAACTGCATAGCTACAGAAGTAAAGAGAGGCATGGTTGAGAGCAGAATCCTAGATGAAGGCGAGGAAGCTGAAGGGGCCAGGGGCAGCCTCACACCTTGCTCGTGCAGCTGCTTGATGGTGACAAGTCTCTGTACCAGCTCAGGGAGGGTGGAGGCGATGGGGCTCCAGCGCTGTATGGTTTCATAAAGCTGGTTCACCTTGCTCTGTGTGTCTGCATCCCCCACAGGGCCTTTATGCTTGGCAATCTCATTCACCTTTCCCAGGACACTCTGTAGCCGAGCCTCTACTTGGTCTAGAACTGCAAGGTCCAGGGCACTCACCTTGGCCTGCAACAGTTCTACCGTTTCCTAGAGGGTCAGGAAGGGTTTAGACAAGTGTCACCAGGAAATGAAGCAAACCAGACCCTGGAGTTCCCACCACTGACTGGCACTGTTGTAAGTCACCCATGCTGCAGCCCTTTGTGCCCAGGCATTCCAGCTCCCTCCCTACTCACCATAAGGCAGGCTCCCTGAAGACCTACAGAAAGGGGATTCTGGTGGGAAAAAGAGCAAAGAAATCAGTAATCTCCACACATCCACAGGGTAATTGCCTTCCTCCATAATTCCTGGCTCTAGCTGCAGCCCAGAGGGTGAGGAGTCAGGGCTCTGATCACTACAGACTAAGCACACAAGGGCACCTGACCTGGGCATCCTGGTCACATCGGACAGCGGCCTCCAGCTCTGACAGACGCTTCTCGAGTTCTGCAACCTATGGAGAAGGTGGAAATGAGGCTTGCCACCTCTGCCCCTGCATTCCGGCTCCTAGGACTCCTTCCTGGAACACACCCTGAGCTACAATCTTATCTTTAAATTCAAACTAGATGGACCACTTGGGAGATAGTAGCTGGAGGATCTGGAGTTCAGAGCCAGCCTAAACTACATCCTGAGTTCAAAGCTAGCCTAGGCTGCATGAGACCTCGCCTCAAAAAATAGTTATACAAGGAGACAAGGAACATAAGACTTCTAGAAGAAGTGGGCACAGTAGTGCATGCCTGTAATCCTAGCACTCTAAAAAGGCAGAATTCTTTGAGTTCAAACTCTTCTGAGTTTGAGGCCAGCGTGGTCTACAAATAGAGTCCAGGACAGCCAAGGCCACACAGAGAATCCGCAAAGACTTGAGGAGGAGTCAGCACCTTTCCTAGCGCCCTCCCCAGGCCTGATCCTTAAGGGACACAGGCAAAGTGAAAGGTTCCATCTCCCTGGCTCCCAACCTATGCTAACTCATACTTACTTTGGCAGCTTGTGAGAACTTGTCCTGCTCAGGCCGAGAGTGTAGTTCGTAAGTGACAAGGTTGCTGCCTGGGGGGGTCCCTCCTGTGGTCTTTCCCCCTGAGCCACCTTTGCTGTTCTTTGTTGCTTCCAGCTGTAGCAGTAAGCGCCTGAGTCAAAGAGAACAAGTGATAATGCCATGACTGAAGGACGAGGGCTACCTACACCTCCCTACTGCCTGCTGCTGTCACTATCGTCTTTCTGCTAAGGACGGTCCTCACTTGGCCAGGGCTCCGTCTGGATCGGTGAGGTTGATTGCAGCATCTGGTCCCAGCAGCTTCTCCAGGTGGGAAGCAACCAGCTGCTGCTTCAGGGCAGCCAGCTGCTTCGCTAGCACCACAGGGGTGAGCTTCTCCTCCGTGGCTGACTCCTTCACTGTAGTCTGACAGGACAAGAGGTCGGCAGTTAGGGTGGCAGGAAAGAAGGAAAAAAGAAAAACAAAAAAACAGCAATATCCCCAAGAAAAGCTATGGCCAGGTAATTTAATTTAATTTATATATATATATATGGGTGTTGTGACTGCACGTATGTCTGTGTACCTCAAGCATGCAGTGAGAAGCAGCCCCTCATCCCTCTAGGGCAGGCTTTAGAACAACAGCCTGAGTTTAACAGATTCAATGTAATTTCTATTCCCCAAACCTGACAACCTCACTGTCCGGGACGCTTGTTCTGCCCGCTGGGAGTTGCTCCTCTGCGAAGACCTGGGAGAAGCCAGTGCACAGTTACCTTGATTTTCTCCACCTCAGTTGTCAGCTCTTGGACTTCATGCAGCAGTCGCTGGTACTTCTGCTGCGGTGTCTCCTTCACTCCCAGACCCTCTCCGAGCTAGAAAGCAAGCAGGAAGGTGATGTTATCTCTCCCATTACAGGACGCCTGAGGACTCAGTCCCAATAAGGTAACCCTCCTTGATGCCTCACATGGAGGAGAGGGGAGAGCCAGAGGTCTGCAGACCCCAGAAGAGCGCAGGGAGCAGAGCACCTTCAAGAGCAGCCTGTTCTAGAGCTCAAATAAGACTGCTTCCCTCAGGCTCAGGAGCTCAGAGTGCTAGCTGCCTGCACAGAGGGCCTGAGTTCAGTCCCCAGCACCCACATGGTGGCTCACAACCACCCATAGCCCTAGAGGCTCCAGTGCTCTCTTCTTGACTCCCCAGACACCAGGCACACACATGGTACACATACATACATGCAGGCAAACACGAGTATGTACAAAATAAAAATAAATACATCTTAAAAAAAAAATCAAACAAAGCTGGGTGTGGTGGCACATGCCTTTAATCCTAGCACTGGCAGGCAGAGGCAGGTGGAGCTCTGTGAGTTCAAGGCCAGGCAAGGATGCACAGAGAAACCTTGTCTTGAAAAACAAGAACAAAATAATAATAACCCTCCTCCCCAAAAATAAAAAGACAAGAAACAAACAAAACTCAAACCTTGACATCCCTCACTCCCAGCTACACGCCTGCTATAGGCTCACAACCCCATGTCCATCAACACACACACAACAAACCATCTCATAGTCTCCAGATTCATATCCTGTCCTCTTGGTTTTTCCAATGCGATCTGAGAAATCTGCCAAGAAAAGAGGACTACTGAGTGCATCGCAGCCACAGACCTAGTGACTATAAGGCTCTTACCAGAAGGCTCCACAGGGCCCTCCTAAGAGCCCAGGACACATGCAGGCTGCTTCTCTAGAATTCCCACCCAGCTTCCAGCCCAGTCTCACCAAGTCCCTTTGTCCCCACTCTCTTGTCCTTAAACTTGTCGTAGGCAGCATTGGGGTTGACAATGATATGCTCCACACTTGTGCTGGTCAGCTCCTCCTGAAGGGACAGGGAGTTCAGGCCAGGTGCAGCCCCATTTCCACCTCAGTATCCTTCCTATCCCATAAAGCCCCCAAACTACTGAGACACTGGGCCCTGTTTTCCAAGGGGAGAGAAGGTGATTACATTCCAAGCTGCCCACCCTGGCTCCACCTAGGAAAGAGAAGCTTCCTGGTGAAGCTGGAGCCTCCGTAGTGTAAATATTAACACCCCGATTTAGCTAGGAGCAGAGGCAGCATAACCTCCCCCACCCACTCTGTACATAAGCCTCCTCTCCCTCAGCCCCTCCCAGTTATCTGGCACACACATGCACTCAGGGCAAGAGACCAACCTGACCTCTCTTAACCTCCCTCCCAAAAGCAAATCTCCTTTTCCTGGTTGAACAAGTCCATTTAGAGCCAACTTCCCATCCTTGCTGGGGGAGAGGATGGCCGACAGCAAGGACAGTACTCTAAATGTAAAATGGCAGGTTTAATCTTGCAGACATAGCTCTTAGATGTAAGAGGAGGGTTGGCGGAGGGTGTGCTTAGAAGCCTGTCTTCTGTGCTACTATAGTTCAGGGTCAAGGAGGAGCAGCAAGGGCTCGGTGGGTTCTTTTGAAGGATACCTCACAGATAATAAGCATAAGTAGCTGTTTCTTGGGAGCACCTTGGGCAAGGGCCACACATACAGCCCTCGGCAGAGAAGTGCGGCATTTGTCCCTTCTCCCTGCCCCCTCTGCTGCACATAAGCACTCAAGTAGGGGACACTGCAGAGAGAGGAAATACTGCACCCTAGAACTGAGGCAGAGGTTCCTCCTTACAACCAGCTTGCTCTTCAATAATCACATCAAGCTGGTCCTCGGGGCACATATCCCTCCTCCCCCCAGAAAGGCCACCGCTCTGCTGAAGGAAGGAGGGGCCTAGGAGTGCTGTTTTGTTAAGGGGGGCACCTCCCTATTCCACAGAAGGCAAGACTGGCCCTCAAACCCAAATCTAGGTAAATGACTCTCAACTCCGGTTGCACATTAGAGTCACTTAGAAAAGGTTTTCTTACTCTTTCTCGGAAAAGGAAAGGAGAAGGCATGGGCCTATTACCCAGGCAATCCTATCTGCATCCAAGACAGAACTTCTGCCTGTGTGTGGGTGCGTGGGAAGTAGGGAGGAGAAACAGGACAGGAGAGGAGGCAAGAGCCAGAGGGAGACTCCATCCTGCACCTCTACTCTCATCCCAGAAGGGATCAGAGTGGGTGGCAGCTTCAGAGGCTGAGGACAGAGAGAAGCAGGATAAGAAAGCAGCAGCTTCCCTCCTTCGACAGAGGGAAAACAAAAGGGCTCAGTGCCCTCCACAGAGGCAGGTCCTGAGGAGAAGACAAATCGATCTCCACCATTCTTTTTGCCGAGGAAGTTCCCACTGGCCCAGTCACTGTGTGGCTTCTGGTCTCTAAACTGTCTGGGGACACCAGCTCAAGAAAGGCAAGCTCCTTCTACGAAGCCAGCTCCTGGAAACAGGTTTTCTCTCCACAAAAGCCAACAAGGTACAGTCCCTTTTTCAGACAAGCATAGTGGCCCACGCTTGTAACCCCAGCTAGCCTAGAGAATGGTATAGCAAGACCTTGCCTCAAAAATAAAACACCACACTGGGTGGTAGCGGGGCACGCCAGGAGGTAGAAGCAGGTTGGCTCTCTCTGTTACAGGTCAGGCTGGTCTACACAGTGAGACCTCATGTTAAAAAAAGAAGCCGGGCGTGGTGGTGCACGCCTTTAATCCCAGCACTCGGGAGGCAGAGGCAGGTGGATCGCTGTGAGTTTGAGGCCAGCCTGGTCTACAAAGTGAGTCTAGGACAGCCAAGGCTACAGAGAAACCCTGTCTCAAAAAACAAAACAAAACAAAACAACAACAACAAAAAAAGAGGCACAACAGGCTGATGTAAGTCAGTGGTAGAGGGTAGAGTACCAGCCTAGAATGCTTAAGTCCCCGAGTTGACCTCTGCTACCACATACACACAAAAGGAAAAAAAAAAGAAAAAAAGAAAAAGGCACGGCAGTCTTAACTGGAAGAATATGAAAGATCAGATCATAGTTCACGCCCACTAAGCCCTCACAGACGGAGGCTCTGCGAGGGAGAACCTACTTTCTGATTTCTGTTCTTAAGTAGGTAAAGACGAGAGCAACAAAGGGTTAGAAGTGAAGAAAGGCTCAGCTTCTGCTCTAGAAGTGAGGCCTGGGCTAGGAGGGCCACCTAATGGTACCATCTTCTCAGCGTTTCCCTGAGCAGTGGCCCTGGGAGGGTCAGGTGGGCTGCACCCGCTGGTCTGCAGATGGTACCTAGGACACCAGCATCTCAGAAACCTGCTATATCACTACAGTGACCTGCGAGACAGGAAAAGGTGCTGCATGTGGGGCTGACAAGGATGTCCAAAGAGTTAGCAGAGACAAAGGACAGAAAGCAACTGCCCATCACAGCACACCCCGTTAAAAGCAGATGAAAGGTCGGGCTTCTTACCAGCTCCTTGTGGTTTCCCCAGAGGTGAGAAAATCAAGAGTTAAAAAGGAAAGGGTGTGGGGGAATAGGGACGAGGGAGGGAAAAAAAAGACAAAATTGTTATTAGCAAATTGTCACATGCACTACATGACAGTCTTCAAACACTGCACCACAGGGCCCCAGGGGAGCTTAGCAAAATTTGGGGGCCAAGAACTCTAGCTGAGGTCAGAACACGCCCCGAGAGAAGGAAGACCACGTGACCCTTTCCTCTCTGGTGATGAAGATGTCATGAAGCTTCGTGGTTGCAGCGGTCGCATAGGGTGCCGGGCATGAGGAGTTAGATGTTACAGCTGGTGCGCAACAGGGAGAGGGCAGACTCAGGTGAAGGAAGCTATAGAAATGGCAGGAAGAGATGCAGAGGTGGAGCTTCTGACGACCTGACATGGCTGACGTTGGCCCAGAACTCACCAGGTAGAGTCCCTCACTAGCTCACATTTTCTAGTTGAATGGTTGGTAACTCACCCTGCTACAGTTACAGGATGCAGGGTGATTTTCCCACTATACAAGAGGCCAGAGGACCATACGACCCCCAGCTACAGCCTCTGGGCAGAACATGTTTTCACAAGACTCACAGCAGGTCATGGAGGAGGGCGAGTGTATGGCAAAGAAGTCTCACTTTAGTCCAGGCCACGGAGACACAGCTTGTTCCAAAGCAAGACTTATGGGTTCAATGATGCCAGGAAGGGAACTCCAACTGTGCTCTGCCTGTCTAGCTCTGCTGAGGGGTAGGTGGGGAGGCAGCGGGCTGATGGCCATTACATACATGCACAGAAACCCACGGTGAAGGTGAGGGACGGGTGCACTTCCTCCACAGCAGTTTGTCTAGATGCGCTGGACAAAGGCAGAGCCCAGCCTAGCCAAGGCTCCTCTTTTATTTTAGCCTCTTACCCACATTCAAGGTAACTCCAGGCCCTGAGATGTCACTGTACACAAGTGGGCATAAGCACCCAGATGTACTAGATCTGTTTTTGACTTGGTCTCACCAAACTAAAAGCAACTTGGGAGAAACTCAAGGAGAAGGAGGGAGAAGATGGGCCAAAAAGCTAAGTTCAAACCAAGAGGGAAGGGACAAAAACCAAGCCAAACCACCACCAACAAAAAACAAAACAAGGATGAGCAGTGGTGTATGCAGTACATACCAAGTCTGTGCTCTGAGTGGGCTGAGGGGTGACAAGGGTCGGGGCATATTTCCTATGCTACGGGCACTAACAGTTACCACAGAAAACTACAAACCTCCGAGTGCTCTGACCCTGGGTGCCAGCTCACCTGTACGTAGCTCCCACTCCCTCATTAATGGTTGTCTGCTAAGTGGCTGTGCCTCAGAGAACAAGACCTGAGGCTCTAAACCAGACAGGGAAGGTGGCCACTCTGCCGAGGCTCTATGCCTAGACTTCAGCCAGGGGACTTCAGAACCATGGTGACAAGGAACATGGAGAGAGCTGTAGAATAAAACTGTCCAGGACGGGCCAACATAATGCTGACAGCCCATCCATTTCTAAAAGAGGAGTACAGAAACACAGAGACTCAGAAAGACAAATAGCCCAAATTATTGTCCCGAAGCACAAACCTCACCTACCGCTCACCAAGAGTTACTTAGCTTGGGACAACAGTCACAGTGCTTTCTCTTCCGATCATCTGCAAACACTAGCAAGTGGGGTGGGGGTCTGGGCTCCCCTGGCCTTCCCATTGTTTTCTCGAATAGCCAAAGGCCAATTCATAAAAATCTCTTCTTGCATCCTCTTCCAAGCCTACACCCCTACGTCTAAACGCCTCCGTGTTTGTACTCCCTCCTTCACTCCAGTTTTATTCTGCAGACCTCACAAGGTGAAGAGACATTAACTCACAAGGATTCGTGCATCATAGTTGTGTTTCTAAACTGTGATTAGTGATCTTTAAATATAAGGCCAGCAAGGCCCAAGTAGGGACCCCCTGAGATTTGAAACAATTAGCTACAACGATTGCAAAGGGTCAGAGCATCACATGCAAGAGGGCAGATGAACAGAACATGCAGAGAAGAAGCATTGAATGGCCTTACTTGTGCAAACTAGTGTCCAGGCAGGGTGGTGAGGAGGGAGGATGGGGAAGCATTGGGAAAAACTCTGGTAAGTCAGTGCGCCAACAGTCAGTGAGCAGTCAGCATACTCTACGGCATTCTAAACTGAGAGGAAACCGCAGCTGTCGGGGCAACCCACCACCTAGAATTGGAAATCTTCCTTTTACATGGCCTTGGGGTAGTTATATCATGCAGGGAGATGCTGAGTCCTGTTCTTCTGAGATGTTCTTAATTGTCTCTGCTTAAGCCATGAGCCGAGAGTGCTTTAGGGACCCAGGCAGGCTGTGGGCCAGGGGAAGGCACTCCATTCGGCAAGTAGCTTTCCAAAGGGGGCACTCTAAGGAGTTACTGCTTCAACCACCCTGAGAGAGGCTCAGACGCAGGCTTCCCCAGGCTGTGAAGGGAAGCTGCGGGCCTCTGCTGATTTCCAGCCCATTCCTGCTGTAAAATACTTTACTTCCTGCTAAAACTGTTTTAAAGGAATAGAAGAAAAATAGGGCTCACTGGAAAAAACAAACAAACCGAATCTTCTACTTCTTTCCTGTCTCTCCCTTCCCACTATGGGAATCACAACACCATAATGTCAAATTAAACTAGCAATTAAGGTCTATTATTATTATTGGCAGTAGAGAAACCAGAGGAAGGTTAAATACGCCGAAGGGACATTTTACTTGATCTTCCTTTAAATTAACACCTGGAAGTCAGGAGTGGCAGCAAATGCCATTAATCCACCAGCACTTGGCCAGCCTGGTCTACATAGGGAGTTCTAGGCCAGACAGGGTGACATAGTGAGAACCTATCTCAAAAATAAAATAAAATAAATAAATGAACACTTATAGACCCTCCTGGCCATATTGGTTGACTCCAGAGAACTGAGTGGTAGGCAAAGGTGAGGACCTTTTCACTACACAGCCTTAAACATTTTTTTCCATGCATGTATGACTTAATTTAAAAACAAATAAAATTAAAGTTGAAGGCTGGGCAGTGGCGGCTAATGCCTTTAATCCCAGCACTTGGGAAGCAGAGGCAGGTGGATCTCTGTGAGTTTGAGGTCAGCCTGGTCTACAGAGTGAGTTGCAGGACAGCCAGAGCTACAGAGAGAAACCCTGCCTCGAAAATCAAAAAAAAAAAAAAAAAAAAAAAAAAAAAAGATTAAGTTAAAGTCGAAAACAATCTGGAGATTACAGCCGTGCCTGAAGACCTCACGGTTCAGCTGCAGATGAGAAGTGGGCCAGCACCCAGGCCTTACAGCTGCCATGTTTCTGCAATGGTAAGCCACACAACTCCAGTGCTCATTTTGCACTTTACGTCAGTATTATGAGCAGCGGAGCCATCATGCAGCTGAGTTCCCGAAAGCTGCCTTCCTAAGGCCCGTGGGGACATGTAGGGGCCGGAGCCATTAGCTGGCACAGGGAATGGTTCAGCTCTGGGGGTTCCTCCCCAAGAGGCTGGCGGAGCCATGCTGATGAGTGTAGCTCCCAGGCTCCCACTCGGGCTTCCTGGGTCTTACACTGGGGGAGCACACTCTCTGGTGTCCTCCCTCCACAGTCAGGAGCTGCTATGTCCATGGACTGCTCAGGTTCAGTGAGGAAAAGGGGCCAGTCAGAGGGTTATACACGGCTCCATCACGCCCAATATGGGTACCATCTTCTTTTAAGAGCTATCTCTGTACTTCCAAAAAGAAAATGATGACACATTAGTTTGGAAACGCGGCTGCAGTGACAACCATTTGCATCATGGCAAGTGACAAAAGGACAGAGTTGTACTCTCTCTCTGCAGGCTTGGTATGTTATGGGCAGAGGTCTTGAGCTGTCTCCGAATGAAGGCAGTTCAGGAATTCCTCATCTTATACTTCCCTGACCTATGAGGACATGTTAGCAAGGCCACCTCTTGAAGTGACAGGGTCACATTCAGGTACCGGGGCAGTGACACTGTCTGCACCTTCTCTAGATATTTAAGCTTGAGGGAACAGAGGGCGGTAGACTGACATGCCAGCAAATACAGAAGCCACAAGGAACACACTGTTGAGAGGAGGGGTGGAGAAGTTATTCCCTACAAGGTAGGAAGCGCTTCCGCACGGAAGAACAAAATAAGGAATAAGTGAGTACGCCAAGCCAGCAACCAGCATTCCCCAGAACTAGCCAGCCCCACAGACATGGCCACAGGACTGACGACACACATACTGGGCCTGCAAGAATGTCCCCTGACTCCTGGCCACACCCTGACTGGTATCTCGGGGCATCGATGTGAGCCTGATGTCAGCTGATGCTTCTTCCGTGATCTACACATGCCCCAGCTCTGTTCTATGTGTCCTGTGTGCACATCTGAACTGTCACACTACTCAGGGGCTCCTTAGGGGTAGGGGTGTCTCTTCCTCTGCACTGGGCAAAAATCAAAGCAGAATGAACATATTCTGTTAAATGATACTAAATGACAGCCTTCCTAGTTAAAGTGTCGTGTGTGTGTGTGTGTGTGTGTGTGTGTGTGTGTGTGTACACATGCGCGCCAATTCCTCGGAGCTCACAGGGCAGACTTAATATATAACCATCATTGTGTCTCCCTGATTAAAAGATTTATGTTTTTCCTCAAAATTATTTTGGTCTGACCAGGCCTCTTATTTTTCTGAAGTCTCCAAGTCATTTGCTTACACCTTGCCTAAACGGCTACTGTAGTTCAAATCCAAGTTCTTGGTAAATACTACTAAGAATATAGTGATAAAATACCTTATAAGACAAAAAGGCTTACTCCCACCTAATCAATGTCCGTGCTTTATTAATGCATCGATTAGAACCCAGAAGCCTAATAAACACTAGTCAGAACGTAACTGTTTTGAGATATTTCAGTTGTATCTAAGACCTGGGTTTTACTAGCAGGTCGTTACTTGCAATCTCGCTGGCTTGACTCTCCTTTCTGGCACTGTTGGTGGTGGCTGCCATCACAGCAGGGCCTTTAAAAAGCCCCGAGATCTACACACCATCCAGGCTGGGGTTGGCATACCCACTTATTGTTGTGGCTTGCCAGAGGACAAGGACCTGTATCTGGGGAAGAGAGTTCAAGTCCAGAGGGACCCTGAGGCAGCGCGTAGTCTTACCGCATCAAACTCTGCTTGGTCATCTTCAGGTAGGTCGCTGGTTTCATAAACATCCGGTTCGTTCCTGGCCTGCGGGGAGAAGCGGTGAGCACGCAGTCTCAGTACCCTGCGTTCACCTCCTAGCCCACTTCCTTGAACCAGCTAATGGAAAACCCTTGTGATCCAAGGATTCTGTGGGTCTGTCATTTCCCCTGCCAACAGTATGTCAGTGGGATGACCGCTGGTACCTACTGGGGCCTGGCATAAACAATCGGTGTAAAAAGACCTGGACACAGCCGAAGAGGCCAGTCCTTGCTACTCATATTGTCCTAATCAGGTGAGGCTTCCTTGACTTAGGCCCTGCACATCTCTCCACTGCTACAAGGGTTGAAAGTGACTCAGGACCTTACTTGTCAAGGTCCTGCGCGCCAACTCCAAACCCTGACAATGCAGGCAGGGCAGCAGCACAGAGGGTAAATGCCAGGCCAATGCCTGAGGAGCAGGCACGGGTGCTCCCCACTGGCACAAGGTGTCTGCAACAGTCACCTCTTTCCCAGCAAGATGAAGGCCATCGTTAGTGGCCTAGTGAGTACGGCTGGAGAAAGGGTACGCGGGGATGGGAATCGGGGAATCTGCGGCGACAAGGCAATGTTGACGTGGATGTTATAAACACTGAGGGGACAAGGAGATAAACACCCGGAGGCGACTTCTGGGCGGAGAAACCGGCTATTGCCAGAAAAGGGGGGAGGGGAGTGGCCCGACGCGGAGTGCAAGGACCCAGTGCAGGCGGGTCTGTAGTCCAAAAGATGTAGCTGGCCAAGGGCGAGCGGCGCTAGGCCCGGGGGCCGAGGAGGGGCTGCCAGCGGGAGGGCTCGCCGGCTGGTTTCTGTTGGGAAGGGTGTCCTCGGGAGGTCGGGGGCGCGGTCTGGGGAGCCGGGCCCGGCCCTGTACTCACAATGCCGGGGAGGTCGGCGTATTTAGGGTCCGCCATGGCGGCGGCGAGGCGGGGCTGGGGGACCAAGGCCTCGGCGGAGCCGGGGCCGGTGACCGGGTTTGGGGAGAGGCTGGGTCCGGGTCCCCGGCTAAGGCGACGGTAAAGGGAGCGGCGGAGGAGCAGCAAGTCTCGCGACAGGAGCAGGCCGGCAGAAAGGAGACGGCAAAAGTCGCGAGGACAGCCGGCTACCACACCCCTGGACGGGCTGGGATTGGTGAGAGCGACGGGGAATGAGGTAATGGCGAAGAGACGCCGCCTGGCATTGTGGGATATGTAGTCCTGGTCCTCTGGGGCTGGGGCTAGGAGCACGGACACACGGTAGGGAGCTTCCACTTTTCAAATAGTCTTTTAATAGAAGAATTTCATAATCCCTGCTTTAGAAATCCTAGAAATTGACTAGGTGAAATCACACAGCTCGCCACGTTGTGAACAACAGCAATATTTAGAAAAAAATGTAAGGAATGGAAAAGTGAAGCCGTCTTTTCAGGTCAGGGCTGCTGGACAAAATAGAGGACCCCTAGTTAAATTTTAATTTCAGGAGCTGGACAGATGTCTCAGCGGTTAAGAGCACTGGCGGCTCTTGCAGAGGGCCTGGGTTCTGTATCCAGCATTCACTTAGTGGCTCACAAACATTTATTATAACTCCAGTACAGGTTGATCTGATGCCCTCTTCTGGCCTCTGAGGGCACTGGACACACACGTGGTACACAGACATACATGTAGGCAAAACACCCATCCACATAAAATAAATAATGGTAATAATTTTTAAAACTTGAATTTCAAGTAAACAACTAACAATTTTAATATGAACATGTTTCTTATTATATTTGCAATATACATATAATAATCTGAAATTCAAATTTATCTGGGCATGCTATCTCTGGTTTTTTGTTTTTGTTTTTGTTTTCAGAATCTGGAAATCTTAAGTGCTAAAGGGATGGCTCACAGTTTGACTGAATGTTGCATGAAGGCCATCACTTCATTAATAGTTCCCAGAAATTAGGAGGAAGAAATTTACACACAGTCCCAAACTCTAGCCAGGGTGACCTAGAACCTACTTTCCAGTGTCGGGAATTGAACTCAGGACCCTTGCATACAGTGGCTTTATGTCCAGGCCAACAGCAAACCTTTCTGGTGGATAGACATAGTGTAGCTACTCTTTTCACTTTACCAAGTATATATATGACAATAGAAGCCCAAATTGAATTGAAATTGTTTATTTGTGTCCATGTGTATGCACATGAGTGTGGAGGTCAGAGAACAACTGTTATTAATCTGGGGGTCCTGGGAATCAAACTCAGGTTATGGTTTGTTGCCAAGCCCCTTTACCTTCTGAGCCATCTCATTGACTCAGGGCAAGGTTTCTTTGTGTGGCTTTGACTGTCCTGGAACTCACTCTGTAGACCAAGCTGACCTTGAGCTTGCCTCTGCCTCCCAAGTTCTGGGATTAAATGTGTTGACCACCACTGCCTGGCTTCACTGACACCCCCCCCCCTTTTTTTTTCAAGAATTTATATATATATTTATTACATATACATGCCAGAAGAGGGCACCGGATCTCATTATAGATGGTTGTGAGCCACCATGTGGTTGCTGGGAATTGAACTCAGGACCTCTGGAAGAACAGCCAGTGTTCTTAACCTCCGAGCCATCTCTCCAGCCCTACTGATCCATTTTTTGTTTTGTTTTTTGAGACAGGGTTTCTCTGTGTAGCCTTGGCTGTCCTGGACTCGCTTTGTAGACCAGGCTGGTCTTGAACTCAAAGTGATCTGCCTGCCTCTGCCTCCCAAGTGCTGGGATTAAAAGCACGCACCACAACACCCAGCTCTGACCCATTTTTTAAAGCAGAAAAAAAAGCTAGATGTGGTGGCAAGCCCCTCTAACCTTAACCCTCAGGAGGCAGAGGGAGGCAGAACTCTGTGAGGTCAGGGCCAGCCTGATCTACATAGTAAGTTCTAGGACACCTGGAGCTACATAGTGAGACCCTGCCTCAAAACAGCAACAGAAGAGGAGGAGGAGGACAGGCTGGGGGTGGGGAGACAAATAGAAAACCTACTACGTATAATTGCCGTTGTTGCCTCGTAGAGAAGTAAAAAGACACACTCAGGATAAAAGGAAGTTCTCAAGCCAGACATGGCGGTGCCCACGTATTCCCAGCAGTTGGGATGCTGAGGCTAGAGGAATGCAAGAACAGGCTAGCCTGAGCTATAGAGAGACCCCCACACCCCAAAAATTAAAATAAAAGAAAGTTGAAGTGGCTCAGTTGTATAAAAACCTTGTTGGTGTGTGTGTGTGTGCGCACGTGTGTGCACGTGTGTACACGTGTGCATATCCATTGAACTCTTGTCTCTGACCAGTGAGCCTCTAAGGACTGGTATGTGGAAGCCACCGTTTCACTAAAGATGTCACCTTCTTGCCTCTAGATGCTGGGCATTGGTGTATTTCCTGAGCTTGCAAGATGCTGCAACCCTCAGAGATGACAGTGCCAAACAACTGAGTTAGGAACTCGCTGTCATTCTCAGTCCTGGCTCCTACCCAAGCCTCGGCCTCTGTCACCATGGTCCTGAGGCCTCCTATGCAGCTCTGGACTCCTTCCCTTTGGTTCCCTTAAGCATCAAGGCATGTGAGTGGTGGAGGCCCAGCTCAGTTGGTTTCTGGTGGTTAGGACTTGTTTGTCCAAGCCACAACCCTCTTACCCTTGCCCCATAGCACCTAACTGACCCTAGGCACTGGCCAATTTCTGATGGAAGGCCTCCACCCCCCTCCTGCCTTCTCCCATCACCCTGCTCCTCCCCTTGGCTGAAACCTCAACTCCTGCAGCCCAGCTCTCTGTTGGCTAGCAGAGGCCGTGACATTGAAAAAAAAAAAAATCAATTTGACCAGGCCTTGGTGTTTCTGTTCGGGGCTGCAGTGGGAGAAAGGACGAGGGTTTGTCTCTTTGTTGTCTGTCTGTCTGTCCGTCTTTTTCCCTGATCGGAATATTGGGAGAAGAAAAGAACAGCTTGAGAAAGGACTGGGGACGCTACCCAAGGGAAACTAGGGCAGTAAACACCTACACAGATATCTGAGATTTGAATGTCGCTGTTTGCCCTGGAAGATCCTCACACAGTTCCCCTGGCCTTTTGCCCCCAATCATCCCTTTCCTCAGCCTGTCAGACTCCATTTCTCTTGCAAAAGCTACTCCCAGCCCCAACTTTAGAGGCCTCATTGAGAACTCCATCTGCCTGTGAACGCTGATGGCCTAGAAGATAGCTTGGCTTTCGCTCCACTTGGGGACCTGACTATCACCAGACTGTAGCACTTTCTGTGAAGAAAGGGAGGGAAGTAGACTAGACCTTCCTGCCGCTTCTCCTTGGCACGGGACCTGCACACCTATGAAGGCTGACTGGCTCATTGTACATCTGAGGAGGGGAAAAAGGCTGGGAGAGGGAGAATGACAAGAGTGGTTTAAATATGGAAAGAGGGGTAGAATGGTCTTGGGAGATGTTCTGGAATAAAGGGAATGGAAGGCCGCTTGGTTTCCCCAGGCAGGCGACAGGCCCACCTTAGTCTTCTTCTTCTTTTTTTTTTTTTTTTCCACCTTAGTCTTCTTATCCCCGGTCCTGTAGGTGGAGTCTGAGGAAGAACAAATGGGTCGCGAGTAGCGGAGTGAGCTTTGTGGGGAAGGGGCGAGGACACGGTTATCCACAAGCCTTAAGATCGTGGAACCAGGTGAGCAGAGGCCAAACCCCACGACCTTTTGGTGGTCGCTGTCCAAAGCATCACCCACCCCCACGCCCCGACCTCCCGCGAAGGAAACCCCGCCCCCGCTGCTCCTGCGCGCCCCGCCCAGGCCCGCAGCGCCGCTGCAGCGCGAGGGGCGGAGAGGCACAGCGCGGCGAGAGGACCAGACGCCCAGGTCGCCCGCATCCAGTGCCGCAGGAGACCCAGAGTGCACCTTCGCTGGGGAGTCCCAGCTGCTCCCTTGGCCCCAGCGACAGATCATCTGTCCTCCGCCTGGACCCCAGCTCAGCGCTCCCTTCCTCCGGAGCATACGCTACCCCTTGCAGCCGGAGACGCACCCCAAGCCCCTCCCCGGCGACCACCATGGCGGAGACCAACAACGAATGCAGCATCAAGGTGCTTTGCCGATTTCGGCCCCTGAACCAGGCCGAGATTCTGCGCGGGGACAAGTTCATCCCCATTTTCCAAGGGGACGACAGCGTCATTATTGGGGTAAGTGCTTCATCCGAAGGAAATTAGAGGAGGGGTCGGGATGCAAACATCTTTTCACCTCCGAGGCTCAGCCACTCCGCCTGTCATTCTGCAGCGGCTCCGGCTGCTCATCCTCCATCCTCTCCCGCCGCAGCCCCTCCTCTCCCCTGCATCAGGATGGCTGGGTGTGGCCTGCCTAGGCCTGCAGCCAAGTCTCTGCAGAGTGAGAGGGGGCGCCTTCCCCGTCACCAGGAGCCCCAAGTTGTCTTTGCTACTCTCTTGGTATGTTCCCACCCCTTAGAGCCAGCTCCCTGCTTTTGTGATGTTTTTCCCTCTCCCCTAGAGAAAGCGCGTTTTCTTTGTTATTGGCTCTCATCAATACCCCAACCTCCACAGAGGGAGGGGAAGGTTAGTGGGTGAGATAGACGTGAAACGGAAAGGCTAGGGTCTCTGTGGATGAGGGAGTGGGTTCTAGGACCAGCCCGTCATTCTCGCCTGAAGTAGTTGCTGCCTGAACTTGGAGTGGGGGAGGGGGCACAGGTCTGATGAAAGGTTTTCTGGGAAAGAAATGCGTTGATGCCACACCCAACTGGGCAGTTAGCCTCTAGAATCCTAAGGGCATGCCTGCCTTTCTGCCCCAAGTGGATTTCAGACTCCCTAAACCCTCCCAAGACAGAATGCTTCAAGAACTAAGAAGATGTGATATTGAGTGCTACCTGGTCATGGCAGCCCTTCCCTGTGGAGATCACCACAGAAGCAATACTTTCTGTGTACTTGGTTTTCCATGCTTAGGACTGAATTCTCAGGACCGCAGTATGAATTAAGTAGTGTTCGGATTTCCATTCTGCAGATGAGGAGGTTGAGGTCCAAGGAAGTTGAACGACTTTTTCAAGGTCATGCTGAGAATCCATAGACCGGTTCGGTCTACAGACCTGAACTGGAATCTGTAACTCCCAAACTGCCATGTTTTTCCTTTATGCCACCTTGCCTCCCCAGATTTCTGTTCCAGACCGTTACCTGTGCTGGACTAAGGGGACTCTAGGTCTTGCCCCTTCTGCCTTTCTTAGGATGTTACGGACTTTCAGGCTGTGAGTTAGGTGAGAGGATCTGGGGTGGCTTTCTGTAATGCTTTGGGGGTACTGAGCTAAGACACCCGTGTCAGTTTCAGAAGGGAGGGACATCTGTGAGGGCAGTCCTCAAGGTCAGGGCGATTCCTATGTGTCCGTCCACAGTGCTTGGCATAAAGCAGCTGGAAAGGAGACACCTGGGCCTTCTGAGTTGGGGAAAACAGGATCTTTGGTAAACACACCTTTGAGAAAGCCCCAGGCTCCAACACCCAGCATCTCACCCCGTGTGGTGAGCTTGGCGGGTTCTTCTGCAGTGTGAAGGAGGGCATCTCTGTTCTGTTTGCCTTAGGGACCCTTGGGACCCTGTTTGGTTAGTGCAGCCAGGCTAAAAGAAAGCCCTGAGCAACCGTGGGGGGATTCCTCTCCCTCTGAGTAACCTGGCTGGCTGGGTTTAAGTGGAGGATTTGCAATTCGAGGCCCCTTTAAGTTATAAAGGCTGAAAACCAGGAGGGGGTGGCCACGGGAAGCAAATCCACTAAGGGGTCTGCCTTAAAGCTAAACTTCCTTGTTTCAGATTTTATACGGAAGATGGACTCTTTTTAAGCTCTGTGGACCATCCTGGTGTATGGGATGGGTCCTGGCTGATGAGATAGCAGAGGAGACAGGGAGAGAGTAGGGGTGAAAAGAAGTCCCTTGTCTGTCCGTCCGGGTCCCCTGTCCCCCTCCTCCCCATGCAGACTCTACCTCAGCTCTTATCTGTCCTGCCAGTACTCCTGGGCTGCACTTGTCTCACTCTGGATCTTCCCTTGCCCAAGGCCTCCTGTTAATCTCTTCCGCCAGATGTAAATTCTTACAGGGGCCATTTTGTCTCAGGCAGCATCCTTAGAGCTGCCTGCCTCCTGGACTTTCAGCCTTCGCTCAGGTGAAGGATGGCTGGAAGATTTTTGAGGAGATCTTTGAAGGTTCCCGTGGGGGCAATGGCAACTCCTGCCTCTTGTTGTCTACTCTGGTGCTCTTTGGGAGCCAGTGCGTGGGAACTGCCTTGCTGATCAGTGGAAGCCACCACTGCACAATGTCTGGGAAGGTGAGAGAAGACAAGCTGGGGCTGAGTGGCAGATGGTACCCAGCAGCCCCTGCTCCCTCCTGTGATGGCTCTCCCCTCTCCTCTCAGCACTGTAGTTGCTCTGGCTTCAGAGGCTCTTCTGTTCCTTGGCTGCATGTGGCTTGCAGAGGGTAGGGTAGCAAGATGGAGAGACAGCTCTGTAGGTCTACATCAACTCTCTGACTTCTTTCAGGAATGTAAGGGGTCGGATTCTACAAAGTCAACAGCCTGCATCCAAGCAGAAAGGATGCCTGGGGTGTGGTCTGGGTGTGGTGTTGTCTTGGTTTGCTCTTTTTTATTTTACATTTAGAATCCGGTCTGACTTTTTCACTGAATTCATTTAAGTGTTTGTCTTTTCTCATTTATGTTCCGGCCTGGGCTGCTGCTTCTGTGCCAGGTGTGGGGGAGGAGTGACAGCAAGGAATCAATCAAAATCTCTCTCTCTCCCTCTCTCCCTCTCTCTCTGTCTCTCTCTCTCCCCCCCTGCCCCCCCCCTGCTCCCTCACTCCCTCCATTTCCTTTGCAACTGTCCAAAGCTTCTTTCCTCAGATCTCCCAAAAGTTAAGTGAATTCTGTTTTTTGGTGTTTTGAGATGGGGTTTCTCAGTGTAGCCCTGGCTGCCCTTGAACTTCCTCTGTAGACCAGGCTGGCCTTGAACTCACTGAAATCCACCTGCTTCTGCCTCCTGAGTTCTGGGATTAAAGGTGTGTGCTACCACTGCCCAGTTTATTGCTCTTTTCATGACGTTTATTTATTTGTTTGTGTGATGTGGGTGATGGGTATGCATATGCCACAGCACACATGTGAAGGCCAGAAGACAACTGTCAGCAGTCAGTTTCCTGGGACTGAACTAAGGCAGGCTACACCTTCACCCACAGAACCATCCCTCTGCCCTGGTTCTGTTCTGTTTTTGAGACAGGTCTTCCCAGGGCCTCAGCTAGTCTACAACTCTGTATTCCAGGCTGGACTCAGGGCCTCTCCTCCTATCGCAGCCTCCTGAGTGCTGGGAGTGCCAGGCATGTGCCACCATCATGACTTTGAGGGTCCTGTGAGATCTGAAGGGAAAACAAGACTCTCTTTAGCTTTGAGGGGAGTGATAGAAAGGAAAATGCAGGGCCGAGG
Organism: Acomys russatus; assembly: GCF_903995435.1. Taxonomy (NCBI): domain Eukaryota; kingdom Metazoa; phylum Chordata; class Mammalia; order Rodentia; family Muridae; genus Acomys; species Acomys russatus. Next base: position 35,639,522 of record NC_067164.1, on the reverse strand, counting down.
CAATGTTCTATGGCTAGCGTCTCTCAAGCGTTACCATGGCAACAATCCCCAAGAGGGTCACCATAGATGAGGAAGTTAGGGTTCTACCAAGTGCTCCCTTGACAACTGAGCAGGTCTCTGGACCCCTAGTCCTGTGCTCCCCATGAGCATCAGCCAGCACAGGTGATGGAAAGCCATAGTGAGGTTGTGAGACCTTTCCTGAGCCAATGGACAAACTGATAGAGGGAGATTCAGAGTGGGTTCAAAGACAGCATGGCACGGTGGCTCTGCGGTTTTGTGGAGAGAGCCTCTGAAGAAGGCTAGAAGCAGTGTGGAGCTTGCAGGGCTGGGAGGGAGCATCTCAGAGGTGGAGAGATTTGCAGGGGCTTATTTCTTTCCTTCTGTCTTTCTTTGGGGTTTTTTTTTTTTTTTTTTTTTGAGACAGGGTTTCTCTGTATAGCCCTGGCTGTCCTGGACTCACTTTGTAGACCAGGCTGGCCTTGAACTCACAGAGATCCTCCTGCCTCTGCCTCCCAGGTGCCGGGATTAAAGGCATGCGCCACCATGCCCAGCGCAGGGGCCTTTCTAATGGAATAGGTCATTCAGCTTCCTAAGCTTTGCTGTTAGCTGGTGTACCATTCCCTTGGGGTGGGGGGGGGGAGAGGATGAACCAGTCCCTCTGGAAGGATTTGGGGGAGAACCACCTCTGAAATGGGGGCTTGAGGTTAGACAAGAGGGTGATGAAAGGCTAAGTCTACTTGAAAACCCTCTGAGACATGCAGAACGAGGAGGCCATGAGGAGGCTAAAGCAGAGCGGCGAGGAGGATCTGATGCACGGCTGATATGTGCAGTCCCTTGCTCACGTTGGGAATGGGGTTGCAGTCAGGGCCTCTTGGGTTTGAAACTGTGCTCACTGTAGACCGCATTTATGACACGAGAACAGTAACACTTAGCCCCTAGGATAGTGCATCCATTACATGGGATAATGTGTATAGACTGCACCGCAGCAACAGGCAAACAATTACTAATTTTGTTTTTAACTGTTATTTGGGGAGTTCTAGTGCATGTAGTGTATGCATATGTTTGTGCACATATGTGTGTGAGAGAGTGAGCCTGCATATATCCCCACATACAGAGGCCAAAGGAGGACGGCTGTATCTTCTTCTCCTGTTGGCCATTGTTCCCCTGAGACAGCCTCTTACTGAACCTGAAGCTCACTGTCTTGGCTCGGCTGGTGGCCAGGGATCCCCTGGAATCTACTTGTGTGTCTGCACCCCAGTACTAAGGTTCCAGGCACACACACACCCATGCCCAGTTTTTGTATGGGTGCTGGAGACTTGATTCAGGTCCTCGTGTGTGCACAGCAAGTGCAACTCCCCAACCTCTGTTTTTATCTTATTTTAAAATCACATTTATGGCTGAGCATGGTGGCGCATGCCTTTAACCCCAGCACTCGGGAGGCAAAGGCAAGCGGATTGTTGTGAGTTTGAGGCCAGCCTGGTCTACAAAGCAAATCCAGAACAGTCAAGGCTGCATAGAAAGACCTTGTCTCAAAAAAAAGTCACATTTATTTATTTGCTTGTTTGTGGGGGTGAGGCACACATGCCAAAGCACAGCAGTATAAGTTAGAGGACAGTTCTTTCCTCCCACCTAGCGAGTCCTGCAAGCAAGTTAGTCAGCTTGGCCACAGACAATGTTATCTGCTGAGCCATCTCACCAGCCCATGCTCATTAATTTTTTAGACAAGGTTTGGCTGTGTGACCCTGGCTGGCCTATAACTCACTGTGTAGTCCAGGATGGGTCACATTCAAACTTGAGGCAACCTTCACACTTTAGCCTCCTGAGTGGGATTACAGGTGTGTGCCTCCACCCCACCCCACCCCTGACCACCACCAATAATCTCCCAGTAACAGTTAAGTTAGCTGATTGCTGTGGTGCACACACTGTAAATCCTAGCACTCAGGAAGCTAAGGGAGGGGATTGGAGGTTTGAGGCCAGCTTGGACTTCTCAGAGAGACTATGTCTTTTTTTTTTTTTTTTTTTTTTTTGGTAAATTATATTTATTTTAAATAATTTATTCAGATTACATCCCTATTGTTATGCCCTCACTTGTATCTTCCTGTTTCCCCCTCCCTCCCTCTTTCACCCTATTCCCCTCCCCTAGGCCTGTGACAGAAGGGGGGACCACCTCCCCTACGATATGATCACAGATTATCAGGTTTCATCCAGATAACCTGCTTCCCCTTCCTCTGAGAGCCACAGGCCTCCCCACCAAGGGGAAGTGATCAAATAGGGGCACCAAAGTTCATGTCAGAGGCAGTCCTGCTCTCCCCACAACCACGGAGAACGTGCTGTCCATTGGCTAGATCTGAATTTTTTGGTTTTTCAAGACAGGGTTTCTCTGTGTAGCCCAGGCTGTTCTGGAATGGCTTTGTAGACCAGGCTGGCTTACAGAGATACACAGAGACCCACCACCACACCTGGCTTCAGAGACCATGTCTTAAAAAAACAAAGGCGAGGAAGCCAGGTGGTAGTGGAGCATGCCTTTAATACTAGCACTTGGGAGGCCGAGGCAGGGGGATTTCTGAGTTTGAGGCCAGCCAGGGCTACACAGAGAGACCCTGTCTCAAAAAACCAAAACAAACAACAAAAAGGCAGGGAAGGGGTTACTGGAGACACAGCTCAGAGGTTAAGAGCACGGTGTTCAGTTCCCAGCACCCTCGTGGGGGTTCGCGGCCATCTGTAACTCTTGTTCCCGGGCGTCAGCTACCCCCTTCTAGTCTCCACAGGCACTAGGCACGCACGCGGTACACATACATACACACGCATAAAGAAACGCTCATGGGCTGGAGAGATGGCTCAGCAGTTAAGGGCACTGGCCGCTCTTCCAGAGGTCATGAGTTCAATTCCCAGCAACCACATCGTGCCTCACAACCATCTATAACGAGATCTGGTGCCCTCTTGTGGTGTGCAGGTGTACATGAAGGTAGAATAAAGTATATACATAATAATAAATAAATCTTAAAAAAAAAAGAAATGCTCATACACATAACAATAACATAAATAGATGTTATCTTTATACATTTTGTCTCTGTGCAAGTATAATTTGGAAGAGCGAGACACTCGCCCTCTTATTAATGGTTTCACCCAAACCTTAGGCCTCTAGCATCTCTTCCTCATCAGTATGTTTATTCAACAAACCTGAGGAGGAGCTGTGTTTCGGAGACCCCGGTGTTGGGGGTCTGGAGGGATAGTGTCTTTGGGGGGAAATTCTAGTTCTGGGTGGCGATTGGCAACTCAAGGAGAAGCCTGGGCAAAGGCAGCAGTGGGCCACCAGACAGAAATGCACTGTCCAACAGGTCATGGCTGCTATGGTTCCCAGGACAGCACCTGGACGACTGGAGGCAACAACGGAGACTGAGTCCCAGGCTAGCCTGGGCTACCTAGCAAGGCCTGTGTTAATTTCCTTACCTTCCAAAAGTTATCCTTTATAAGACACTACAAAGCAGGGTATGGCGGGGCACTCCTTTGGTGCCAGCACTCTGGGAGCGGAGACAGGTGATTCTCTGTGAGTTCCAGGCCAGTCAAGGCTACACAGGGAAGCCTCCGCTTCAAAACAAAAAAACAAAAACAAAATCCCACAACATACAAACAAAACAAAAATGACACGTTACCTCAGACTCTTGGTGATCCCATCGGTCAGCTGCCCAGGTGCTGAGATCACGGGCGTGTACCACCATGGCTAGCGCATGTATCTTAGGATATATCATTTAGAAGATGCAGGTAGGGAGACGGAGAGTCTGAGGCCATGGGGCTGCTGGCTACACACAAAACAAAACAACCAAACACAAAACAAAACAAAAAGAGCTAGAAATTGGACTTGGAGTTGAGGGGCCAGCCAAGGACAGGGAAGTAGTGGGATCGTATGTCATGGCTGATCACAAGAATGGTAATAGCTCCCACTACTTAGCTCTAGAATAGCTTTACCCTTCTCACAGGCCGAGAGCCCCACTTATCTCCCTACCCCACTCCACTCCTTTCCAGCCTGGGCTAAAGAAGAAGGGTTCCCAGGCACACCTTAGCTTCAGCATTTGGAGAGCGCCCTCCATTTTAACCAGCGCTTTCTGGATTCCTCCCACTGGGAATGTTTTGAACTTGAGTGCAGTGCTCTGTGTGTGTGTGTGTGTGTGTGTGTGTGTGTGTGTGTAGATTTGGGTGTGTTAGTACCCTGTTCCCAGGAGGGCAGGTGGGAGGGGCCAGGCTGGCTGGAGAGTTATATTTAACCCCCTCTGGCTGGGTGCCTGGCTCCAGGCGGCGTGGCTGGAGATCACTGGTAGAGAAAAGAGGAGCATTCTTGGTCTGACGTGCTGTGTTTGTTTCTGTTTCTGGCTGCTGGGTGGAAGAAACATGGCCATGGATTACAGCTAACGAATTAAGGCAGACTTTTTTTTTTTTTTAAACAACATTGGAAACAATATAATTATAAACCTAATACATTTTAATTCTTAGGGAATTAAAGACAAAAGAAAGCACATAAACAGTAACAAAAAATGAATCTTATTTTATCATTTTAAGAAAAGAATTGTTACTTGGTGTTTGTTTCTCTTTTTGTTGTTGTTGTTTTTTTGTTTCCATGGTGGTGGTGGTGTTTTGGCTTTTTTTTTTTTTTTGAGACAGGGTTTCTCTGTGTAGCCCCGGCTGTTCTGGATTCTCTTTATAGACCAGGCTGGCCTCGACTTCACAGAGATCCGATTGCCTTTGCCTCCTGAGTGCTGGGATCAAAGGCGTGCACCACCATGCCCAGTTCATTTTATAGTTGTTAATCTAACCCTTCAATAAGATCTACAGGAGCATGTAACAAAATTTAAGTAATAGAAATTTACAATGAAAAGCAATTTTCCTTCTTTTCCTTAGCTGCTGCTTATCCTCCTCCTCCTCCTTTTTCCTTTTTCAGAAAAACACCATTACCTGTTTCTGTGGCCACTTCCAAAAACAAATGCACTTACAATCTAATACATACACACATTATATTCACTTAGAGTTAAGTACGTAAGCACAGGCAAACATTATGAGCATTTACAACCAAGCACATATGTCCATGCATCCTGTCTTAGTTAGAGTTGCAATTTCTGGGATGAAAAAGCAACTTGGGGAGGAAAGAGTTTATTTGGCTTACACTTCACATCCACAGTCCGTCACAAAAGGACAGGAACCTGGAGGCAGGAGCCCGTGCAGAGGCCATGGAGGGTGCTGCTTACTGCCTTGTTCCCCATGGCTTGCTCAGCATAATTTCTTATGGAACTCAGGAGCACCAACCCTGGTAGGCTCCACTCAGCATAGGCTGGGCCTTCCCCACCAATCGTTAATTAAGAACATGTCATACAGGCTTGCCCACAGCTTGCTCTTGTGGAGGCATTTTCTCAGTTGGGGTTCCATCCTCCCAGATGACTATAGCTTGTGTCAAGTTGACATAAAACTGGCCAGCACACATACATTTTTTGAAATATATTGGAGGGGTTGGGGATTTAGCTCAGTGGTAGAGCACTTGCCTAGCAAGTGCAAGGCCCTGGGTTCGGTCCTCAGCTCTAGAGGGGGGGGGGGAAATATATATATATATATATATATATATATATATATATATATATATATATATATATATATATATAGGCATATGTTATTTGTGCTTTTTAAAAAAAATTTCCCTTGTACCTTGGAGATCTTTCTGTATCAGCACATGAAATTCATTTCACCCAGCATGTAAGCATCCGTGTAATTGTCTGTGCTTAGTGTGGGCAGTCCCTCTTCTGTGCACTGATCCCTCCCCTACGATGCAAAACAAGGATATTAATTTCTTTGTTTAAAAACTTCAGATTTTCTGGGTTGGGTGTGGTATATCATGCCTTTGCCACAACACTCAGGGTCTCTGAGTTCAAGACCAGCCTGGTCTACAGAGTGAAGCCACCCAGGACTACTTAAGTGAATGTCTCAAAACAAGAACAAAACAAAACAAAAACCAAACCAACAAACACAAAACAAAACAAAACAAAAAAACCTAGTAGATTTTTCAAAAGAGGCTTTCTTATTTTGAAAAAAGTTGTTGTTGTTGCTTAAATAGGGTCTCACTATGTAGACCAGGCTGGTCTCAGACTCACAGAAATCCACCTGCCTCTGCCTCCCTCGGTGCTGGGATTGAAGAGATGCATCATGGGCTGGAGAGATGGCTCAGACTTAAAGACTAGGCTCACAGCCAAGAAGACAAGGCCTGGGTCACCATGGCTGTAGCAAAGTTTTAAGTAAAAAACAAAACAATCAAAGCAACATTGTGTCCACCCCTGGCAGTCCCAGGCTTCTGGAGGCTGAGGCAGGGGGCTGGGCATGAATTGCTGGTTAGCCTGAGCTACAGTGTGAGGTCCTGTTCCCTAAAAAGTCAAAGGAAATAAAAAACCATACTGACCACCCCGGGCATGGTGGCGCACGCCTTTAATCCCAGCACTCGGGAGGCAGAGGCAGGCGGATTGCTGTGAGTTCCAGGCCAGCCTGGTCTACAAAGCAAGTCCAGGACAGCCAAGGCTACGTAGAGAAACCCTGTCTCGAAAAACCAAAAAAAAAAAAAAAAAAAAAAAAAAAAAAAAAACATACTGACTAAGATAACTATTAGCATGTTTTCCATATATATATGTGTATGTACATATATATCTCCATATATATAGCATTTTTGTTTATGCATATGTACATTTACAGAAATAGAACCATCCTTGTATACTCTTTATTCTGCAGTGAGTATTTTTATTTTCTTTCCTTTTTTTAATTAAAAAAAAATTTTTTTTAGTATTTTTTACTTTCACATCATACCCTCCCTATTATTTGCCTAGCAGTATTTTGTGCTTCCCTTCTCTCGTCACTACATGTTCTTCTGTGACGTCACCTATACTACCTTATATTTTTAATTTAACCTTGACAGTTCATCAGTAACAGTTCCACATCTGGTTCTTTTCTTTCCTCCTTCTCTTCTTCCTCCCTCTGCTCCTCCTCTAGGGACAGGGTTCCCTACAGCATTTTGTTTTTCCCACCTTCTCTCCTCTGAGCCCCAGAGAACTGAACGTGGAGTTCAGGCAGTGGCCAGGAGGCCTTTGTCCCCACTTTGCCCAGGAGCTGATCCCCAGCTCACACACAACCGCTGGTAGAATTCAGCTTGGTGTAGGAGCCAGGTGCAGAGCTTAGATTTCACCACCAGGAACAGAGCAAGAGAGCAGTTGCCTCCTGGGGGACCAGAGCAGATGCCACCTGCCCAGTAAAGGTGGCTGGACCAAACTCCGAACTTAACATTCATGAGGGTCGGAGGATTCGGATGACTGTTCTGGAGGATGCTACCAAGGCAGTGAAGCCTGCTAAGATGGAAGCAATGCCTCCAGCCATGGCCCTATGGGTCTTCTTCACTGTGTCGTCTCCCCCCCCCCCAACATCAAGTGCACGTTTCTCGCACTGTGGCCACAAGCGTTGCCAGGAAGCCTACTACCTTCAGGGCTCAAGTAGACTTCGTGGCCATTAGCAGGATGTGCAGTTCATCCAGCAGGCGCTCTGAGACACACTCCATCCACGGCCCCTGAACGCAGCCACATATGAGCTCATCTACCACATGTGTCATAAATGTAATCTCCATAGACTCTGTGCGTGCGTGCGTGCATGCGTAAGTCTGAGGACAAGTTTTGGGAGTCGGTTCTTTCCTTCCACTGGGTGAATCTAGGGGATCAAGCTTAGGTCAGTTTGGGCAATAAGAAGTTTCACTTGATGAGCCTTCTTGTCAATCTTCCTTTTCAAAAGTTATTACTGGGGGGCTGGAGAGATGGCGCAGTGGTTAAGAGTGCCACCTGCTCTTCCATAGGTCCTGAGTTCAATTCCCAGCAACCACATAGTGGCTCACAACTATCTATAATGTGATCTGATGCCTTCTCCTGAAGATAAAGCCCTCATATACAATAGATAAAACAAATATTTTTTTTTTTTTTAAGATTTAGTCATTATGTATAGTGTTCTGCCTGCATGCACACCTGCACGCCAGAAGAGGGCACCAGATCTCATTATAGATGGTTGTGAGCCACCATATGGTTGCTGGGAATTGAACTCAGGACCTTTGGAAGAGCAGCCAGCGCTCTTAACCTTGAGCCATCTCTCCAGCCCAATCTTTTTTTTTTTTTTTTTTTTTAAAGTTATTGCTGGACTGACGAGATGGTGCAGCAGTTATGAACACTGGTTGGTGTTCCAGAGGTCCTGAGTTCAATTTCCAGCAACCACTTGACGGCTCATGGCCATCTGTAAGGAAATCTGATTCCCTCTGGTGTGCATGAAGACAGAGCACTCATATTTAAAAACAAATAAATAAAATTTCAACAATTATTCCTTTTCCTCTCCCATCCCCACCCTATCATCTTTCTTTCTGTGATGAGGCTGATGAAGGCTCAGGGCCCGAGCATGCTACACACTCACTCTGAGCCACAATCCAACTTGTTTCTGCTGGTGTTTGACTTTGTTCTGGCTTTCCTTAATACAAACCACTGAAATGAATGTTTTGATATCCATCTTTTATCACTTCAGTAAGTGTTTTTGCCAACTGCACCCTTAGCACTGGGATCTTGGTAGAGAGTACAAATATTTAAGTACTTAATGAAATAGAATGACTCAGTAAAATCGGCTCACCACACCCTACTAAGGAGTTCCTTCCACAGCTCCATTGTGAATTCTGTTTCCCGGCTTTAACTGAATGTTTTGGTGCTGGGATCAAACCCGGGGTCTTGCCTGTATGGCAGCAGGTGTTCTGCCACGAGCTTCCCCCTGATTCCACCCAATTCCTGGGCATCGGATGCAACGATTATGGAGAGACCAAATAAATACTGCCGTCTGGTTTTAACCAAAAGCCAGATTTAATTTAAAAGACATTATTTTGGTCTAGTCTTTGGCCTTGAAGTCCTTGTGCAGCTGAGGGTGGCCTTGGGTTTCCGAGTTTCCGGCCTCCATATCCCCAGGGCTGGGTTTACAGGAATGAGCTGCCACACCTAGTTTATCCAGGATCAAATCCAGGAAACAACAGTACATTTCCAGCCCAATTTGAAAATTAATTTTATTATTTTTTGACACGTATAGGTGTTTTTCTTGCATGCCTGGTGCACATGGAGGCCAGAAGAGGCCACCAGGTCACCTGGATCTCATGTTACGGATAACCGTGAGCCACCAAGTAAATGGGTGACGAACTATCTCTCCAGCCCCAAAGATTGGCCAGGAGTTCACAGAGATCCTCTTGCCTCTGCCTCCAGAGTGCTGGGATTAAAGGCGTGCACCAACAGTGCCCACAGGAAGACTCTTCAGAAAGGACGACTCTCCTTTCTCAGCAGCTGTCCCAGCAGTATGGGGCATGGAGCATGCGTCCCCACGCATGCTGCCTTGTGGCGCTAACTAAAGCTGCTGTGAGTTCATGAATGGGACAGACATATCCCATTCAGAAAGCAGCACTTTACAGCACTCCTCCTTCAGCCCTTACACCTTCTGCTCCTCTTCCTCAGGGTTCCCTGAGGCTGGTGTGTGTGTGTGTGTGTGTGTATGTGTGTGTGTTGATAAATATGTCCCACTTAAGGCTGGGATGTGTGTGTGTGTGTGTTGATAAATATGACACATTTAGGGATGAACATTCAGTACCTTTTTCTTAGTGCTTTAATTATAAATCTCTTTCTCTCTTTTTAAAAAAAAAAAAATTTTTTTTTTTTTTTTTTTTTTTGAGACAGAGTCTCTCTGTGTAGCTTTGACTGTCCTGGACTCATTTTGTAGACCAGGCTAGCCTCGAACTCATAGCATAGCAATCTGCCTGCCTCTGCCTCCCAAGTGCTGAGATTAAAGGTGTGCACCACCACTGCCCGGCCTGATTAGTTATAAATCTCTACACTAACTGATACCCACCACAAAAAGAAGACTCCCTGAATAAGGTTGGGAGAAGGCCAGCTCTATAAATACAAATCTTTAGAATGCAGCTGAAGACATCCATTGAATACTCAGGGCCTTATCATGTAGCCCTGACTGCTCTGTTCTGTACGTCAGGCTGGGTTTGGAGTGACAGAACTCCACCAGCGTCTGCCTCTGGAGTGCTTGGGTAGCAACGGGCTTTGTTTGTTTGTTTGTTTTGTTTTGCTTTTTTTGTTTTTTTCGAGACAGGGATTCTCTGTGTAGCTTTGCCTGTCCGGGACACGCTTTGTAGACCAGGCTGGCCTGAACTCACAGCAATCTACCTGCCTCTGTCTCCCGAGTGCTGGGATTAAAGGCGTGCACCACCACTGCCCGGCTGCCATGGGCTTTTGATCGGAACTACAGCATTAAGTGTGAAATCCCCTCCTGTGGGGTACCTGATAACAGCTGTGCCATTATTGCCCCAGTAAGAACAGGTCAAATTTGTAACTTTCTGTAACATTGTACAATTGCAACATTGTTCAAATACTGGCTAAAACCACTGACTTTTTTCTCCCCCAAAAGCCGGAATAGAACCTTCTGGCACTATGCAAGCTAGATAGCAGGAAGGAAGTTTTCTGGTCAGTTTGAAATTGATTTCTCTATGTCCTGCAATCAATGTGAGTGGTGTCTTCAGTAGTACAGTCATAGTGTGTAGTTATGAGACATTAAAACATTTTAAATAAACAGGGCAATAGTGGTGCACACTTTTAATCCCAGTACTCGGGAGGCAGAGGCAACCTGGTCTACAGAGTGAATCCAGGACAGCCAGGGCAACACAGAGAAACCCTGTCTTTCAAAAAAACCGTATATAGCAGGCTGGAAAGATGTCTCAGTGGTTAAGAGCACTGTCTGCTCTTCCAGAGGATCTGAGTTCAATTCTCAGCAACTACATGGTGGCTTACAACCATTTATAATGTGTTCTAATGCTCTTTTCTGGCATGCAGGTGTACATGCAGATACACAAAATTAATAAATAAATCTTTTTAAAAAACATATAAGCCAGGCGTGGCATATGCCTTTAATCCCAGCACTGGGGAGACAGAGGCAGGCGAATTGTTGTGAGTTCAAGGCCAGCCTGGTCTACAAAGTAAGTCTAGGACAGCCAAGGCTACACAGAGAAACCCTGTCTCGAAAACAAAACAAAAAACCCATATATATATATATTATATTATTTAACAATATATATTATATATGTGCACACATACATATATACATAATTTAAAATAAAAATAAATCATATTTATTGATTTACTTTGAGACAAGGTTCTTTTTATTTTTTTGTTTTGTTTTGTTTTTCAAGACAGGGTTTCTCTGTGTAGCCTTGGCTGTCCTAGACTCACTTTGTAGACCAGGCTGGCCTCGAACTCACAAGGATCTGCCTGCCTCTGCTTCCCGAGTGCTGGGATTAAAGGCATGCAAACCATGCCTGGCCAGAGACAAGGTTTTTCTATGTACCTCTAGCTATCCTGGAATCCACATTGTAGAACTCAGAGATCCACCCGCCTCTGCTTCCCTCAAGCTGATTGTAAAGACATATGCTACCACACCCGGCTAAAAGAAATCTTAAAAAAAAAACAATTTAAATTATTTTGTTTTTATTTATTTTTTATTTTATGTGATGTTTCCCCCAAGTGTATGTCTGGAAAGTGTCCTATCTGCTAGAACTGGAGTTACAGGTGCTGGGAATTGAACCCAGGTCCTCTGGAAGAACAGCCAGTGTTCTTAACTGTAAAGCCATCTCTCCAACCTCTAAAAAAGAATTTAATCCAGTCCATGCCTTGTAATCCCAACACTTGAAAGGTAGAGGCAGGATTGCTGCAAGTTCAAAGCCAGCGTGGTCTACATCACGATTTATCGGCTAGCCAGAGAGCTTCACAGTAAAGACTGTCTCAAAAAATAGGTGTCAAGCAGGCTTGGTGGTGCACGCCTTTAATTCCAGCACTCAGGAGGCAGAGGTAGTCAGATCTCTGTGAGTTCAAGGCCAGCCTGGTCTACAAAGCGAGTCTAGGACAGCCCTGGCTACAAAGAGAAACAAAAAGTGTCAAAAAGCCAAAACAACAAATAAACACTTGATAAAAAGTAACCAGTGCAGGATTCACAATAAAAAGTATCATCCTTCCTGGTTTCTCTCTCCAAAGTAACCACTGCCAACACTTGTGAAACTCTTCCTAGACAAATAGTACAGTGCACATGGTGCAGAATTGTGGAAGCGTGCTTAGCACAGCTGTCCATCTAACCCCGGCCAGGTGGACGGGGTGGGGGCTTTCTTTAGTTTTTTAAAGTTCATCTCCCAGGCTCTGCCCTGGGTGGATCCGGAGGCCCATCTTTCAGATGGACACATGTGGACTCTAGTGAAATCATTCACAGAATGGTCTGATTGATAGCGAGACACAACCCAGGAATCTGCCACTCATGACAGCAGAGTGCAAGCCCCAAACATGATTGGGGGTTCTTTGCTTAGCTCCCTGAATCTTATATGGCTTACAGCATATTACCTGGGTCTGATGATCTTTTCTGTTTGCTCTGTTGTTGTTCATTCCTGTGCTTGGCTTCCTGCTCCCCCACCGAGCAACAGTTCCTTAAGCAACAGTTCCTTAAGGGGCATCCCCATTTCTGATTTCATATACTTCTTTCAAACTGAGGGAACTGTGCCAGGGTCTGTGCACTGTCTCTCCATGCCTGATTCCCTCACGCCCCAGGAACATTCTACACCTGTCACCAGTTCTGCATCTTTTACTTAACACAACTTTTTAAAAAAATTATGTGTAAGAGTGTTTTGTCTGCATGTATGTGAGTGTACTGCATGTGTGCTTGGTGCTGTTAGAGCCCAGAAGGAGACACTAGGTCATCTGGACCTAGAGTTAAGAGCTCTTGTTGTTGTTGTTGTTTTGAGACAGGGTTTCTCTGTGTAGCCCTGGCTGTTCTGGACTCACTCTGTAGACCAGGCTGGCTTTGTACTCCCAGAGATTCTCCTGCCTCTGTTCCCAGGTGCTGGGTTTACAGGCATGCGCCACCACACCTGGCAAGTTAAGGACTTGAAAACTACTATGCAGGTGCTGGGAACTGAACTCAGATCCTCTGCGAGAGCAGTACATGCTCTGGGCTGCGGAGCCACCTCTCCAGCACCTTTCTTAGTACATCTTAAAGAGGTTCTATACCACCGGGTGGCGGTGGCACACGCCTTTAATCTCAGTACTTGGGAGGAAGAGGCAGGTGGATCCCTGTCAGTTCAAGGTCAGCCTAGTCTACAGTGCGAGTCCAGGACAGCCAAGGCTACACAGAGAAACCCTGTTTTGAAAACAAACAAAAGAGGTTCAATACCTGCCATACAGCTTGGTAGGGGAAGAGATTTTTTAAACTTTTAGGTTCTTTCCACTGTTAATGAATGGTTCCTCACTTTCTAATTTTCCTTTGTCTTTTTCTGTCTGGTTTCCCAGGAAGGTGTTTGGGCTTAGTGGAATCGCTAGAACATCACATCCAGACAAGGACCCCTTACACAACCTCACTGCGTGACAGCCCTTAGTGACAGTCCACCACAGCACACTCCTGCTGCCAGGCGTAAACTCTGTGGCTCTGGCCAGGCGCCCTCATCTCCCGAGCAGCCCGTGTGTTTTCAGAGCCCTAGCGTGAGACGCCTTTTGCAGGCGGATGGAAAGATCCGTGGCATTCGTCTTTGTCTCCCACCCCCGGCTGAGGCCTAACCTGTATTCTTTGCCCTCCAGGGAAAGCCATATGTCTTTGACCGCGTGTTCCCCCCAAACACGACTCAGGAGCAGGTTTATCATGCGTGTGCCATGCAGATCGTCAAAGGTAAGAGACTCCTCTTCGAAGTGTATTTTCCCATGTTCACCATTACACACACACACCAGCTCTCTTTCTCTGCCTTCTCTTCCAGACGTCCTTGCTGGCTACAACGGCACAATTTTTGCTTATGGACAGACATCCTCAGGGAAAACACACACCATGGAGGTGAGCGCTCTGACCTGGGGGTTGAGGGATTCAAAGACCATTCACAGAAGAGCAAAGAATCTCCATTGTGGAAAATCCAGGGGTCAGTGCGGGTGGGTCAGGAGCATGGGATGAAGAGCACTGCAGTAGGGGAGGGTGGGATCCCTTTAGCCTGCCCACTTTCCCTCCTTGGGTCTAGAAAACTAGCAGCAACGGAGGTCCGAACACTGCTGAGTTATCAGCTTCTGCTCACAGCAGACATGGCGGGGACCATCTCCTGAGAGCACCCTTAAGTCACTCACTCCTTACTGCTGGCCCCTGCCTGCCTGAGTCTCAGCCTTACTGTGTTGTGCCTTCACTCCTCAGGGGAAGTTGCATGACCCTCAGCTGATGGGGATCATTCCTCGGATTGCTCGAGACATCTTCAACCACATCTACTCCATGGATGAGAACCTTGAATTCCACATCAAGGTGACCAGCATATATGGCTCCTGGGGCCTCAAGATGGGCTCTGAGAAGGAAAGACCTAGAATGAACCAGCTAAAGCTTTACTCTTCCCTCCAGTCACCTCAGCCTTTCACCAAGATGTCCTTGCTGGCACTTTCCCAGCCACTGCCCTCCTTGAGCCAGTCATATTGCTTTGGGATTCCCATGCTAGATTTAAGATCAGTCTCTTGGGGATGGAGAGAGAGATGGCTCAGAGGTTAAGAGCACTGGCTGCTCTTCCAGAGGACCTGGGTTCAATTCCCAGCAACCACATGGTGGCTCACAGCCATCTCTACCTCCAGTTCCAGGAGGTCTGCTGCGTTCTTCTTGCCTCTGTGGGCACCATGCATGCACATGATACACACACATTCATACAAACAAAACATTCACATGCATAAAAATAAATAAAATTAAAACAACAGACCCTCTCCTCACATTGTCCCCTTTCTCCCTAACCAGGTGTCTTATTTTGAGATTTACCTGGATAAGATCCGGGACCTTTTGGATGGTGAGTTCTTGGTCCCAGTGGGCAAAGGCAGGTGTAGGGGCTGAGGACAGAGAGGGACTTTATCCAGAGATTGGTTGCAGTTGAGCCTCGGGGGGCATGCCGCTTCATACCAGAGTCCTCTGGCTCTACTCCCTACAGACTTTCAGTCAGGGACGACGGTGCTTGCCTGTAAGCCTAGTGACTTAGAAGGCTGAGGCAGGAAGATTGTGATTTTGAGGTCACCCTAGGCAAGATTGTGTCTCAAACGGAAAAAATAAAAAGGGGTGGGTGGTGGTAAGTGGTAGAGCCTGTTGTGAATGAGGCCTTGGGCTCAAACCCTAATTAACATGGGGAAAAACAGGGCAAAGAGGAGGAAGAGAGATAGGAAATGTAGGCAGGAGGTCAAGCCCTCAGAGCGGGTGTGAGGGTCTGGGCTCAGTCTCCAGTGCTGAGTGCTCAGTGCTTCAGAAACAAAAAAGAAAAAATATCCCCAAGCCTGGAAGAGTCATGTGATGAGCTCAAAGGCTCAGTCCTTACTGAGGCTGAGAACAGCTGCAGTCCTGTCAGGGGGGTTGGGGTGGGGCCTTCCTGTGACCATGGCATGCTCCCCCCCCCCGGGGAGTCTCCCTACCCTTGTACTGTACGGTTCCTAGGGGTGGGAGTACTGGTCTCTTAGCCTGCTCTATCTTGATTCAGTGACCAAGACAAACCTGTCTGTACATGAAGACAAAAACCGGGTGCCATTTGTCAAGGTGAGAGTGGGGTGGGTTCTCGTGTGCGGCTGGGGCATCAAGAAGAGTGTGTGTGTGTGTCGGGGGCAGGGATGGGTCAGTGACCCAGAAGGTGGGTGAGGGAGATGTGCCAAGAGGGACTTGGAAGGGACCCCTGGCAGTTCACCTGGGTGGTGTGTGGCCAGCTCGGTCTGAAGACAAGCGTTTATGGTGCTGGTGTTTGCCTCCTGCAGGGCTGTACCGAACGCTTTGTGTCCAGCCCAGAGGAGATTTTGGATGTGATCGACGAGGGGAAGTCCAACCGTCACGTGGCTGTCACCAGTGAGTGGGGAGAGAAAGAGCTCCTGGGTCTGGAGGTCTTCTGACCACTCTTCTGTGGCCACTGGCAGACAAGCGACAGAGGAGGAGGGGCCCTTAGGAGATGACACAATAGGGACGTCCTGGGTGGAGTGGTGGCTAGCGGGCCGTGCGCCTGAGGACCACAGCTCTGCAGGGGCTGGTAGGCAGAGGACCTGTCTCCTGCAGATATGAACGAACACAGCTCCCGGAGCCATAGCATCTTCCTCATCAACATCAAGCAGGAGAACATAGAGACAGAGCAGAAGCTCAGCGGGAAGCTGTACCTTGTGGACCTGGCCGGGAGCGAGAAGGTTGGGGGTGTTTGGAGTGAGGTGGGGTGGGGGTGGGGGTCAAAAGGGAATCCTTTGGGGGGGGAGGCTTGCCTTTTTAAAAAATTAAATCTGGAAGAAAAAAATAAATTTGGCCATGTGTTTTGGCAATGCACGGTTCATTCCAGCACTTGGGAGCGACAGGCGGAGAGCGCGAACCCCAATAATAAGCAAATGTTTCACCATTAAAATAATAACATCGCAGGGAAGTGGTTCACTAGGTAAGGCATTTGCTGGGCACGCCTGAGGACCCGAGGTCAGATCTTCAGAAGCCACATAAAACTAGAATGGTGGTTTGGCCTGTAATTCTAGTGCCCCTACAGCTGGAGGGTGTGGCGTGAGCACCACTGAACATCAAAGGGGCCCCACCCTGAAACGAGGCGGAGTCGGGGACCAGCGTATGAGGCTGTATCTGCCCACGCCCTCCCCACCCCCCCCCCCCACACACACACACTCAAAAGCACACACACTCGGCTGGAGAGATGGCGCAGAGGTTAAGAGCACTGGCTGTTCTTCTAAAGGTCCTGAGTTCGATTCCCAGCAACTACATGGTGGCTCACAACCATCTATGGTGAGATCTGGTGCCTTTGTCTGGCATCTAGGCATACATGCAGGCAGAACATTGTATAAATAATAAATAAATCTTTTTTAAAAAAAGGGCAGGGGGCTGGAGCGAAGGCTCAGTGGTTAAGAGCGCTGCCTACTCTTCCAGAGATCCTGAGTTCAATTCCCAGCAACCACATGGTGGCTCACAACCATCCATAATGTGATCTGATGCCCTCTTTGGCAGATAAAGCACTCATATACAAATAAAGTTTAAAAAAATAAAAAAGCACACACACTCATGCATATACACACGAACACATACATGCACATACAAACATAGGCACACACGCTCATGTCCACACACATGCGCATACACACACACTCACACTCACACAGACGCACACTTATAATTCAAGGTGGGGGACACAACTCATTTGGTTGAGTGCTTACTTAGCAGGTGCAAGAGCCTGGGTTTAATATCCATCTTCCACTGCATGAGCTGGCACATGCCTGTTATCCCAGCACCTGAGAGATGGAGGCAGGAGGGTCAGACCATTCAAGCTCCTCATTAGCAGCAGAGGGAGTTCAAGGCCAGACTGGGCCTTGAAAGAGACTGGGGGAGAGGAGAGGAGAAGGCTGCACCATGGGTTAGATGGAGGAGAAGCACTTGGCTGACATGGATGGAGATTTGGCCCAGATGGTGATAATTAGCAAGTTTTTGGGATTATGAATGGGCGGTAACTTGACAGAAGTTATTAGAAGCAGATGGCATGGTACTGAGGCAGGGATCCCATGCCTGAGGCCCTACTATGGAAAGTAGTTTAGAGGATTGATATCTGCCCTGCCCCAGGTTAACTAAGGCTATTTTAAAATATAACAAGTGTCTGTGTCTTGATTGATTGCTAGCCGGGCCTACTGGTAATACACATAATTTTAAAAACAATAGAGACTCTTCCCACCCTTAGTCCCAAATAATCCAGTCGATTTAGTTTGTTCTCAAGATCATACAGGCTCATTACTGCCAGATCCTACTTCCCGCTCTCCCTGCCACTTATCCCTCGGCAACCACAGGCTTACCCTCTGGTGCCGGGTTTGCTAACCAGAAATATGTCATATAAATGATAGGCTATCAAGGGGGGAGGGAGGGACTTCAGCAAGAGTGTTCAGGGAAGTGGGGGAAGGGTCCCCACCCTGGCCAAGCCCCGCTCTGTCCCTCCAGCCTCCCTGCCGCACTTGTCCTGTAATTCTCCGACAGGTCAGCAAGACCGGGGCAGAGGGAGCTGTGCTGGACGAGGCCAAGAACATCAACAAGTCTCTGTCCGCCCTGGGGAACGTGATCTCTGCTCTGGCCGAGGGCACTGTAAGTGTCCCTAGGTCACCCCAGCCTCTTCCCCGCCTCCCCGGTTTCTCATTGTCTAGTCTAATCATTCTAATCAACCCCCCCATTGCTATCCTTCGTTACCTGGTTGGCATAAGTTTTCTCATTCATGGCCTGCTTCCTAGAAAAGCTACGTGCCGTACCGTGACAGCAAAATGACCCGGATTCTCCAGGACTCTCTGGGCGGGAACTGCAGGACCACCATGTTCATCTGCTGTTCGCCGTCCAGCTACAATGACGCAGAGACCAAGTCCACCCTGATGTTTGGGCAGCGGTCAGTGTCACGGTCCCCAGAGGGATTCCGGAAGCCCTGCCCAGTCTCATCCCTTGCTAGTCACATGCACACACACCACATGCATGCACACACATGTGCACACACATGTGCACACACATACACACGCTCATGCACAAACGCACGCACGTATACCCCATATCGGCAGAGACTGACTCATGTTTCATCTCTGCTCTTCTTTTCACTCAGGGCAAAGACCATCAAGAACACCGCCTCTGTGAATCTGGAGCTGACTGCCGAGCAATGGAAGAAGAAATATGAGAAGGAGAAGGAGAAAACCAAGGCCCAGAAGGAGACGATTGCGAAGCTGGAGGCTGAGCTGAGCCGGTGGCGCAATGGTTAGAGAGGGACCCCGTGGGAGACGGTGGCTAAGGGACGGCGCCCCAGGTGGATCAGTCTGGAACATCACCCCCCCCCCCACAGATACCCAGAGGTTTGTCTCATAGGTGACACCTGATGTGGTCTTTCCTCCCCTTCTGTCCCTCCATCAGGAGAGAATGTGCCTGAGACTGAGCGCCTGGCAGGAGAAGACTCAGCTCTGGGAGCCGAGCTCTGTGAGGAGACGCCGGTGAACGACAACTCATCCATTGTGGTCCGCATCGCACCTGAGGAGAGGCAGAAATATGAGGAAGAGATCCGCCGCCTGTACAAACAGCTTGATGACAAGGTGAAGGCGGCGGCTGGGTGGATGCTGAGGGCTGAGAGGCTGAGGGTACAAAAGCTGGCTTGTGGCTGGTGAGATTGGGGGGGGCGGTGGCGGGGGGCATTTCCTGCCAAGCCTGACCGCCTGAGTTGCATCTTCGTTGCATCTCCTGGGACCCATGTGGTAGAAGGAGAGAAGTGGCTCCCACACGCTGTCTTCTGACCACCACACAAGCACTGTGGCGTGCACATGCACACATCACACAAACACATGCACACTGTCATTTTGTTGTTTGTTTTTTGAGACAGGGTTTCTCTGTGTAGCCTTGGCTGCCCTGGACTCACTCTGTAGACCAGGGTTGGCCTCACACTCACAGAGATCCTCTCGCCTCTGCCTCCTGAGTGCTGGCATTAAAGGCCTGCGCCACAGCACCCAGCCACGCTGCCATTTTTTTTAAAAAGTTGCTTTATACAACTACTATGATGTGGAAAATGAGTTGTTGGGTTGTTTGTTTTGTTTTTTGAGACAGGGTTTCTCTGTGTAGCCTTGGCTGCCCTGAACTCCCTTTGTAGACCAGGCTGGTCTTGAACTTAGAGAGATCCACCTGCCTCTGCCACCCGAGTGTCTGGATTACAGGTCTGCGCCACTGGGCCTGCCTTGGACAATAAGTTTTAAAAGTAGAAGAACATAGCCGGGCGTGGTGGCGCACGCCTTTAATCCCAGCACTCGGGAGGCAGAGGCAGGTGGATTGCTGTGAGTTCAAGGCCAGCCTGGTCTACAAAGCAAGTCCAGGACAGCCAAGGCTACACAGAGAAACCCTGTCTCCAAAAGCCAAAAACCAAAAACAAACAAACAAAAACAACAACAACAAAAAAAGTAGAACATGAAAGACATCAGTCATGTGTCACCTAGAGACAACAGTGTTAATATTTTACTGTTTGTGTGTGTGTGTGTTTGTGTGTGTGTGTATCATGCAACTGAGATATACGGTTGAGTGATTTGCATCTGGTTTTTCTTGCTTTTAGATAGTCTTATATTTTAGGAGAGCCTCAGACTCTTGCTTCTCCTGCCTCAGGCTCCGAGATGCTGGGGTGACAAGTGTGGCCACCCTGACCAACTCTAGATTTTTCAGTCAGGGTTACATTACAAGTAGTTTTCCACTTTAGTAACGGCTCTTCGTAAACATATCTGTTTGGAGCGAAGGATATAGCTCAGTTGGTAGCGTGCCTGCCTGGCATGCACAGGGCTTGTAGGATGATGCAACGGCGGATAGGGGCACAGGCTTGGAACCCAGCACCTCACGTGGAAACGGAAATATCAGAAGCTCAAGGTGGCCCTTAGCTACGTGGGAAGTTTGAGCCTGCACACCCTGTCTGGGGGAAAAAAATCATTTAAATAGATGTCTGAGAGCTCATTTGTCAAAATGTATTTGGTTGTCATGCACAAGCATTTGCTTTTGAGGCTGGAGAAATGGCTCAGTGGTTAAGAGCACTGCATGCTCTTCCAGAGGACCTGGCCTCCATTTCCAGCACCCACATGGTGGCTTACAACCATCTGTAACTCCAGTGTTAGGAGATCTGATGCCTCTTCTGGCTCTGTAGGCACCAGGCATACATGTGGTACAAAGACATATAGGCAGATAAAACATCCATATGCATAAAATAAAAAAATATTTTAAAAGTAAGATATATATATATTAATATATATATATTCTTCCTATAATCCCAGAACATAGAAGGTTGAGGCTAAAGGCTATGGATGTGTAGACTTCTGCTGTATAGTGCCAAGGTTGTCTCAAAGGCATTGAAAAAACATGTCCCATACCTGTAAGGAAGCCAGGGACAAGCCTCCTTTCAGTGTGTGAGCTTTCCAACTTGAAGCAGTTGAAGTTTCAGGGGATCTGGCTTCTCCCTAAAGTGGGAGAAGTGGCCCCTCAGCACCTCATCTCTGACAGGATGATGAGATCAACCAGCAGAGCCAGCTCATCGAGAAGCTGAAGCAGCAGATGCTGGACCAGGAAGAGGTAACTGGGGGGGAGGGGGGGGCGGGAGGGAGCAGCCAGAGGGAGGCAGGGCTCAGCCTGAGGCAAGACTTTGGCTCCTTCCTTGCAAATCAAAAACCGCTTCTTTAGCCCGGGATGGGTGTGGCTGAGGGTGTGGCTGTGTAGGCAGACTGTGAGCCTGGCTGGTCTGAAGCCCTATGGTTGATCTCTAGCACAGCGTAGCCCAGTTGTGGTGGCGCACACCTGGTGCACACCTGTAATCAGGATGGAAGTCAAAGGTCATTCTTGGCTGCAAAGCCTTAGATACAGGAAACTTCATCTGAAAACAAACAAACAAACAATGGAAGAATGGGCATTCTGCTCATCCACCCATGAACATTGTGCAATATGGAAACTTCACTTAGGAGGTTGAGTTGGGAAGAGCAAGAGGTCAAGGCTAAGCTGGGCATGGTGGCACATGCCTTTGATCCCAGCACTCAAGGAAACAGAAGCATCTGGATCTCTGAGTTTGAGGCCAGCCTGGTCTACAGAGTGAGTTCCAGGACAGCCAGGGCTTACACAGAGAAACCCTGTCTCGGAAACTAACTGAAAGAATCCAGCCCTATTTGCAATCAGCCAGGTGTGTCACTATCCAGGCTGCATAGCAACCAGCCAGGCTGTTCTGAAAGCCCAGATGATGGAGTCCCGTGCTTTTCCTGCTGGTTAATGGAGCCCGAGTCACGCCCTTGGCTTGTACTTTGTGTGTGTGCTAGGCAGGTGTCCAGATTTAGCTCACACAGGCCTAGGGGCCAGAGGTGATCATTGCTGACATCTTGCGGTCTTGCATGCCCATCTCTTCCTTGAAGCTGTTAGTGTCCACTCGGGGGGACAACGAAAAGGTCCAGCGGGAGCTGAGCCACCTGCAGTCAGAGAACGATGCCGCGAAGGATGAGGTGAAGGAAGTGTTGCAGGCCCTGGAGGAGCTGGCGGTCAACTACGACCAGAAGTCCCAGGAGGTGGAGGAGAAGAGCCAGCAGAACCAGCTGCTGGTGGACGAGCTGTCCCAGAAAGTGGTAAATGGCTGGCGAATGTCCCGAGGGCCCCCAACCTCTGCTTCCCGCTGCTACGTACCTCCTGAGCTGACATTCAGTGTGTTGAGACGCCCTGCCCCAGCCTGCCTCTGCAATGTGCCCTTCTTTCTTCCAGAGGCTTCTGCAGGGTCTGTGTTCTGTCCATAGCAGCCCTCAGAGTCTTGCATGACATGAGAGGCTCTGCTCAAGCTGGGAAGGGGAGCAGGAGGTTCAGGAGGCTGGCAATGGGAATGACCCTAGGGGCTGTCCCTAGGCCACCATGCTGTCCCTGGAGTCTGAGCTACAGCGGCTCCAGGAGGTCAGTGGACACCAGCGAAAACGGATCGCTGAGGTACTGAACGGGCTGATGAAGGACCTGAGTGAATTCAGTGTCATTGTGGGCAACGGTGAGATTAAACTGGTAAGTAGGAAGACGGAACAATGCTGTTCCAGTCATTCCTGCCCTGGGCACTGGAGGGAGATGCATGGTGGGACAGTCCATCCTTTGTGGAAGAGAAGAGGGCATCCCTTCCAAGAGCCATATTGGGAGACTAAGGCAGGGAAAAAAACAAGTTCTAGGCCAGTCTGGCCTACATAGCAATATCCAATTTTTGTTTGTTTCTTTGTTATTTTGTTTTTAAGGTAACAAAAAAAGGGGGATTGTGCCTCAGATTAGACACATAAAAACGTTGAGAAGCAGGTACAACTGAAAAGACGTGTTCTAAAGGTTTCACACAGGGCTCCAGAAATATTAGTAGCAGGATCTAGAGGCGACACAGGGTAGGAATGACATGCAAATCTATGCATAAGAAAATGACCTATTGTGACTATGAAGCAGAACTAGTTTAGCTACAAAGGAAAGCCCAGCTTGGTGCGGAGCTTAGATCATCCTTGGGAGGCTGAGGCAAGCAAAACACTTACCCAGGGCTTTGAGACAATGTAGCAAACAGAAGAAAAGACTCATTGATTTTTGTTTTGTTTTGTTTTTGTCTTTTGAGACAGGGTTTCTCTGTGTAGCCTTAGCTCTCCCGGACTAAGTTTGTAGACTAGGCTGGCCTGGAACTCATAGTGATCCTCCTACCTCTGCCTCCCGAGTGCTGAAATTAAAGGCCTGGGCTACCATGCCTGCCAACTCATTGATTTTTAAGATGGAAGGGGAAGACTATTAAAATTTGACATCTGAATGTAAACAGAGGCTTTGAATTGACGTGTTAGTTAAGGTTACCATTGCTGTGAGGAAACACTGTGACCAAGAGCAACTTGGAGAAGGAAAGGGTTTGACTTACATATTGTGACTCACAGTCCACTGAGGGAAGCCAAGGCAGGAACTCAAACCTGGAGGCAGGAGCTGATGCAGAGGCCATGGAGTGTGCTGCTTACTGGCATCCTCGTCACGGCTTGCTCAGCCTGTTTTCTTATAGCACCCAGGACCACCTGCCCAGGGATGGCATCACCCACCATGGGCTGGGCCCTATTGCATTGATCACTGATTGAGAACATGTCCTACAGGCTTGCCTGCACACCTGATATTATGGAGGCATTTTCTCAGTTGAGTTTACCTCCTCTCAGATGACTCTAATTTGTGTCAATTTGACATAAAACTGGCCAGCACAAGCTGCTAAAATGTTGAAGAATTCCCGGTTTCCTTGAGCTCAGGTGGGGGGTGAGGGGGTGTGGACACAGGCTTTCTGCCTCAGAGAAGCAGCCATTCCTCCTTCTGCCCACACTCAGCCAGTGGAGATCAGTGGGGCTATCGAAGAGGAATTCACAGTGGCCCGGCTCTACATCAGCAAAATCAAGTCGGAGGTCAAGTCCGTGGTTAAGCGGTGCCGGCAGCTGGAGAGCCTCCAGGTGGAGTGTCATCGCAAGATGGAGGTGACTGGCCGGGAGCTGTCGTCCTGCCAGCTGCTCATCTCGCAGGTGAGTGTCTGAGGAAGAGAGAGGCAGCTGCTCTTTGGTTACGGATAAACTCCCAACACCCACCTCTAGGTCAGTGCCTGGGGTCAATGGAGATCAAGGACTGAAGATGCGGGGTGATACCGGGGAGGATCCAGGCCAGAGACAAAGTTTAGGGGGTACTGTCCTTTGATCATTTAAAGGAAGAGTCTCCATAGGAACAGCCCCTGGCCTTGTAGCCTCATAGAAAGTGCAGCAGGAGGGGAAGGCATGGGGGGACAGCTGCAGCACGAGAGCCTTAGCATCCTTGGTCGTCTTCATGCCCACAACCTCCCTTCGCCAGCACGAGGCCAAGATCCGTTCGCTCACGGAGTACATGCAGAGTGTGGAGCTGAAGAAACGACACCTGGAAGAGTCCTATGACTCCCTGAGTGATGAGCTCGCCAAGCTTCAGGCGCAGGGTGAGACCCTCTTCCATCTGTCCCAGCCGCCCTCGGATCGAGGTCCCAGAGGGACCAGAAAGAGAAGTCACACGCATCGGAAGAAATGGCCTGGTGTGAGCTCATGTGCTGCTGGACGTGTAGCCTGGGTTTCACGCTTAGTTCCTCTTACACGGATCGTAGACCCTGTTGCCCTCTGTCCCTGATGACTCAAATTGGACTGTCCCGATGCAAAGCGTCCCTATGCACCCATCCCCCCACCCCACCCCCTGACCTGGAGCTCAGTGGTGTCATGGAAGCTGTCTTCCTCTCTTTTACTTAGAAACTGTGCATGAAGTGGCTCTGAAAGACAAGGAGCCAGACGCACAGGATGCGGAGGAGGTGAAGGTAAGCTGGGAAGGTGTGAGGTGGGTGCTTCGCAGGGCAGGGCAGCACAGGGCAGGGCAGGGGCCGGGGGATCTGGCTCTGAGCGCAGGGTTGGGCTGTTTGCAGAAGGCCCTGGAGCTACAGATGGAGAGCCACCGTGAAGCCCATCACCGGCAGCTGGCCCGCCTCCGGGATGAGATCAATGAGAAACAGAAGACCATTGACGAGCTGAAAGAGTAAGGGCTAGAGGGGGCTCCAGGGTCTCTCCCATTCTCCCAGCCTGCTGTGGCCGCACCAGTGCTCTTTCTGGATGTTTAATGTCTAAGGCCATGTCCTCAACAATGACACACTTTGAAGGCCAAATTCAAGAGACAGGAGAAGGGCTGGAGAGATGGCTCTGCGGTTGAGAGCACTGGCTGCTCTTCCAGAAGACCTGGGTTTGATTCCCAGCACCCACATAGTGGCCCAAAACCATTTGTAACTCCAGACCCAGGGGATCCAATACCCTCTTCTGGACTCCTCGGGTACCAGGCACAGGGGGCGCACAGGCACACACGCAGGCAAAACACCATACACATAAAAAATTAATAATTTAGCCGGGTGGTGGTGGTGGCGCATGCCTTTAATCCCAGCACTTGGGAGGCAGAGGCAGGCGGATTGCTGTGAGTTCACGGCCAGCCTGGACTACAAAGTAAGTCTAGGACAGCCAAGGCTACACAAAGAGACCCTGTTTCAAAAAACAAAACAAAACAAAAAAACCCAATAATAATAATAATAATAATAATAATAATAATAATAATAATAATAATAATAATTTTTAAAAAAGACACAAGAAGTCCTTGAGACTTACAACTGGTATACTCAGGGTCTCATCCTGTCATGAAGACGGTAGCCAGTGTTTATCCTTGGTATCTGAAAGCGGACGCATCCGGTCTCAATGGGACACACAGAAGAAGACAAGCGTGTGCGGGAAGGGTGGGCTTCCTCTTTCTCCCTTCAGCATCTCTGTCTCTTCGATGCTCCACCCTCCCCAGCCTGAACCAGAAGCTGCAGTTGGAGCTGGAGAAGCTTCAGGCTGACTATGAGCGGCTAAAGAACGAGGAGCACGAGAAGAGCGCTAAACTCCAGGAGCTGACGTGAGTGACGCGTTCCCCGGCAGGCTCCGAGCTGTGGCGCAGACGTGTGCGTGCGTGCGTGCGTGCGTGCGTGCGTGCGTGCGTGCGTGCGCGCGCCTGTGGTGACGATGTTCACAGGAAGCATGAACAGGTAGGGAGAAAGGAAAGGAGACCAGCAGAAATGACTGCCAGGCCGGGCGTGGTGGCACACGCCTTTGATCCCAGCACTCGGGAGGCAGAAGCAGGCTGATCTCTGTGAGTTCGAGGCCAGCCTGGTCTATACAGTTGTGGGACAGCCAAGGCTATTAAGTATGAAAATCAGGTTTGATGTGGCATAGCTGGCATCATGATCCCAAGAAACTTTGTATGTGGCCATGGATGCAGATGGACTAAAGAGTTGGCGAGGGTGCGCACCTGGTAGTTTTAGCTGTAAATACTAGAGCCTAAGATTTCCTTTCTGATGCTGCATGGCAGACGTGAGTAGGGTGTATAATAACTGATGGTAAGTGAAGGCAAGAGGAATGGTGGGAAGGCGCATCCTGAGGGGCCTTCCCCATCCCACATCCTCCTTATTTTTCTTGCTACAGATTTCTGTACGAGCGACATGAGCAATCCAAGCAGGACCTCAAGGGGCTGGAGGAGACAGTTGTGAGTGGCTTCCTTCTGTTCCAGGTTCACAGGGTGGGAGAAGGAGCCCGTCCTCCTCAGCTCTCCCCCTCTACTCTTCCTGGCCTTTTACTGTGAGTCTGTGCCATAGTCAGGCTGAGAGACCCATCGACTAGATAAGCTGAAGGTTTCAAATGACCGTGGCTGGGGGATGGGAGGGGGGAGACCAGATGCCCCCAATTCTGCATTACCCTTCGCAGGCCCGGGAACTCCAGACCCTCCACAACCTTCGCAAGCTGTTCGTTCAAGACGTCACGACTCGAGTCAAGAAAGTAAGCGCCGTCCTCAGGTCTCGGCAACTCTGTACTGTCCTCCGTTCTCAGCGTTTTCCAGCCTGTTGTCCCCCATGGGCTCAGTTTGGCTTTGGGACAGCCATGTCTATTCTCCCTTCTGTCTAAGCAGAGTGCAGAAATGGAGCCCGAGGACAGTGGGGGGAGTCACTCCCAAAAGCAGAAGATCTCCTTTCTTGAGAACAACCTGGAACAGCTTACAAAGGTTCACAAGCAGGTGAGCATCCAGAAAGGGCTGGCAAGACCCTGAGGCCGGGATGCTGTGGTACCCAAGGCCCATGGATTCAGGAAGAGCTGGCTGCACGCTGTCCACAGGCTCCTCTGTTCACTAGTTCCTTCTTGGTACCTTATCTGGTTCCATGTGTGCCCCGATCTTTGCTATGAGCCTGTTTTCCCTTCTCAAAAGTTTTTCTTGAGCCTATCTTTACTTAAAGTAGAAGTCCCCAGCCCTGCCTTGGAGGAGGAGGAGGAAATGGCTGGAGGTTGTAGAGGCACAAGGGTATAGCCACTGAGGCGGGCTAGGTGGCTCAGCGGCAGGCTTGCCTAGGCTGCACCTGGGTGCACCTCTAGCCCTATGTGGCTGTCAGGGTATACTAGTACCAGACTTCAGATAGGAATATAAGAGAAACAAGAGAATTGGGCAACTCCATTTGCTCATCTGGGGCAGGTATGCGGGACATTGACTGATGTTCTTCGCATGGCCCACCCAGCCCCTAGTAGGGGCCAGTCAGAACCTCTGTGCTGAGCTGCTGCCTCTCTGTCCCTTCTTGCTTTTGCTGCTCTGAAGGTGGAAGCCTGGGTGTCAGAGGTATTGGGCTGGGTGGGCGAGAGGGCAGTCCAGAGGAATCGGGACAGGAAATGTTTGGTGCGTCCAGAGTGGAAGCGTCCTCGTCCACACCAGGGAGCCAGCGCACTCAACAGTCTGGCAGCAGGCTCTGATCGAGTGATGAAATAAGCCACAGCCTAAGTTCCATCCCCTTCCTCTCCGGTCCACCTTTCAGATTCCGTGGGGACTCATTCTCACTAGCCGTCCCACCTTCTCCTCCCAGCCTGATGGCCGTGTCCTCTGGGAAACTTCCCAAATGCGAGGCTTGGTCATAACCTGATGGGGTTGTGTCCTTTGGACCTGTGGAGGGCTTAACTAATTATCCTTCCCTCCTTCTATTATGAAATGGTATAACATCTTAACAGAAAAGCTGGATGACGGAAAGTCATAAAAAGAGGAGGAGGGGAAGGTGGCTATTGCTAGGGACGTAGCCTGTACCTCCCTAATTGGGAGAATACTTGTTGAAGGTGAGCAAAGCCCTAGGTTCAACCCCAGTCCACATCAAACTGCAGCCAGGCACAGCGGCATGGGCCTGTGGTCCTAGCATCTGAGAGGCTAGAGTTTGAGGGCAGCAAAGGCAATATCATGAGTTCTAGGCCAACCTGGGCTACTGAGTAAGATCCTGTCTTCCTTTCTTTGTTCCTTCCTTCCTTTGATTTTTGTTTTGTTTGTTTTGTTGTCATTGTTTTCAAGTCAGTTTCTCTGTGTAGCTCTGGCTGTCCTGGACTCACAGAGACTCGCCTGCCTCTGCCTCCCGAGTGCTGGGATTACAGGCGTGCGTCACCACGTCTGGCCTTTGTTTTTTTGTTTTTTGAAGCTGCTCCTTTTTTCCCTTCCTCAAACCCTGTGCCTCTGCTTTTACGTCCTAAATGCCAAAGCCTGCTCCCCTAAAGGACAGACAGGATAAGCAAATGCCCTGCTCCGCAAAGTCTATGAAGGAAAGAGAGTTGTAAAAACC
Source organism: Acomys russatus (assembly GCF_903995435.1). Taxonomy (NCBI): domain Eukaryota; kingdom Metazoa; phylum Chordata; class Mammalia; order Rodentia; family Muridae; genus Acomys; species Acomys russatus. The sequence continues at coordinate 35,610,766 of NC_067164.1, read as the reverse complement.
CACCAGTTAAGCTCAGCCAGCAGTGCAGCGACACTGGAGGATTCCCTCAGTCGGCTAAGGTTGTAATGCAGGTTCTGGCACCATCTCTTTCCCCAACCGACCGACCGACCGACCAACTGTGTCCTATGCTATGCTGGCCTGCCTGACTGCCCCCCAGCCTCCTTCCCTCCTGGCCCCCAAGGCCTTGCACTTGAGCAGTTTCAAGTGCCCCAGTCATTGTGTGGGCCCTGCAAAATGATCCCAGGGCCATTTCTTGGCTGCAGAGTGGTCGCCATCACACTCTAGCTTAGTTCTATGGGATAGAGGAGGATGGTCTAGAAGGTCTTTGGTGAAGGTAACAAGCACAAATGTTTGTGCGATTGCAAACATTTTCTTTCCTTCCTGTGAGGCTCCGTGTGTGGCTGTATGGGTGTCCCTGGTTCCAGCTTCTGCTTCTGCACTGCTCTTAGTCGCACCCCTCTCAGCCCACGTCTGCCCCATTGTCACCTGGTCTTGCTGTCCCACCCTTTGCATGCCCACACAGCCATCTCATCCCCATTGGGGCCCTGGAGCTGTTGGTCTGGCACAGGCTGTGACATACAGTGGAAGGGAGTGTCCAGGTGGATGGGACCTGAGATGGGGCACTGTCACAAGACCTAAAGGGAGGGAGAAGGCCTCTCAAGAAAATGATACCGTCCTGATTTCCCTTTATTCTCTCTCTCTCTCTCACTCCCAACCCCCACCCTCCACTGGTGACACTATTTTGGGTCACTGGCTTTTCTTCTGGCTTCTTCTGTTTGGCTCGCTCCACAGCTGGTACGTGACAATGCAGATCTGCGTTGTGAGCTTCCTAAATTGGAAAAACGACTTAGGGCTACGGCTGAGAGAGTTAAGGCCCTGGAGGGTGCACTGAAGGAGGCCAAGGAGGGCGCCATGAAGGACAAGCGCCGCTACCAGCAGGAGGTAGACCGCATCAAGGAAGCAGTGCGGTACAAGAGCTCCGGCAAGCGGGGCCATTCCGCCCAGATTGGTGAGTGGTGTCAGTAGGCGAGACCACATCAGCCCTGGGAGCAAAGCCAGCCAGTCCTTGAGTGCCAAACAATTCAATGCTTGCTTTTAGCCCCAGCCTTTCCAGCAAAGGATGATGAGGTCGTTTTGCTGAGGTTGGCCTTGGGGACCAGGGAAACTTGGGGTAACCAATAGCTCTCTCACAGTTGTGTCTTCTCTTCTATAGCTAAGCCTGTGAGGCCCGGCCACTACCCTGCCTCCTCACCCACCAACGCCTACGGCACCCGGAGCCCCGAGTGTATCAGTTACACCAACAACCTCTTCCAGAACTACCAGAACCTGCACCTGCAGGCTGCACCGAGCTCCACCTCAGATCTGTAGTGAGTGAGCGTGGCTTGACCTCTTTTTCAAAAGAGTGACTGGGACAGGGACGGGCAAAGTGGTGTTTAGGGTAGCAATGGTGGGCTCCAGGGGCCGCCTCTCCGTTCTGTTTCTTCCAGCTTTGCTAACTCCTGTGCCAGCAATGGGACCACATCTGGTGGCCCCTTGGCTTCCTACCAGAAGGCCAACATGGACAATGGTGAGTGACAAAGATCCAGCCTACAGGATTCTCAGGGGAGATGAGAGCTGTCTACGACGGACACTAGCCAAACCTTTCTCCCATGCCAGGGTATCAAAAGCAAAGACAGCATCACAGCCAAGTGCAGGGGCCCTTGCCTAGTGTGGCTTCTGCCCTGCACTCCGTTCCTGGTACAGGGTGGGGAAGGTCTGGGGAGTGTGATTCACGTGGCTCACTGTCTGAGCCTTAGGCTTACCTAGATCCCCGCCAGACCCACTAGTTTCTTCAGCAGTAGGCTGGCTGCCCCTATCGCTGCTGCCCTTTCCCGTCTGTCTCTTCTGAGTGAGCACTTGGAGACTTTCTAAAAGTATAGCAGTGCAGCCTTGGATAGGTGAGGGGAGAGTGCCTCAGCTTACCAGTTCCTCAGAGGCGTTAGGAGGGGAAGGGTTTGTGAAGACTGTTCCTCACATCAGCCCTTTTCTAACCCTGTGTTCTCAACCGTCACCCCCCCCCACACTCCCCAGGAAATGCCACGGATATCAACGATAACAGGTACCCAGATGCCACCACCCGTGGGTTCGCTAGGTGGGACCAGAAAGAGTCCCATGTTTTTCTCTATTTGGACTTCCCTGGAGTTCTGGTGGGAGGGGGAGGAAACGAAGCTCACTGTGGTCACTTCATGCAGCCAGGGAGCCAGGGAGATCCAAGTACTCCCCGCCCTCTGCCCCTCCCCATTCCAGTCATGGTAGCTGGGGGGAGAGTGCCTGCTGACCTTGGGCAAGGCCTTGGGTTTCCCTGGGAAGCAGGAGTCTTCCCTGTCCCTGCACAGGCATGCTATTGGAGCGCTGAGCATGGCAAGACTGGAGCTGATTGAGGTGCGTGTCTTCCTCCAGGAGTGACCTGCCATGCGGCTATGAGGCTGAGGACCAGGCCAAGCTTTTCCCTCTCCACCAAGAGACAGCAGCCAGCTAACTCCTATTCCTGGCTACGAATCTGCACTTTCAGGTAGCTGCAGGCAGCTTTCCTCCCTGGCCCCAACCGCCTCCTATTTGGCCATGGCCTCTTCCGTTTTTGTGTGTGCACGCATGTGTGCACCTGTGTGTGCACATGTTCACGTGTGCGTGCATGTGTGCATGAGTGTGCGCATATGTGCATGCACACACATCCAGAAGCCAAGGTTGGTATGGGTGTCTTCTCCTATCACACCCCACCTTATTTTTTGAGGCGAGATCTCTCTCTCTTAATTTTTTTTGTTTTTGTTTTTGTTTTTGTTTTTTTGTTGTTGTTGTTGTTGTTTTCGAGACAGGGTTTCTCTGTGTAGCCTTGACCATCCTGGACTCACTTTGTAGACCAGGCTGGCCTCGAACTCACAGCGATCCGCCTGCCTCTGCCTCCCGAGTGCTGGGAGGCGAGATCTCTTGCTGAACCTGGAGCTTGCTGTTGTGTGTAGACTGGCTGACCAGTCACCGCCCTCCCCACACACACCTGCCTGTGTCTGTTCCCCAGTGCCGGGGTAACAGACTGGCTTTTGTGTGGCTGCTGGGATCTGAACATAGACCTCTTGTCTGTTCAGTAAGCACTTCACGACTGAGCCAACTCCACATCTCACCCCCTCTCTTCTTTAAACCATTTCAAAACCTTTCATCTCCGGCTTGGCTGGGTATGGTGGCACACACCTGTGATCCCAGACGGAGGCAGGTGGAATCAGGAGTTCACAGAAGCCCTGAGTTAGTGAGACCCTGTATCAGAAACAGACAAAAACCTTTGCTAAAAACCCAAATCACATCAATGCGCACTTTCCCTTTACCGAGCTAGTATCCAGCCCTCACCTCCGATGGCCCCAAGCTTTCCCTTAGCTGCCGGCAGTAGCCACAGTGCTGCTTTCCACCACTAGGGGTCGCTGTCACACTAAGGTAACAGGACAGCTTCGGAGACCATCCCATGGTGCCTCTGCCTTTAGCTACATGGAGTGATGTCTGCTTACTCTTGTGCTCTCCCTGTATCTGCACATGCTACCTAACCTATGATGCTCTCTGACTCTTAGTGCCTCTAGCTAGTGGCAGGCCTCTCCTCACTGTTCAGTGAAAATGGAAACCAATTGCCTCCCCGCCCCCTTTGTTCCTGGTGTCACAAGGCATCTTGTCATGGTTGCTTTAGACTCTGTGTGGACAGTGGGACCTATTTCGTTGTCCATGTTAGAAAAGATCCTCTCTCTCTCTCTGGTTTTCTTTTCTTTTTTTCTGTTTGTTTTGTTTTTGTTGTTGTTGTTTTGTTTTTTGAGACGGTGTCTCTATGTGTAGCCTTGGCTGTCCTGGACTCGCTTTGTAGACTAGACTGGTCTCGAACTCACAACAATCCGCCTGCCTCTGCCTCCTAAATGCTGGGATTAAAGGCGTGTGCCACCACACCCTCACTTTTTTTAGTTTTTCAAGACAGGATTTCTCTGTGTAGCCTGTCCTATCTGTCCTGGCTGTCCTGAACTCACTTTGTAGATCAGGCTGGCCTTGAACTCATAGATCTGCCTGCCTCTGCCTCCCGAGTGCTGGGATTAAAGGTGTGTGCCACCGCCATACTTGGCCTAAGGCCCAGTCTCTTGCTGGGCTGCACCAGGCCACAACCCTCTCAGGCTTTCCCAGGATAGTGGTCCAGGCAGAAAACACCAGAAAGGGAGAGCTGGGAAGAGGGAAGAGGATGCTGGGAAGACTTGGGGTGGAGAAAAGGATGGACTGGCTGTGAGCGGGGTCGGATCAGCTTGTTGGTGTTAAAGGAACAGAACCAAAGTGTCTGCCTATGCCATCTGCCTACACAGAGGCCTGCGGCTGCAGGCCAGCTCCTCACACCTTCTTTCTCTTTCTTCCCCAGTTCTAAGAGGGACTGAGGCCTCTTCTCTCAGCATGCTGCAAAACCTGTGGTCTCTGACACTAACTCCCTCCCCAGCCCGTGTTGTTGGACTGTTGGATGTGTCCTCTTCCTCCGTATCTCTTTGTACTCTGTATCTACGTATCGGAAGCTGCTGCTATGTCTCTTCTCTCTCCATCCCACTCTCTGTCTCTGATGATGTATTTAGCAGTTTTTAAGCATAGTCTCCCCTCCTCGGTTGGCATTAAGGGGGGAGGGGAATGTTTCTTTCTTCCATTTACTCGTTTCTTACACTGAGTGATGTTAGTCACTGAGTAGAGGTCACAAGATGACAAAGGAAAAATGGGAGCTAGGAGGCTGCCATCCTTCTCTCCCACAAACACACGTGTACATGCGCGCACACACACACACACACACACACACACACACACAGTGTACATACAAAGCCTTAAGCAGAAGAATGTCTTAGCATCTACGAAAAGAGAGAACCAGACCCCCCTCTTCACACAGAGCACAGAGGAGGACCCAGTGGAAGGGTTGCTAAGTCACCCTTTCCCACACATACCCCTCACCTGAGTCATGAGACTGCGGGTGCTGACTTCCATCCTACAAGTCTGCCTTTCGCTCCCTTCTTCCCAGTCTGACTGCTCGAGGGACTGTCTCCCTTTCTGGCCCAAACCTCTTTTGATACTTTCCACCCAGATATCACAACCAGAACTTTAGAGTTGGCTTAAAAAATATTCTGAAAAGTTGAGGAGGCAGACCTCTGAGAAGCGGCTGCTCGCCTGTCTGTGCCCATAGTTGTAAGCAAGTGGAGTGAGAAAGGTTGGTCTCCTGGGTCTGGGGAGCGAACAGGCTAGGGGGAGGGGGCCACCGTGTGCTTTTTTACTGCAGTGCCCTCGGGCTGAAGCTCCAGGCTCGTTCTTCCTCCCATATTGGGCTACCGTGCTTCCCACCTCCAACTTTGGTTTGGGGCTTCCAGCTCACTGGCATAAGCCGCATCTAGATGCCCTTGAGGCTGGGGTGAAGCCTTGCCCCGTCCACCTCCCTCCTGCATAGAGTTCCTCTGTTATGCTCCATCTGGTCTGGTCCCAAGTACACTTTAAAGACAGGGGTGGGGCAGCAGGATGCAGGTAGTGGCTGGCAGATTCCCTAGCACTGCCAAAGCTGGGTATGGTGGCTCACACTTTTGAATGTTGCTCTCAGGAAGCCAAGGTAGGAATATTGTTAAATTTAAGGCTAGCCTGGAGTACACAGTTAGTAGTAGTCCAGGACACCTGGAGCTGTCTCAAAACAAAACAAAATGGAAAAGAAAGGGACAGGCCAGTTTTTTTTTTTTCAGAGGTGGCAGAGGCTAAGGGCTTGAGCCTAATGCTCTCCCCACAGCCATCCTCAGCCCAGGTCCCCTCCTCTGCAGCAGTCAAGAGGGCGTTGCGTTAGTTGACATGGGCCTTCCCACCCCTCTGCTGAGGGGGTTTTCCAGGTAACTGGAGGGATGAAGGAAAACTTAGCCTAAGCCAAGAAATACAGCCCAATATCCAGGTACCCAGTCTTACCCATCACGGGGACCAGGACTCCCCAGCAGCAAGGCAGCCTGCTGTCCAGATCCTTCTAGATCTCAGAGGAAAACTCCCTGTGGAGGACAGCTGGTAAATACAGGCTGTAGTGACAGGGACTTATTCAAGGCAAAGTTTCCGCTCTTTTTACCTGCTGAGGAATGGTGGAGGTGAAAACACTATTGGAGTGGCGTGGGGGAAGTCCAAAGTGGCAATTTTCAAACGCTTTTTAAGATAAGTCTTATGTAGGATGACATAGGGCTTTGGTGGCAGCTCGGTGATGCTGTTGCTCGCCTAGGACATAGCGTGACAAGTCTGAGGTTCAGTCTATCTCTGGAACTGTGAAAACCAAGAGACAACCAAAATGGTAAAGTAGCTCAGAGCTGGGGAATTTATCATTTCTTTCTTTTCATACTTTTTCCCCCAAGTGGAAAGTGTTTAATTAGTTGGAGGGCCCTGAAGCAGTCCTAAGAGCTTACTTGCAAGAGGGGTCCACTCTGGGTCCCCCACCCTAAACCACAACTCAAAAGGAAGGTGGTGGTGCGGGGGACAGATGAGCCACACTGCCCAGTGGACAAAGAAGAAAGACAGTGCCCCACCTGTGGCATCATGCCACCAGGACACCTGAGAATCTGAGGGAGTTTGTGTGATCTTGCCACCGAACGATTCTTTCAAAATACAAGTAAGGGAACGTGAAGGTACACAGCGGAGCAGACAAGGAGGGGGGCGACTGAGTGGGCAGCCTTGCCTTCCCCAAGATGGAAGGAAAAACGCCGTTTGCTTATACTAACGAGAAACAGCCCCTCCGCCAGAAGGCTCTCAGTACACCCTCCCTCCTTACACTCACTGCATCCCTCTCAGAGAGCCAGGTCACCACGAGGACCACCTGGCCTGCCCACTCACATCTGCCAAAATGTTGCATGCCATCGTGGAAGACAAACCAAACCGCACAAATCCCAGTGTATATTTACTTGGTGGACACAGATAACTTTAAAATAAAATACATCCAATGATGACTGTGCTGTTGGCTTTTGATTTATTTAAAAAGGGCTTTGTGTTTGTTTTTATATTTGTAAGTGTTTAGCCTGCACATATGTGCGTGTGCCTGGTGCCCTCCAGAGGGAGGACTAGGGCGTCAGAGCCTCCAGAAGTGGAGTTGCAGGTGATTGTGATCCACCATGGTGTGGGGCTCATGCTCTCACACACGGAACCATTACATGAACCATGTGTGGGGGTTTGAATGAGAATGGACAGGTCCTTATAGACTCATTTGTCTGGATACTTGGTCCCCAGTTGGTGGAGCTGTTTGGGGAGGATTAGGAGCTGTGGCCTTGTTGGAGGAGGTGTGTCACTGGGGCCAGCTTTAAGGTTTTAAAGACACAGCATCCCATCAGCTCTCTCTGCCTCAGGCTTGTGTTTCAGATGTAAACCCCCAGCCACTGCTCCAGCACCATGCCTCTCTGCCTGCTGCCACTCTCCTCACCATGGTGGTCATGGACTTGAACCCTCTAGAACCATAAGCCACAAGTTAAATGTTTTTTTACAAGTTACCCTGATCATGGTGTTTTGTTACAACAATTAAAAAAAGTAACTAAGATGCTCTTTTTATTTATTGAGACAAGGTCTCATATAGCCCAGTGGCCTCAAACTCAGTGTGTATCAGAATCTGTCCTGAACTCCTGACCTTCCTCGCAAGTACTGACATGATGGGTACCTGCCCCCATGCCCAGTGGAAAGTCTTTCTCCTCCCACCTCCCTCCTTCTTGTAAAAGTATTCCTTTATTCTCCTGAAGTAACTGTCATCTTCAAGGCTTACTGCCCAGTTCTGCTAACCTAGGCCTAGCCCTGGAAACTTCTAGCCTCCATACAATCTAATCTAGGCCTAGAATGTTTTCAGCTTCTGAGACTTGCTGCTTAATAAGCTCATCCTTACTTGTTATTGAGCTCTGGGCTGGCTGGTTCAACTCAGCTGTTCTAGCTCAAGCTCCTCTCCAAGCTGATTGATTTAATCTGGCTTCTCTCAGTTTCTCACTGTAAAACTGCCTCTGAATTCCACAAACTGCACTGCACGGCCTCTCAATTTACTGACTCAACTGAGCTGCCTGGACAGCGCTGAACAGCACTTAGAGATCTGCATGCCTCTTCCCTTGAGTGCTGGGATTAAAGGCATGCACCACAACCCCTGGATCTAAACTTTTCTTTACCTGAAACTTGCTCTGTACCAGGCTGGCCTTGAACTCAGAGTGCTTGATTCTGTTTCCTGGGATTAAAGGCGTGTTTGTATTCCAGCAGGATCACACAGACCTAGAAGGTCTTTGCATGTGATCTCTTGCCAGAGCAGCCATATTCTGAACTAAAATTCCTCTACACCTCTCAAATTTAGTAGTTAATAGATATATCACACGCATATATATACACAAACATATGTATATATTTATACACGTATGTGTCTATGTATGTAGGTATGTATCTGAATAAATACACAAATATATATGGATGTTTATATCCTTGAAGATTTTTTCCACATGTTTCTAGAATATGTGAGCATTTTCCCCCTTAACAATATAGTCTGGAGATCTTTTCATGTCCATATATATCTATGTAACTGGTTTTTAAAAAGCATAGAAGCCGGGCGTGGTGGCGCATGCCTTTAATCCCAGCACTCGGGAGGCAGAGGCAGGCAGATCACAGTGAGTTCGAGGCCAGCCTGGTCTACAAAGCGAGTCCAGGACAGCCAAGATAACATAGAGAAACCCAGTCTGGGGGCGGGGGGAGAGTTAAAAAGCATAGAAATACACCCACTATTGCTGGAGATCTAGGCTGTTTACAGACACTAACAAACTCGCATCCTGTTCTCCTCATCGGTCCACCCAGACCATCTCAGCCCTGCATCAGCCCCTTGGCACCCAGCGTACTCTACCCTTTCCTGGACAACGGCTCAATCCTGCCACTCTAATCAGCTAGCGTCACCATTCTTCCAACCGCCACTATTGCCTCTGCCCCTCTCAATGTGTCAGAATGGTCCCCCTGTGTTCCCGTTCAGTTCCCCTGCCTGCCTTCCAGAGCACCAGGCTTAGGCCCTGCGTCTCCTAGGCCCCTCCACGCTCTTCCTGGAGATGACTTTGCTCCCGATTTAAAGGGAAACTTAAGAGGACCAAGTGTGAAATCCTCTGTTGCGTGACCCTTCCCGAGGAGACATGAACAAGTGTCTACTTATCCCAAATAGGGAACCAAAGCAGTGACATCACCAAGGTCTGATTTAGCAACCGAATGTGTCCGTTGGAGTTACTTCAGGCATGCGGGTGAGTGAGGGCTTACAGGAGCAGAAATGACTCAGAGACAGCCAAAGCCCACCCCAGCTCATGAAACCTGGAAGCAGCTCCGCAGATTGGAGGGTGTTTCTTTCAAGTAGTTCATCTGGACTGAGTCTTTTCAGACAGCTCAGCTGGTCTCAGGGTGTCTCTCAGCTCTCTTACTGCCTATATATGCTTGAGGAGCGAGGCCCTAGGGTATTTGCTGTGTTTGGGTGACTTCTGGAACCTAACTGGCTTCCCTGCGAGATAGAACGTCTCACCTCCCTTTAAAATGAGCATCCTGTCTTAGGAGCTTTATTCCCAGCTGGATGGTTTTATCTTGAGGGGGGTTGCTCTGGATCACTCAGGCACACACATCTGCGTGCTTGTATCTGCTACGGCACAGTCTGGTGCTTTGTATTTGGTAGTTGCTTGCCCCTCCCCGCAAAGATTCTTACTGTTTATGAGCAGACTGGCATGTACCCCAAGTATCTCTATATAGCCTTGTCTCTCTGTTTGACCAGTAAAAGGCCTACACCCGGGCAGAGCGAAGGTTCATGCGGGCCAGGAGAAGAACTCTGAAGTTCCACAGGGAAAGAAGTGGCCCAGGTGAACAACATTGGTAATTTTGGCTTATGGATGGGAAATAGGCCAGATAGAAAGGATAGCTCTGTGTGGGGCTGGGAGATAATGAAAGTAATTTAGGGGTTAATATCTGCCCAGCTCCAGGTAAAATAGGGCTTATGCTAAAATACAACAGGTGTCTCTGTCTTTATTGATTATGATAGCGGGTTAGATAATATTGCCATAAAAAATTATAGGTTAATTTTATAACGAACATTATTAGATATTTTTTTATATCTTCCATAACAGTGCTTTGCTGCTATTTCTTCCAAATTGAGGCATTACCTCTTTGAGAGAGGAAGGAAGATAAGAATAAGTAATTTATCAGGCGCAGAAAACTATAAGGAAAGCCTGGCACTTGGGAGGCGGAAACAGGAGGATCTCTGTGAGTTCACAACTAGCCTGGTCTATAAAGTGAGCTCTAGGACAGCCAGGACTGTGGAGAGAGAACCTGCCTCACAACAAACACAAAAACAAAAGAAAAGAACAATAAAGAAAACTAAGGGAAGAAAACTCAGGAATCTCAGAAAAGCACAAGAGCTACAAGGCCTCTCACAGAGGTTTTATCAGCAATAGAGAATTCCCCTGGGAGAGGAGACCTCTGAGTTGCCTGCAGGGAGCTGCAGGGGTGCAACCTTTGAGCTGTCACTGCTAGACTTTTTGGTGATTCATTTGCCCTTGAGTGACTCCTGCAACCCCTCACGCCTACTTCTGTAAGCAACCCCTCACACCTACTTCTGTAAGTAACCCCTCACCCCTACTTCTGTAAGCAACCCCTCACCCCTACTTCTGTAAGCAACCCCTCATCCTACTTCTGTAAGCAACCCCTCACCCCTACTTCTGTAAGCAACCCCTCACCCCTACTTCAAACAACCCCTCACCCCTACTTCTGTAAGCAACCCCTCACCCCTGCTTCTGTAAGCAACCCCTCACTTCTACTTCTGTAAGCAACCCCTCACCCCTGCTTCTGTAAGCAACCCCTCACTTCTACTTCTGTAAGCAACCCCTCACCCCTACTTCTGTAAGCAACCCCTCACCCTACTTCTGTAAGCAACCCCTCACCCCTGCTTCGGTAAGCAACCCCTCACCTCTACTTCTGTAAGCAACCCCTCACCCCTACTTCTGTAAGCAACCCCTCACCTCTACTTCTGTAAGTAACCCCTCACCCCTACTTCTGTAAGCAACCCCTCACCTCTACTTCTGTAAGCAACCCCTCACCCCTACTTCTGTAAGCAACCCCTCACCCCTACTTCTGTAAGCAACCCCTCACCCCTACTTCTGTAAGCAACCCCTCACCCCTGCTTCTGTAAGCAACCCCTCACCCCTGCTTCTGTAAGCAACCCCTCACCCCTACTTCTGTAAGCAACCCCTCACCTCTACTTTTGTAAGCAACCCCTCACCCCTACTTCTGTAAGCAACCCCTCACCCCTACTTCTGTAAGCAACCCCTCACCCTACTTCTGTAAGCAACTCCTCACCCCTGCTTCAGTAAGCAACTCCTCACCCCTGCTTCAGTAAGCAACCTCTAACCCTTGCTACTGTAAGCTACACTACACCATCCCTCCAAACTCCCTGCACCCAGCAGAATAATTTTTTAATCGATCTAGAGTGCACAGGATTTTGTTCACCTCCTGAAGAGCCACAGAGCCAGCACTCAAACAGGGACCAGCAGGGCCAAAGATAAGCTGAGGCCGGGCAGTGGTGGTGGTGCACGCCTTTACTCCCAGCGCTTGGGAGGCAGAGGCAGGAGGAGCCCTGTGAGTTCCAGGCCAGCCTGGTTTTACAAAGCGAGTCCAGGACAGCCAAGGTTACACAGAGAGACCCTGTCTCAAAAAACCAAAACCAAAAAACCTGAGGTATCACTGGAGGAGGAGGGGGAATCCCAGGGTGGCTGTCTTTCTCCTTGACTAGGAGAGACCTTTGCCTGAGTAGAGGGATACCCTCAAATGTCTGATGCAACATGTAGATTGCAATCTCTAAAGTAGCATTATAGAGCAGAATCAGGCAGGCTGTGGCAGTTGCATGGCTTTTGCTATGGGCGGTAAGCCTTGCAACTGTGGTTCAGCTGTCTGTCCAGAAAACTATAATATGGGGGGGGGGGGAGAGATTGGCTGCAGATGTTATCTTCCATCGAGCTCTGGTGTGGCAGGGAAAGTCTATAAAGGGAGGATGAGATGGGGGTGTTGGGTTGCTATTTCTTATAGAAGGTGGGCTGTAAGGGGAAGGAAAGTACAAATTAAGTCTTCGCTAAAGAGCTTTTCCTGGGATAAACAGTCTTAGAGCCTGTGGGGGTGACTGGGAGAGCCAGCAGTGAGGAAGGATGGTGAGGAGGGAGGAATGCAAGACGTCTCTGGCCAGACACGTAAGGGGAAATCTGAGTCGGCGTGAAGTGGGGTCCTTAATAATGCCCAGTTCAATAAACTACGGAAATCAGGGAACACTGTGCAACCGAATTGCTGCAATTGGTGCAGACTTGTAAACAGGAAACAAAAATGCGGCTTGTTCGCAGCCTGGCTGGTGAAGCTGTAGGACACCTGGGAAAATGCAATCTGCTGCTGTGGGAGTGAATGTAACTACTCGTGACTACCTGAGACAAAAGCTGCATTATCTGAGGCAACATGAGAGCAGGCAGTCCCCAGTGCATTGGCTCATATGCACCGTTAGGGATGCTCGGCTATTATCAGCTGAGGTTCCCATGATGCCAAAGACCAGATGGCCACGGAGGAAGGACAGACATTGCTGGGAGAAGTTAGCATACGAGAAACAGCAGTTCATATTACATATATGTGTAATAGAAATAGTACACATTTGCATATATAATGTATATAATATACAAACATACAGTACACATATAGTATATGTTATGTATATTTACTTATGTCTTTTGAGACAGGCTCTCATCGTGTAGCCGTGGGTGACCTGGAACTCTCTTTGTAGACCAGGCTTGAAAATCACAGAGACCCACCTGCTTCTGCTTCTTGAGAACTGTGATTGTCATGAGAGATCCAGTGTGTATGAATGGCTTAGACTAGTGTATAAATTGGGCTTATAAAAGGTGGTGCAGCATTTAATCCCAGCACTTGGGAGACGAGTAGATCTCTGAGTTCAAGGCCAACCTGGTCTACATAGAGAATTCCAGACCATCTAGTGAGACCTATTTCAAAAAAGGGGTTGCAGGGGACATGTGAGAGAAAGAAAAAGTAGACAAGGAGTGTGTCTTTGTTACTTAGGCAAATGTAGCTAGATTTGTGCGGATCCACAGTTCCTAGGGGGAGTCTGATGAGAAGCCACAGTCGGTCCCGTGAGTCTCTAAGGATTTATGGTGCTGAGAAATTGTTTACCAAAGGGGTGAAAGAAGAAATGAGAAACAGAGCAGTGCTGGTGGGAACAGTTTGTCCTAGAGGTGGGCAGGGGACTTCCTGCCAGTATAAAGCATACATCTCCCCTCGAAAGGATTCGTTCTAAGAATGGGGCCTGTTTGCTAAGCCTGGGGCCCCTTCAGCAGCCAGGTGTGGCTGATGGAGAGGCTGCAGCCACAGTGCTGGAGAGCTGGCTCTGGTCCCAGGCATGGCAGCAGCAGTCTTCCAGGATGAGGTGAGATGGCTCATGGGAAAGGACTGGATCATGAAGGGCTAGATGGAATAGTGTCCTCCATCCATGCCACTGTACCCAGCAGTGCCATTTTGATGAAGATATTTTCATGATATATTGGTCCTTGCTAACATTTTAAAAAAAGATTTATTTATGTATTTATGTTATGTATACAGTGTTCTGCCTGCATGTAACACCTGCAGGTCAGAAGAGGGCACCAGATTACACTATAGATGGTTGTGAGCCACCATGTGGTTGCTGGGTATTGAACTCATGACCTTTGAAAGAGCAGACAGTACTCTTAACCTTTGAGCCATCTCTCCAGCCCCCTTGCTAACATTTTTTAAAAAGTATCTCCTTAGCCATCTAAGACCAACCAAGTGGCATTTCTTTGGAACAGATGGTGGTGGCTTACCCTTTTTAGAAAGGTTTCATCATGAAATGCTAACCCTGAGTGTAGTGCCAAGTTGGAAAATCATCTGGAAGAGTTACAACAGCAGTTAAGGAACTTAAAGGAAAGTACCCTGCATGGCTGGTGTCTTAGGGTAACTATTGCTGTGCTGAAACACCAGCACCAAAAGCAACTTGGAGAAGGAAAGGGTTTGACTCATATGCCCTGAATCACAGTCCACCTAGGGAAGCCAAGGCACGAACTCAAAACAGGCAGGAACTCAAAACAGGCAGGAACCCGGAGGCAGGAGCTGATGCGGAGGTCATGGAGGGGCGCTGTTTACTGGCTTGCTCATCATGACTTGCACAGATGCTTTCTTATAGAGTCCAGGACCACCTGCTCAAGGGTGGCCCCACCCACAGTGGGCTGCCCCTGCTCACTCATTAGTTAAGAAAATGCTCTACCGGCTTGCCTATGGCTGGATATTATGGAGGCATTTTCTCAATTGAGGTTCCCTCCTCTCAGATGATTCTAGCTTGTGTCAGATTGACATAAAACAAGCCAGCATGGGTAGAAATGGTTCTTCCTAGGATTAATATATTTATTAAGTGATATCCCAGTGATAGGAATGGGATAAACTGAGGCCCCCAAACTTAAAGGTTATTGCCCCTGCTGCTAACTGCGCCCCAGAAGTAGATGGTACGATCCTACTAATAAAGAGTGCTTTGTCTACTGGGGCTGATCCGGAAGCTTCTTCCCGCCAGCTCGCTTTTACAGCGCCGAAGGGTGCCGTTCACTCTCTGGCGGTATAATTCTTACCAAGCCTTCTGCTCAGTTATGGATCCTGTGTTCTGCGGTGCCAACACACCAGGGAAGGTGTACCAGCCGGGACAATAGTGGCATGACTGTTATAGATGCAACTATGTGCTTTCCTATGGAATGGAATTGGTGTTGGTAGTGTAAGCAGGGCAAAGAGCTGTGGCTGAAGCTTTCAGGCAGCTCAGAGGGAAACTTCCCCTTCCCCCAGCGACTACTGGAGAAACTCATAATACATCAGGCTTTGAGAATAGATCAGAGTGCTGCAATGGCTCTGTGGCTCTATGTTCAGTGGTAAGTGGTGGGCGGGGGGGAGGGAGGGAGAGAACTTAACACATCTGTATCACCTCCTCCATGGCTCAGACAATATCACAGGAGAGAGGGAAGAAAGGACCTAAGAGTCAGAGGAAGAGACAGGGCGTCATGTAACTATTTCCTCTGGAGGGAAGAGGCTAGCTCATAAGACTAGAAGTTCATGAAACTTCTCGGGAACCACAGAAAGTTCTGACGCCACAAGTCACTGGAAAGGTTCTATAATCCTTCAATGACCACTGCAGGCAAGGGGACTCTTCTGTGGGGCTGCCTGCAAGGAGTGCAGGGAGATCGGAGATGTGGCTTTACCAGTCTCCACCCACGGGGTGGGCCTTTTGGTGACACAGCTTGCTTTGAGTCATTTATACTCTTTTGTTTGTTTGTTTTTTTTGAGATAGGGTTTCTCTGTGTAGCCTTGGCTGTCCTGCACTTGCTTTGTAGACCAGGCTAGCTTCAAACTCACAGCGATCCACCTGCCTCTGCCTCCCGAGTGCTGGGATTAAAGGTGTACACCATGCCCTGCACCATATATACTCCTTTAAGTCCCCAGAAAAGTCACACAGGACAGCCTTCCCCTACCTCCTGGCAAATGATGTCTCTCTTCTCTAGACTTGTTTTTTTTTTTGTTGTTGTTGTTGTTTTTGTTTTTTGTTTTGTTGAGACAGGGTCTTAACTGTTTATCCCTGGCTGGCCTAGAACTCCTTATGTAGGCCAGGCAGGACTTGAACTTGAAGAGATCCACCTACCTCTGCTTCCTGTGTGCTGGAATTAAAGGTGTATGTTAGCACCACATACACAGCTGAGCCATCTCCCACCTGCACTTCCTCTTTCTATTCTGAGTACAAGGTGTCTATCTATATGCCTAAGACTAGCCTAGAAGCCATGACTCCCAAGTGCTGGGACTAACGGTTTCTGACCTCTGGCCTCATTTCCTCACTTCCTCCTGTTCATTCCCCAGTCCCCACTGATCTGGTCTTTCTCTGCCTTATCTGTGTTTTCAAATGCTACAGGTTACCAAGTGAAACAGTGGTTCTCAGCTCTCCTCGTGCCGCCCCTTCTTCCTGTTTAAACTCTACTCCCTAGGTTTTTACACCTGGCTTTCCCATCTCTGCCCATCCCTTCTGAATCTTTCACCAAACTCTTTTTAATTAATTAATTAATTGGCTTTTCGAGACAGGGTTTCTCTGTATAACACCCTGGCTATCCTGGACTAGCTTTGTAGACCAGGCTAGCCTCAATCTTTTTAATTTTTTGTTTTTGTTTTTAGATTTATCTTTACTATTGTGTGAGTGCAGGTGCCCACAGGGGCCAGAGGCACCCGATCCTTCTGCATCAGGAGTCACAGGCGATTGGGAGGTACTTTACTTGGGTGCTGGAAACCAAACTTGGGGCCTCTGGAAGAGCAGTGCAAGCTCTTAGCCACCTTCATAGCCCACTAGCCAATTTCCTCCATTTGTAGCTCAGACTGGCTTTAAACCTGAAATGCTCCTGTCTCTGCCTCCCAAGTGCTGGGATTACAAAATGCCTACTACCGTCCCTAGCCACACCACTCCCCCCCTTAATATTTATTTATGTGTATGAGTGTTTAGCCTATAATGTATGTGTTGGGGTTGGTCTGGTGCTGTGTATTCAAACGCTAAATGCTGGTCCCCGAGATCTGGTTTCAGTCCAAAGGAGCGCATTCTCAGGTACACCAAGTGATGCTGTGTGAGCCTTGCACCCCAATTTACAGTTGGTTGGTTAATAACAATAGCTACAGGGCAGGGGAGGAGCGGGCTGGGCAGGGGAGGAGCGGGCTGGACTTAGGTTCTTGGCCTTGGGGTCAGCCTGGGGACCAGGAGGAAGCAGAGGAAGCTGGAGATAAGGAAGTTACCATGGGGCTGTGTTGCAGGGGTTTTTTTCCCCTGCCTTATACCCTGAAGGACTTTTCTGGTTTTGCTTTCTTCCTATATTCCATTTTTTTCTTTTTCTTTTTTTTTTTTTTTTTTTTAAGATTTATTTATTATTTATACAGTATTCTGCCCACCACAAGAAGGCACCAGATCTCATTACAGGTGGTTGTGAGCCATCATGTGGTTGCTGGGAATTGAACACAGGCCCTTCGGAAGAACAGACGGTGCTCTTAACCTCTGAGCCATCTCTCCAGCCCCCTATATTCCATTTTTTAAAAGATTGGAAGAAAGACTAATGAGATAAGAAAACTGGAAGTGTCACTAAATTCTATGGTTCTCAAAAAGATCTCAGAGCTGGCGGTGCAGCAAGACAGTTTACTGGTAGAGATGGAAGCTCTTGGGAGCCAAATAGCACCATTGATAAAAGAGGGAAAAAAAAGTGTTCAGACTTGGTGGTAACTAAAAAACAAAAACAAGGGTCTGGAGAGATGGCTCAGTGGTAAAGAGTACTGCCTGCTCTTCCAAAGGACCCGGGTTCAATTCCCAGCACCCACATGGCATCTCACAACTGTCTGTAACTCTTAAGATCTGACATCCTCACACCAAAGCACATAAATTAAAAATTAAATAAAATATAAAAAAAACAAAAACAAACAAAAAAACCAGGAGTTCTCTGCTCTTGCTGCCCCGCCCTGTCCTATGGACCAGGTGTTCAGAGCACCTGTGCATGGAAGGGGGCAGGGAAGAACGGGAAGGCAGACAGGGGAAAAGAGCTTTAGAGACACGTGCTCCACTAGAGGAATTCTCTAGGGCTACACAGACACCATCAGCTTTTCCAGTCTTTGTGAAACATCTCCCTGCTAATGATTATGGTGAAGCTTATGATGAGATGGCATGGCGTCCCGTAGATATGCTAGATTTAAAGCATTTTAAGGAGTCTATTGTATAGTATGGAATGCATTCGTCTTTTGTTATACAACTGGGCTACGCAGCATAGACTTATTCCCCAAGATTGGAAGGGATTGCTGTCAGCTGTGTTAGAAGCTGCTCAACAGTTACAGTGGTTATTGCGGTGGAGAAAAGAAGCCAGGAGAATAGAACAACAAGGGGGAATAAATGTTGCTAAAGATCAACTGCTTGGTGAAGGGTGTTCTGCTGACTTAAGAGAACAAACCCGACCTGAAGATGTAGTAATTGAACAATGTCGTGTTGCGCCTTTAAGAGCTTGGGACATGGTTGAGGAGCCTGGTAAAACAACCACTTCGTTCACTAAGGTATTTCAAGGCCCTGGAGAAGACTTCACAGGATTCTTACAGAGATTGGGTTCAGCTCTAGATAGAGCCATGCCAGACCCTGAGACCAACAGGCATTGACACTGACCATGGCATATGAAAAATCAAATACTTAACGTAAGAGAGCAATTAGACCATTAAAAGCCAAGAAGACCATTAGATAAATGGGTAAGAGAGACAGCGACTATTGGCTCTCAGCAGTATTGAGCCAATATCAAAAGACAAGCCGTAACTAGAAATCTCAGATATCAACACACCAGTGCTTTAACTGTGGTAAATTTGGTCATTTACAAAGAAATTGTAAAGTTAAAAGCTCCAGACCTCAAAATAATAGGCACATTATTTCTGGAGAAAACAGTATTTGTGGAAGAGAACAAGGGAACAATGGTATGCCAAGACTTCTAGAGTATTCTACCTGCTGTGGGAAGGGAAAACATTGGTCTAGGGATTGCCAATCCGAGACATACGAGGTAATCTCTTGCTACTGAGGAGCCAAAGGAAGGGCCTGTTAGCTCGAGCCCGCATAGCAAACAATACCAGCCATCTTTCTTTTGATGACTTAATGCATGCTACCGAAGGAAGCGTGGCTTTGGATCTGGCCTCAGATAAATCTCTTACACTAACACCACAGGTTGCAGGTACAGGTTGAATTGCTTGGAAAGCAAAAAGCACAATTAGTAAAGAGAACACACCTGGTAACAGAGAGCCAGCGTTTCCCACAGTTCCCTTGCCCTACTCCAAGCACTTTCAGTGTTCAGTTCCCATAGCCTCTGGGCAAGCTGGGAAGCCAGAAGGAGCAGAAGGCTATACAGGGTGCAAGTGTTAAAGAGAAAGATCCTGCTTCACGTACTAAGGTTAATCCTGAACAAACTGTGCTGCCAAAGGAACAGCCTCAGCCTGCTTCAAGTAATGTTTAAAAACAGAAACTGGAAAATATGGACGTTTTGGATTATATGTAAACATGTTTTTGTTTTGATCCCAGGTGTGGGATATGGGGGCTGCTCCAGTTTGTCCACAGCTAATAACAGCCTCCTGAGAGGACACGTGATGTTTGCCAGCTGTGAACTACTTCATGTGTGGGCGTGGTCTTTGTCAGTGGGGATAAAAGCCAGCCCCAGAGAACATCTCAGGGATCAGAGAAAGAAGAAGGCTGCTGGTGCTTCCCACTGCTGCTCCTGGTTGCTGCTGATGCAGTTTGACGAGAAGTCAGTGATATCCTGAAACAAAGATTGGACTTGCCCCAAGGAACCCCACAACCCTAAAGAGCAGGAAGCAGCTAAGGAGAACCACCACCCCTCTCCCCACTAACCTTTCTTCCCTACCAGGTGTTGGGATGGTGGGAGGAAAAAGAAGAGATATAAGGAACCCAAAATAAAAATAGTTGGTTAAAAGTACACCAACAGGGCAGTGTGGACCATGAGCACGTGGCCATGAGGGCTGACCTGATGGAACAGAAGCAGCCCAGGCAGGAACAATTATGGCAAGTAACTTGGGGTTTGTAGCTGGGAAATAGCAAAATAGCTTAGAGGGTTGATACCTGCCCAGTTATGGTGCCTTAAAGCTCACTATAAATCTGGCTGGAGAGATGGCTCAGTGGTTAAGAGCACTGGCTGATCTTCCAAAGGTCCTGAGTTCAATTCCCAGCAACCACATGGTGGCTCATAACTATCTATAACAAGATCTGGTGCCCTCTTCTGGCCTGCAGGTGTACATGCAGGCAGAGCACTGTATACATAATAATAGATAAATAAATCTTTTTAAAAAAGGCTTATTATAAATCTGCATCTTTTATTCAGGAATGGAACAGTCTGAAGTCGGGTAGAAAACCCAAATAGTTATTTGCAAGCAAAGAGGGCATATCGAACCTCCTGAAAAACAGTTGTTTATTTTATGTCTGTTATGCATATCACACGTATGCCTGGTGCCTGAGGAGACCAGAAGGAAGCATCAGATCCTGTGGGGAGCGAGCAGGTGAAGTCCTGAGTGGATGTGTGTTGTTGACATGGGCACAACCCTGTCATTCCAGGATTCCAGTGCCTTGGGCTCCTGGAAATGGCAAAAAAACTTGCCTGGGTGAGGCTCAAAAGCAGGACAAAGCCTTCCGTTGGTCCAAGTTTATAAATTATTGTGTATAAATTATTGACCAATGTGTGCAAAAACTAGCAGCTGCAGCCCCCTCCTCCTGGGACTAGCTCACCCCTGCTCTTTCTGCTGCACATAATAAACGTTTCTGAGTTACTGTGCATCACAATGTGCGCAGCACACCTGACCCCAGTGGGTGTCTATAGTTTCCTCAATGTCTGTCATTTCTTCGTTCCCACAGCATCCCAGGCAGGTTTCCAGGACTAAGCTGTGCAGGATAATGAGGCAGGCTCCTTGGCAACTGGAGTTACAAGTGGTTGTGAGCCACTGTGTGGACACTAGGAACTGAACCCACGTCCTCGGGAAGAGCCATCAGTTCTCTTAACTGCTGAGCCATCTCTCCAGCCCTCTTGTTGTTGTTTTGTTTGGGTTTTTTGTTTTGGTTGTTTTTTTTGTTTTTGTTTTGAGACAGTCTCTCTGTGTAGCTTTGGCTGTCCTGGACTTACTCTGTAGACCAGGCTGGCCTCGAATTCACAGAGATCCACCTGCCTCTGCCTCCTGAGTGCTGGGATTAAAGGCATGCACCACCTCACCTCTACATAGGCCTCTTAAATGATGCTCTGTCTGTCCCAGGGTCCTGCTCTTGGCCCTTTGCTTGTTTTGAGAAATGTCACTCATGACCAGATTCTAGCCCAGATTACTCTGCTAAATGGCGGGCCCCTGTATCCAGCTGCGGTCCTTCCCCAGGCTCCAGCCACCACAATCTCTCAGTGTAGCCACACAGCCTCAGCTCTCAACAGCTTTCTTTCCTTCAAATCTCACATCCTCGGTGAATTCTCCAAATTGGCCTTGAGCGGTATTTATTTTCATGTGTTTGTTTATTTAGTGCAGCACCCACGCGTAGCACATGCTAGGCAGACACTGTACCACCAAAGGATACTTCCAGCCCCAAACTGTGTATCTGTAGATGTCATCTCCTCCTCACGAATTCAGTTCACAAATCTCTGCAACGTTTGTCACCCACGGGAATGTCTGAACAAACACACCAGCAGTGTAAAACACAAAGGCTCTCCTGTGCCCACTTCCCATCTCTAACCTTATGTCTGCGTCTGCCCACGGAGTTGCTTTACTAACAACAAGCTAGGCTCCTTTTGGTCTTCATCTTTGTGTGCTGTTGTCCACCTGGGAAGCCTTTTAACATCTAGTTCTGAACTTACCTTTCTTTCTATTTATTTTGTCTTGTTTTGAGGCAGGGTTTCTCTGTGTAGCCCTGGCTGTCCTGGAACTCGGACATCTGCTTGCTTCTGCCTCCCAGAGTGCTAGGATTAAGGGCTTGCAGAACGATGCCCAGCTGGATTTAGCATGCTATGCCTAATAGCCTTGGATCCTCTTGGAAGGAACCCTGACCATTAGCGTCCCTTTCTTTGTGACTAGCACTACCTGGCACATTGCTTTAAGCGTGTGCATATTCTTATTTTTAGTACAGTAACCTTGGCTCCATCAGTGTCTTTAGACTTTTAATTCCTCTAGGGTGGGAATTTTTCTTTGCTTCAACCAGAGGGGAATCAGCCTGAAGAACGGCAGTGTATTCAAGTTAATTCAATAAATATTTGTTAAACAGATGAATTAATGAACGATTTCAAAAGAAACTTGTTGCCATGAGTAAAAATTCCAAGAGAAGAAGAGATGACTTAAGGGTGAAGAGCACTGGCTGCTCTTCCAGAGGAGCAGGTTCGATTCCCAGCACCCACATGGTGGCTCCCAGCCATCCACAACTTCAGTTCCGGGGATCTGATGCTCTCCTCTGGCGACTGGTTAAACAACTATATACATAACACAGAATAATTTTAAAATACACATTTAAATTGGCCATGTCCATTCCTTTCCAATCCCAACTTGATGGAGGGCCAACGCACACCTCCGTAATAACCACAAGTCGGTATGAAGATGAGGCAGGGGCATGGCAAGTTTGAAGCCAACTTGGACTAGGCAAGGAGACCCGGTCTCCAAAGAGAGAGCCTTGGCGGCCGTGTTTGGCTCGGAGCTCACTCACTGGACACTGGACAGACCCGGAAAGAGGGAAGAAGCGCCGCCCTGCGTAGCGCCAACCCCGCACCACGGCGAGCGCCGGCCGCGCCAGGTGACCACCGCGCTGCGGGCCGAGGGGGGGCGGAGCCACTCTTTGGCCCCGCCCCGCCCCGTTCGCGCGCCCGCGGGCGGGCCTCCGGTCACGTGACGGCGGCGCAGGTGAGCACCGCTTCCGGGTCGGGCTTCGGAGTCGCGGCCGGCTCCCGCTTCCACTCGCTCGGGTGCGCGGGAGACTATGGCGTCCTCCTCCGTCCCTGCCGCCACCGCACCCGCGGCAGCTGGAGGCCCCGGCCCGGGATTCGGCTTCGCCTCCAAAACCAAGAAGAAGCATTTCGTGCAGCAGAAAGTGAAGGTGTTCCGGGCCGCCGACCCGCTGGTGGGCGTGTTCCTGTGGGGCGTCGCCCACTCGGTGAGACCGGACCCCGCACCCCGGCCCCAGCCCCTCGCCCTCAGGGTCTTCCGGGCCCCGCGTCCGAAGCTCCTCGCGCTGCCACCTCTTCGCCCACCCCACCCCCCGCCCGGCCTGGCTCCCGGCGCGCCATTCCCGGGTGCCCCTCGGGCTGGCGTCCGGTCGTAGGCTCGTCACCCTCTTCCAGAGTTCCATCTTCTCCACCTGAAATCCAGCTCTGTGCCTTGACTCCTTCCTCCCGGGTCCAGCCCCAGGCTACAGACTATGGCCAGGATCAGGCTCCAGCCTGAGGGACATTAAGGGGGGAGTGGCTCTAAAGGGTTACTGGTGAGGTCTGGGTGCGAGAGTGCGTGAAGCGTGTCGGGGTGCTAATGCCTGGCGAAGGAAGTACTTTGATTTCCTCTCCACCTTGCTTTCTAGCCCCAATCCTTGACTTTCGAGTCTTAGCGCTCCCGGGAGAGCGCTAGCCTTTTTGGGTCTTTTAACCCCGCTTGCCCTTTGCAGAGACACGGCATTACAGAGAGAAGCTACCCAGCTGACGGTGGGGTATGCACTCTCTCAGGTAGCTAACACTTGCCCTTAGTCTTAGCTGTGCCTCCCTGTTGGCTGGAGCGATGGTATTTGGTGTGGAGGGTGAGGAGTTGTTGTAGTCCCAGGGATGCTATTGGTGAACTTTAGAGGCAGGAAAGGGCTTGGAAGGGTGCAGCTGACGCCACGGGTCCAAAGTGTACCTTCTTTCCTGAGGGCATCTTGGTGGAGGCGAAGCTACTGAGGCAGAGCTGGTTTTCTCCTTCCTCAGATCCGGAGTAGGAGGGATGCAGTGGCCTTCAGCATGAAGGGAGATCCTTTTAGTTATCAACTCATTTGAGTTGTGGGCGTGATGGAGTCGGGGAGGTGTAAGGGGGCAAGGGAACGTCGCAGCCTTACTTCGTGATTGAAACATCGCCGGTGGGCTGTGAGTCCCTCAGTGGTAACAGTATCTTTAGTGAGTATTCCAGTTAAGGTGCTTGATGTGGGCTAGACTGCTCGTACCTTCTGGTGACCTACCCCATCCCTGTGGAACACATACAGGGGAGGGGGTTCCTTCGGTAAGAATTGGAGGAATTACCTGTAAGACCTGCCCCGCGCTCTGTAGGGTAAAAAATACTTTAGTTTTCCAGGCTAGCACCCATGTGCCTCAAGTGTGTAGAACAGAGAAATTACGGGAACATATGTCTTAGCCATGATTCAGCCTGCTGAGCAGGTGGTGAGGAGTGGGCAGGAAGCGCTATTGCTGAATTTCAGGCTGCGAATCTCAGTGGCCTTTTTTTCTTTCTTTCTTTCTTTCTTTTTTTTTTTTTTTTTTTATCTGGAGGAATATATTCTGTCCTCCTTTCTCTGAGGACAGGAGCCGTTGCATGTGGGATTCAGGTTAGACCGCAGTCTGTAACCTTTGTCAAACGACAGACAAGACATTCATCTGTTCATGTAATAACCAGTTCGGGGGCCCCCGTGTGCCGGAAGGGTTACCTCTGAAAGGTGCTTGTCCTTGAAGAGCTGGGACCCGGGGGGAAGGACTTAATATAAGCTGGGGATTAGAGTCCTGTGGCAGATGCACTATTGGGGGGGGCCAGGAACCTGTACTAACACCAATGAGAAAGAACGGGCAGGATTCTACCCTGAATTAGTGGGCTGCAAGGACAGAAGAGAGCCTATGCTGCCTGCTTCCTTCCTGTTGATGGAGCCACACTGAGGGAGCAGACATGAGTGATGAGTATATGAACTGCAGCAGTGTTTGCTTTCTCAGAGAAGAGCCATTCTCCCTTGATTTTTTTTTTTTTGCCTTGGCCGGTGGCACCTACTGCAGAGAACTGGGTCAGTGATCTGGGGTGTCCTCTTTGTAAGCAGTTACTCAGTGTAGAGACATTTCATTCTCTGCTGCTGTTGAGCCCCTCAGAGCCCCACTGACTCTCCGCACTTTTAAAGCACCTTTTCTTTTCCCTAAGAAAGCATGTGTGTGACTGTCTTGGGTTTTTTCCTTTCTTTCTTTTAATTTTAATTTAATTTTATTTTTCTAGAATTTCTCACAGCTTTAAAAATAGTCCCAAGTTGCTTGCAAGGCTTGCCAAATATAAAGTGGCTGTTGTGAGCATGAAGTTCTGTGGGGGTGGGAGCGTGAGGAACCGTGTGAGGGTGGCTGACAGCAGTTCTTGGGCAGCAGATGGGGTAGGACACCTCTCTCACTTTGTGCAGTTTATACAGTCAGTCTTGTTGGGGGGGCCTGAGTTGCTCTTTCTTGACTCCTGTCTGCCCCCCTTGTCTTTGGCTCACCAGATCAATGAGCTCAGCCAGGTCCCGCCACCTGTCATGCTGCTGCCAGATGACTTCAAGGCTAGCTCCAAGATCAAGGTCAACAATCACCTGTTCCACAGGTGAGTGCTCTTCACTCTTCCCTCAGAAATCTCGAAAAAAGAACAGCAGGCGACCAGTGAGGTGGCTCAGTGGGTAGGGAGATCACTGCCAAGCCTGAGGAGAAGGCCCACAATGCCTGGAACCCACATGGCAGGAGAAAACTGATGCCCACAGGATGACCTCTGACCTCCAGATGAACCTTGTAGCACACATCTAACCACAAGCACACAAGCTAAGTGCTTAAAGAAAGAAAACAAAACAGGGCCAGGCATGGTGGCCTTTGATGTCAGCACTCAGGAGAAAGAGGCAGGCTCATCTCTGTTAGTCCAGCCAGGGCTGCACAGTGAGACTCTTTATCAAAAATGAAAGAGAACAGCAAATAGTCTTAAAATATTAAATGAGTTGAAAGTTTTAGGTATAGAAGTCAATTTACAAGTTTTATGGCCTAACATCCATTCTGATGCAAAAAATCAGTTTTGTGAAAAAACAAACAAAAAAACCATCTAAGGGCCAGCAAGGTGGCACAGCAGGGAGTGGCTCTTGCTTTCGAGCCTGACAGCCTGAATTCAATCTCTAGGACGCACATGGCTGGGGGAGAACCAGTTCCTGCAAGATGTCTTCTGACCTCCATGCATATGCCTTGGAATACACAGACACACGCACAGACACAGCACACACATACAATAAGATACACACAACATACATACAACCCTTCCCACAAATACACATAGACACAAACATACACACCCTATACACTGAACACAATACACATACAACCCCCCGCAAACACACATACACAACACACACACAACATACACATACACAATACACACTGGCACAACACATAGACATAACACACATAACATACAAACACACGCATGCCCCATACACACATAATAAACAGCAGGATGTGGTGGCACGTACCTTTAATCCCAGCACTTGGGAGGCAGAGGCAGGTGGATGTCTATTCTGAGTTCCAGGCCAGCCTGGTCTACATATCTAACTACAGGGCAGCCAGAACTACATAAAGAGGCCATGTCTCAAAAATAAACAATAAATAAATTAACTAAAATTTTAAATATTTCCAAAGTTATTACATTCTTATATATATATGCCTGCTATTTTTCTTCTAGTCTGTTCAATAAATACATTTAGAAGCTTTGTCATTAGTTTTTTTTCTTAAGATGTATTTATTATGTATACAGTGTTCTGCTTGCATATACTCCTGCATACCAGAAGAGGGCACCAGATTTCATTATAGATGGTTATGAGCCATCATGTGGTTGCTGGGAATTGAACTAAGGACCTTTGGAAAAGTAGCCAGTGCTCTTAACCTCTGAGCCACCTCTCCTGTCCTGTCATTAGCTTTTGATAGGGATTCTGTGACAAAAGTAATTGAACCTCTAGTCCCCCTTTAGTAAAAATATCAGTAAATACTGTCAATTTTTATACTTGTTTGGTTGGTTGTTTATTGTGTATCTCTGGCTGTCCTAGAACTTACTCTGTAGACCAGGCTGGCCTTGAACTCAGAGATCTGCCTTCCAGTCCTGGAGTTAAAGGAGTGTGCAACCACCACCACCTGGCAGTCTTAGGAATATTTCTGCTGGGCTTGAGATTTAAGAAATGCTATTGTGGGCTAGAGAGGTGGCTCAGAGGTTAAGAGCACCACCTGCTCTTCCAAAGGCCCTGAGTTCAATTCCTAGCAACCACATGGTGGTTTTCAACCACCTGTAATGAGATCTGGTGCCTTCTTGTGGTGGTGGGCAGGCACACATATGGGCAGAATACTGTATAAATAATAAATAAATCTTTAAAAAAGAAAGAAAGAAAGAAAGAAATGCCATTGCTTGGATGTGGAGTAAGCCCCTTCCTTCCTTACATCATTTACCAGTCAGGTGACTTAGGCAGGTCACTTGCTCACTCTGAGACTGTTGCCCTTTCTATAAAATGGTAACAATATATTTATTTATTTATTTATTTGTTTTTGTTTGTTTTTTTTTTTTTTTCCTTTTTTTCTTTCTTTTTTTTTTTTGGTTTTTCGAGACAGGGTTTCTCTGTGTAGTATTGACTGTCCTCGACTCACTTTGTAGACCAGGCTGGCCTCGAACTCAGAGATCTACCTACCTCTGCCTCCCAAGTGCTGGGATTAAAGGCGTGCCACCACCTGGCTAACTATCCTTTTTAAGGTGGTAAAAGAGTTGAGGCAGGAACATCAGGATTCAAGGCCAGCTCTGCTGCATAACATTTCGAGGCTAACCCTGGGCTGAATAAGACCCTGTCTCAAAAACCTCAAACAACAACAAATAAAGTTGGGGCTGAAGAGATGGCTCAGTATTGAAGAGCATTTGTACAGCAAGCATTGAGACTTTGTCTCCAGTAGACATATAAAAGCTAGGCATGGTTGTGTGTGTCTGTAATTCCAGCTCTGGAGCAGGCAGAGGCAGTGGATTCTGGGAACTTGCTGGCCAGTCAGCTCAGCAGAAACAGTAGGCTTTGGGTTTAGTCTCAAAAGCAATAAGGTAGGGGCAATAAAGGAAGACACTAGGCATCCTCCTGTGGCCTCCATATTTGAGCACACAAGTGTGTGCACCACACATGTCATACCATACATGTACACACTTGAGCACACACTGCACCCAAATAAAGGCAGTAAGTAAGTACTTCGCAGGGTTTGTGAGAATTAGACCAGGAAGGCATGCAAGACTACTCTATAACAGACCTGCCTCCTAGAGTGACACTGGTTTCCTGTATTTCAGGGAGAATCTTCCCAGTCATTTCAAGTTTAAGGAATATTGTCCCCAGGTCTTCAGGAACCTCCGCGATCGATTTGGCATCGACGATCAGGATTACTTGGTGAGAGTCTATTGTGGGGTGTGGGTAGTTCAACTAGAAAGTCTGTCGGACAGTTATGTTTAGAGAACTGAGAGCCTTGGTTAATGCCGGGTGTGGGCGTGGGTGTGGGGATTTGAAAATGGGCATCTTTGAAAATGTAATGAAATTAATCAAGCTATATGTACATTAAGAGTTAACAAAAAAAAGTTTACATTCCCTTTTGTTCAGTCATATGTGTGGTAATCATATTAAATTAGGAACCCCTGTTAAATACACCGCCCCCCCCCCCGGTTTATTATATTTTATTTATTTGCTGTGGGTGTTGATGACTTAGTGGATATTGCATGTGAGGGAGTCACAGGAAACCTTTCTGGACTTGGTTCTTTTCTTCTACCACGTGGGTCCCAGAGATTTAATTCTGGTCTTCAGTCTTAGGGGCACTGTTCTCACTGAACCATCCCAACTGTCTGTATTGCAGTCGTTTTGCCATCAACCTCATATCTCTATATAAGACCGCAAGGAAAAGCTCTCCTAGCCTGTTCTTTGCCTCCAGGTGTCCCTTACTCGAAGCCCCCCAAGTGAAAGTGAAGGCAGTGATGGTCGCTTCCTTATCTCCTATGATCGAACTCTAGTCATCAAAGAAGTGTCCAGCGAAGACATTGCTGACATGCATAGCAACCTCTCCAACTACCACCAGGTCAGGCCCCTGCAGCTCTCCTTCTCTCCGCCCCGTCATGTGCAGTTCAGCGCCAGCGCGCACACAGGCCTCCTGTTCTGTTTCCATAAGCTGTGTCTCCCCAGAGCACTGTATATCTTCTTTTTGAAAACTTAAAGATATAGCCGGGCGCAGTGGCACACACCTGAAGAGGCAGGAGGATTTTTGTGAGTTCAAGGTTAGCTTGGTCTACAAAGCAAGTTTAGGGCAGCCAAGGCTGTGGCGAAAAAAAACCAAAACCAAACAAACAAACAAAAGTTGCAGGAACAGCAAAAAAAGGGCCTCTGCATGCCTGCTCATGTTTGGCTTAACAGGGGCTGTGACGTGTCTCTTCCCATTGGCACCCCTCATCTAAAGCCACAGCTTCTCTGTTTATTCTGTGTGCATGAGCATGGCCGTCAGAGAACATCTTTCTGGAATTGGTCATCCTTTCACCACGTGGGTCCCAGGGATCAAACTCAGGCTGTCACCCTTGGTGGCAAATGCGTATACCCACTGAACCATCTAGAAATTGACGTTATTTTAAAACTTATTATTACTCTCTGTTTATTGGTGTTTTGCCTGCGCACCGTATGTGTGCTGGGTGCCTTCAGAGGCCTGAAGAAGCATCAGATCCCCTGGAACTGTTGTTAGAGATGGTTGTGATCTGCCTTGGATGTGCTGGGGATCAACCCATGCCCTCTCCAGAGAACCCAGTGCTCTAGACCCTGATTTTTTTTTTTTATTAAATTTTTTATTTTAAGCTGGGCGCAGTGGTACATGCCTGTAATCACAACACTCGAGAGGCAGAGGCAGGCGGATAACTGGTCTACCCAGTAAGTTCCAGGACAGCCAAGGCTACACAGAGAAACCCTGTCTCGATAAGCAATGTATATGTGTGTGTAGTTACATGTGTTTGCTTATGGTAGAGGGGGTGGATGCATACACCTGTGCTCATGGAGATGGGGTGTAGCTCAGGGAGTTGGTTTTCTCTTTCATCATCTGAGGCTCTGGTGAGTGAGCTCAAGCTGGCAGGCTTGGAGACAAGTGCTTGTAGCTGCAGAGCCAGTTGTCAGCCCCGAAGCTAGTTTCGCGTAGTAGAAGTAGAGGTTAATCATTGGGCACGGCGCAGAGAGAGTTGTAGGCAAAGGGAAGTAGTGGGTTTTTGTTTGTTTGTTTTTTTTAGATTTATTTATTATGTATGCAGCCTTCTGCCTGAATATACACCTGCAGGCCAGAAGAGGGCCTGCATTACATTACAGATGGCTGTGAGCCACCATGTGGTTGCTAGGAATTGAACTTAGGACCTTTGGAAGAGCAGTCAGTGCTCTTAACCTCTGAGCCATCTCTCCAGCCCAGAAGTAGTGGTTTTTAAAAGCAAGGAACCATGAAGGTGTTTGGTACTAGGAAATGGCAGAAGTCCTAGCGTAGCTACATGTGTGGTAGTAGGGGAACTAAGGCAGAGCCATATAAAGAAAGGACCTACAGGCTGCAGGAAACCCCAGATTTATCCTGAAGATAGTTTCAAGAACCCCAGCATACTATTTAGAAAGAAGGTCAGAGCATGTATCTCACACCTAGCATGTGTGAGACCCTAAGCTCTGTCATGGGCACCATAAGCAAAAGAAGACAAAAAGGTCTAGGGATAACCAGCTGACAGCGAATAGAGAATGGATGGAAGAGGTTGCACATGAGGACAGAGAGGCCTGAGTTAACTTTAATAGTGTAGGTGAGAATAAGGGGCATCTGGATGAGCAGTGTGAGGTGGACATGCAGCCCGGGAAGACACTGGTAGTGAAGGCAAAGGAGCCGGTTTCTAGAGGAAGATAGTGCAGATTTGGACATTGCTTCTGCGGTGCATGCGATGACTGGGGTGTTTGTGGGCAGAGAATTCAAGAAAGAATAGACTCAGAGAGCCATTTTAGAAATTGTATGTTGGGCTGGAGAGATGGCTCAGCAGTTAAAAGCACTGACTGCTCTTCCAAAGGACCCAGGTTCAAATCCCAGCACCCATATGGCTGTAACTCCAAGATCTGACACTCTCACACAGACATACATGCAGACAAAACACCAATGCACATAAAATTTAAAAACAAAACCAAGAAATTGTATGTCAATAAGTGCTCACTAGAACCATTTGTTGCCACTTAGAATCACTAAGGAAGACTGTAGAGACATCCGCAAATAAATAGAAACAAAATCTTTCTTAAAAATACAAGTTTTAAGCAGGGTGTGGTGGCCATACCTTTAATCCCAGCACTCAGGAGGCCGAGGCAGGTGGACCTCTGTGATTTCGAGGCCAGCCTGGTCTACAGAGTGAGTTCCAGGACAGCCAAGGCTACACAGAGAAACCCTGCCTTGGAAAACCTAAAAAAAATTTTTTTAATTAAAAAATGTGTGTGTGGGTGTTTTGCCTGCACAGAGACATGTACCACTCCTGTGCCTGGTTCTCTTGAAGGCCAGAAGATAACAGACACTTGTGAGTGCTGGGTTGGTGCTGGGAATAGAACCTGAGTCCTCTGGAAGAACAGCCAGTACTCCTAACCACTCAGCCATCTCTCTAGCTCTTTGTTGACTACTTTTCTAAGGTTATCTTTGGAGAAAAGTAGGCAGAGAGAGGTTTTGTTTAAGATGGGGGATGTCTCATGTAGCCCTGGATGGCTTTGGACTCACTATGTAGCTGAAGACAACCTTGGACCTCAGATCCTATGACTTCTGCCTCCTGGGATTGCCAGCTGGGCCATATCCCCAGCCCAAAAAAGGGTCTCCGTACGGCCTTGAACTTATGCCTCTCCTCATCGGCCCCTCACCCCCAGTGCTGGAATTACAGACAAGCATCATCATATCCAGATGAGGAATTCAGACTGTGGGCAGGGAATGTAGCTTACCTGGTAGAGTGTTTGCCTTTATGCATTAAAACCAGCAACATAGAGACAAGCAGCACCACGTGCCTGCAATCCCACACCCAGGACAGGACAAGCATGGCGCCACATGCCTGCAGTCCCACACTCAAGGCAGGAAGCCCAGAGGTTCAGAAGCTCAAGGTCAGCATTGGCTACATAGTGAGTTTAAAAGCAGCCTGGCCTACTTGAGATCCTGTGACAAAAAGAATATAAAAGAATTCAAATTGTGAGCCAGGTTCCTGTCATGCCAGCACTTAGAGGATGGAGTAAGGGGGACCAAGTGTTTATTTGATTTATTTTTAATAATTTAACAATTATTAATATTTTACTGCTATATCTGTTGGGGGCTGTTTTGCCTGCATGTATGTCTGTGCACCATATGCATGCCTGCTGCCTGAAAAGGTCAGAAAAGACCTTCCAGCTTCCTGGAACTGGAGTCATATGTGCTTGTGAGCCACCATACGGGTGCTGGGAATTGAACCCAGGTTCTCTGAAGGAGCCATCTCTCTGCTCCAAGAGTTTATAGTAAGCTTTATTTGAGGCCAGCCTGGTGACATCTGACTCCAACTCAGAAAACAAAACAAAAATGGGCTAGAGAGGACTCAGTGGTGATCACTTCCTGTTCGTCTGAGGACCTGAGTCTGAGACATGTCAAATGGGTCACAGCTGCCTGTAACCCTAGTTCCGAGGGATCCTCTCCTGGCCTCCTGGGCACTCACGCAGACACATAGAGACTTTCAAACACAAGTCTTTGCCGGATGTGGTAGCACACACCTTTAATCCCAACACTTGGCCAACCTGGTCTACAGAGTGAGTTTCAAGACATCCAGGACTGCACAGTGAAAATTTGTCTCAAACAAAATAAAAAAGCCAGAACAAATCAAATTCATTGCAGATCTCCTTGTAGACATTTATAGCGCAGGAACCTAGCCCACCAAGAAGCACTGGTTTAGATTAAATCATTTCATTGATAAGTAAATCTTAAATGTAGCCCTGCTTCTGTGACTATTTACACAGAGCCCAAACAAGAATATGCCTCCGTTCCTTGAGAAATTATCAAAGTAGCCAGGGAAATGGCTCATTCTTAAAGTCAACACTTAGAAAGTAGAGCAGGAAGATGAGTTCAAGACCAACCCCTGCCATGTGAGACTCAAACAACAAAGAAATGAAAATGCAGAAACAAGAATCAGTACTTTAACATTAAGAGGTAATTGCAGGGGCTGGAGAGATGGCTTGGAGGTTAAGAGCACTGACTGCTCTTCTGGAGGTCCTGAGTTCAATTCCCAGCAACCACATGGTGGCTCACAACTATCTATAATAAGATATAATGATCTCTTTTGGCCTGCAGGCAAAATATTGTATAATAAATAAATAAATCTTTAAAAAAAAAAAAAAAAGGTAAGGCAGTGCTTGGATTCCTGTCCCTCGGCTGTCAATGCATCTCCCACCCTGCCTTTCTTATCCCTTCCTTGTTTTCTTCCCCAGTACATAGTGAAGTGTCATGGCAACACACTCCTGCCCCAGTTTCTGGGCATGTACAGAGTCAGCGTAGAAAATGAAGACAGCTACATGCTTGTGATGCGCAACATGTTCAGTCATCGCCTTCCTGTGCATAGGAAGTACGACCTCAAGGTGAGAAGGAGATAACCTGGGCTAAAGGGAAGGCTGCTCATGGCCTGAGACTGGGGAGGGCTTGGTTGGGCTGTGACAGGCGGGGTACGCATTTGACTGTTCACCTCAGGATCCGGGCTTCCAGTGGCTCCTGTAGTCCTTTCTTCTGACCAAGTCTGCTCTCTCCATAGGGCTCTCTAGTGTCCCGGGAAGCCAGCGACAAGGAAAAGGTAATATTCCTGTGAGGGGTAGGGGGGAATGAAAGGGGTCTCCTTGGGAGTGACCTGGGGGCGTAGCAGGGCCGGCTGTGTTGATACTAGCCTGGGTTACTCCATATTGAAGGTTTGGAATTGGTGGCAACGCCAGACTTGAAAAGCAAAATGCTCCTTTCCCACACCTCATTCTGGGCTCATGTGTCCAAGTCGCTGTTTTTACTGAGGGAGGAGGAAGAAAAGTCAGTGTGGAGGGTATTGACTGCGGTCCATAGCAGACAGCGGTGGGTGTGATGTAGGCTCAGACTGCGCTGTCTTTGAAGCCTCTGAGGTAGAGAGCCCTGATGGCGCAGGATCCCTCTGCTAGGGGATGCACTCCCAAGACATTCTCTCTCCTATGCTAGGTTAAGGAGCTGCCCACTCTGAAGGACATGGACTTCCTGAACAAGAACCAGAAAGTCTACATTGGTGAAGAGGAGAAGAAGGTGTTTCTGGAGAAGCTGAAGCGAGATGTAGAGGTGGGTGGGGCTGGGGGAGGGGAGGGAGGAAGTGCGGCTTGTCCTCCAGTGCTCCGCCTTTAAGTCCTCTTCCACCCATAGCAGGCGGCCCTTCTTGCATTTGGGGTGTTTTGTTTTGTTTTTGTTTTTTTGGTTTTCTAAATGCAGGGTTGAGGATGAAATAGGAGAAACCCTTTGGCCGGTTGATGGGGTGGGGGTGGGTGGGTCAAAGGGTACCCCTCTTAGATGCCAGGACTCAGGCTCTTGCGCAGTGGCATGCTGTGACCTCAGTGTCTGCACCCCTTTCCTGGGTGGGGCCTGGAGTGGTGGGAGATGGGGATTTCTGATGTGTCCGTGGGTCTCAGTTTCTAGTGCAGCTGAAGATAATGGACTACAGTCTTTTGCTGGGCATCCACGACATCATCCGCGGCTCTGAACCCGAGGAAGAGGGGCCCGTGCGGGAGGACGAGTCCGAGTGGGATGGGGACTGTAACCTGGCTGGCCCTCCTGCCCTGGTGGGCTCCTACGGCACCTCCCCCGAGGGCATTGGAGGCTACATTCACTCCCACCGGCCCCTGGGCCCAGGAGAGTTTGAGTCCTTCATCGATGTCTATGCCATCCGGAGTGCCGAGGGTGAGAGAGAACCTGTGAATATAAGGGGGTGGTGGAGATCTTGGGGGACAGAGACCAGGGTGGTGGATGGAGGAGCTGCTTAGCTTTTCACAGTGAAACTGGCTCCGGGGGAACAGGAACTGGGAGTGTGTGTGCCCTCTCCTCATTGCTGTCTCTCCCCAGGGGCCCCCCAGAAGGAGGTGTATTTCATGGGCCTCATTGACATTCTCACACAGTACGATGCCAAGAAGAAAGCAGCTCATGCAGCCAAAACCGTCAAGCACGGGGTGAGAGTCCCCCAAAGCCATTCCTTCTGGGCTTGACTCTTGTCTGGAAGAAGTCTCTGGGGTCAGAGCAGTGGGGGTGGGGGGTGGAGGGAGGCTGAGGATGCTGAGGAGGGAGGTGAGCCTGACACGCTGCTCCATGCTTCTCACAGGCAGGAGCAGAGATCTCCACTGTCCATCCCGAACAGTATGCCAAGCGGTTCCTGGATTTTATTGCCAACATCTTTGCCTAAGAGGGGGCCTGACTCCGCGGTGATTGCTGCTTTATGTTGAAGGTGGCGGGTTCTGAGAGGCTTAGGGGAGCTGGATTTGGCCTCTATTTCTCTTTGCTAAATTCAGGCTGCAGGCTCCTTCCATCCAAATAACTTCATCTTGGTGGATAGGCTTTTCCTGCCCCAGAAATACGCTCTCCTTTCTCCCCTTGTCCGTTTCCCTTGCCTCCCATAAGCCCTCTGGCTTCATTAGAGTGTTATTGTTGACTCTCCTAAGTGCCTTGATCTTTGAAAATATCTTGTTTCTATGAACTAGGAGAAGCTGGGGGTAGGGGTTGTTTGCCATCCTCGAGACCTGACTGGACAGTGGACATGGCTCAAGCAACTGCCCTGGATGCACTTTGCTGTGTGGAGGGAACTGAGTGACTGGATTTTGCTGGTGCCTGTATAGGGCTCTTTGTGGCGTGCTTCCTTCCTGGTAGGCCCTGGAGAGGAGGGCTTTCAGGAAACTCCAGATGTGGGTGCAGGCATTCCCACATGGACGATCTGGCGGGGGTGAGGTAGAGCATGGTCAGCAGCCTGGTGCCTCACAGAGGTGGGACCTAAGCGGACTTTTGTGACTATGCAGAGAATGGAGAAGGTTCCTGCATTGACGACTCTCCGTTCTCTTCCTCCACCCCACCCCACTTTCACTCTACCCATGAATACTTGTGGATGCAGGAGCCCAGAGCCCAGAGGGGGCCAGCATAGGTGCAGGTGTGAGGCTTTCCAGAACCCTTCACCTTTGCTGGAGACGGGGCAGAGCAGTGGAGGCTGCAAGGGCAGTGGGAGGGCAGGTTCACTCCCTGTGTGAGGTTCCCTTCCTGTCTAGTTCCTCCCAAAGTTCCTTCCTACAGAAGGGAATAGCTCTGCCTGGGTCAGTTTCCATAATTTCAAGAGCACAGCAATCGTGAGTGTGGGAACCTCCCCATCCCCTGGACATATATGCACAGCACACTTCCTACTCCTTCTCAAACCCTTTTCTAGTTGGATTTATTATTCTGTTCCCTTCTGTCCCCCTTAAACTGCTCATGTGTCTCCCAGGGGACAGATGGCCTTCCTTGTCATCTTCACTTTCCACCCCCAGAGAGGAGTCAGAGCCATAACTCAATCACCCAGTCCCCTCCAAAGATAGATGAAGTAGTGCATGAGACCCTCAGAATGCAGAGGAGCTGCTAGGCATGGTAGCTAGGAGGTGAGTCAGAGTCAGAGTTCAGGGCCAGCCTGGGCTACAGAGTGAGACCTGATCAGCTGATCTGGGTTTGAGCACTGGAAACTAACTCAGTTGGTAGAGTGCCTGCCTAGCAAGTACAGAGCTCTGGGCTCCGGCCGCAGCACCATGTGAACCCAGTGTGGTGGTGAGATCTAGCACTTGGGAAATAGTGGCAAGCAGGATCAGGCATTCAAGGTCGTCCTCAGTTAGAGGGCATGTCTGAGGCCAACCAAGGATACATGAGACTATCTTGGGGAAAAAGATGCTAAGATGAGATAGTCTTTGTCCCTGGCCAGAGCCTTTGGCACAGAGACACTCATCCTGGAGGTGGGGGGTGGGCACTAAGGGCACAAAGCTGCTTTGCTGTGTAACTGGCCGTGAGTTCCTCAGGGAGAAGCTCACCCTTTCACCTTTGCACCAAGGAGGCAGCAGGAGGAGGGGCCTGGTGGGTCTCTTCCATCCCGCAACCAACCTTTCCCATTGAATGCAATAAAGTGACACCAGCAGCCGTTTTTATGGATTATCTGACCATGAGGTTGTGTATCATGGGCAGGGTGGTCATCTTCATTTATTGCTTGTTTTCCATCAGTTTGTTTTATTTAATAAAACATCTGTATTCACTCCCAATATCACAATAAAATAAATTATTTGATCCAAATAAGTCTCAGAATGTTCTTTTTTTTCTCTTCTGAAAACTGAGAAATCCTGTGATTAAGAGATTAAGAGACCAAGGGGGGAAAAAAAAAGATACAGAGACCAACTGAAGACTATTGGTCTTCAAGGTGTTGGGGCCCTGAGTGTGCATGTGTGTGTGCATGTGTGTTTCTAAGATGGCTGTGGACTTAAAGGTGGGTGGAAAACATTGGTCAGCTTCGTGGGAACTGAGCACTTATGGTGGCCAGGGAGGAGTAAGATGAAGTGTCCCTCTCCCCCCATGCTCTTTACTCCATCTCTCCAGTGGGCCTGCGAGTGAGCAAAGGAATTCTGTTCACCCAAGGCTTCCTGGGAAAGCTATCTGCTTAGAGGGCAGGAAGAGTACATCAGGGTCCTGGGAAAAGTGAAGCCGTGACCAGTCCTCCAGTTCAAGGGGGAGGGGATGGAGAGGGCTGGGTGACGTGGTGGTTGCTAGTCAGGGAGATTCAGTCCTGCCTGAGGAGGTCCTTGGCTGGTGGAAAAACCTGGCTGGCTGTGGCCCCAGGGAAGAGAGCTGGAGGAGGTGGAGACAGCTCTGATGGCCAGCCAAGTTTTTTTTCTTTGGGAATTTTTAACTCTGTTTGAGCCACATACTTGACACCAACACCAAGCCATTTTAAAGCATCTATCCGTTTCTGCATTCCGCACCGACCTGTGTGTCCCTATCTGGCAACAAGCTGTGGGGGGTCACTGGAGGTAACACTGTAGGAAGGGCATTGAAGTAGTTTAGGCACGGTTTGTTTTGTAGTTCCAATACTAAAACTCTTCCCACCCAACGTATTCCTTTAAAGCGTAAGATTTCAAAAAACTGCTCTCCCCTTCAAATCCACCTATCCACCGATACTGCCATCCCTACCAGTTCCCAAAGGTGCCACGCAGCTGGCTGGGAAAGAAAAGGGGAGAGGGCTCTTCCGGGAGGAGGAAGCCAAAAGGCTGGCCTTTCTAAGGGATTTAACCTCCTACCCTTGGTTACATGACGCCACCCCTCCCTCCTAAGACTGGAACTGCGCCTCCATTTTTGTTTTGGGGCAGAGAGGCAGGGGCTCCTGGGAAGGAAGGGTCAAAGGAAACGGTGATTATCACCCCCAAAGGAGAAAGGGGTGCTGTCCTCCCTCCTTCCCTTCAGTCTGCACCCCGGCATTCCCTTCCACCTTCTCGGGGTCTCCCCCCCCCCCACCCCCTCCCCGCCCCTTGTTGCTAAGGCCCGGACCGTCATCCCAGCAACAGCCTCAGTCATGTGACCGGCAATGGCGGCGCTGACGAGAGGTAGGTGAGCCCGGCGCCCCCACACCCACCGCGTGCCACCCCAAGGCCCGGTCCGCACCCTCCCAAGCCCCCTGCTTCCCTCCGCCCCCTCCTCCGCCTTTGACCCCCCCACGCGCGCGCGGCGTGGGGGAGGGGGCACCCCCGGGGCCGGGCCCATCATCTTTCCGGCACCTCCAGCCCTGGCCTCCATTTGGGGGTTCTGAGGGCCGCAGTCGGGTGGACACACGCCCTCACCAAGCGGCGGGACTCCGGGGCTTCCTCCAGTAGGAATGCGGGAGTTGGTCTCGGGTTGGATGGATCTGGGAGCAGGTCTGGGGGAGAAGGGTGGCGGTGCCTCAGTGGACACCCCCCCTCAGGGGACCCTTGCCCTTTCTCGCCGCCCCTGCCAGTAGCTGCTGTCTGGGCTGAGAGTCTGGTCTAGTGTCCGGCCTGGCTTGCCCCAGAGGAATGCTAGACCCAGACTAAACTGTGGCCCCGCCTCCCTGTGCTGTGCCAGCAGGACTTGGAGCTAGGACACCTAGCTCCTGGGTCCTCTCTGCTGGGGAGGGGGGCATTTTAGCATGCACAAGACCATGCAGGCTTAGACGCTAGGTTTTGATGTTAAGGACACTATAATGGAGGCACAAACCGGGCAGCGGCTTCTTTTTGGATCAGTCAAGGAATTGAGGTCACATTAACGGCCCCTCTTCCTAATTGAGCTGCACTTTGGAGCTGAATGTGACTGGGCTCACGGGGAGAACCTCCGGGTCCCAATAGCCCTCGAGCCCCGCCCCTCCTAAATGCAGCCTCAGGAGCTGC